>NW_011494884.1:649417-675914 GCF_000754665.1 Bison bison bison
AATTCATTGTTCTCCCACTCCCCAGGCCCTATGGGTTACATTCCAGTAAAAGTAAACAAAGCTTAACAAGGTGATAACGTGTGGGAGGATACATTTTGGACTTTGCAGAACCCAGAGTTTTGAGAAAGGGATTTGAGGTCTAAAACCACAGCCAGGTTTACAAATCCACAGTTCAAGCTGTTCCTGAATTCAAACAGCCCTATAAACACAGCAGAGTTGTTTATTTCTCTAAATTTAAAACAGCCCCGCCTCAGCTACAAGGACTAAGAGAAACAGGAGGGCAGCCTGTGCCTGCCCCACCCTTTCCCTGCCTTGATCAGGATGGCCGAGGAGGAGAAGCAGGATAGGTGTGTGTTTCTGTCCAGTTTGTCTCTGGGTCTGAGAGGCAACAGCTTCTCTTTGGAAGAAAGGTGTCTCTACAGCCCCAGCTACCAACTGGAATTGACTCAGGTGGGAGGGGAAGGTCCCAGGAATTCTAGTAACTGGGCACTGTCACAGATAACCAGCCTTTGAACGATGACTATGATGGGACCCGTGGTGACTATGATAGTGACCAGCTACTGGAAATCAGAACTATCAGAATTCTCAGGTCGTAAACTAGAGGCCTCTGAGCTCACCCTGCCCTGTGGCTGTGCCTGGTTTTGTAGGCATGGAGTTAAAATTTTTTGATTAGCTACCAGAGTTGAAAAATAGGACAATTTCACATAAAAACACAAATTCCCGGTTTCTCTTGAGAAACCTCCCTCCCTGTTCCGATTTCGTGGGGCTGAACGGAGGGGCCCTCTTTTGTGTTGGGCATTGCCCTTCAGCTCATCACTGACTTCTGACCCTTTGATCATTGGACCTGCTGGACATAGAGCATGTTAATGGTTTGGGCTCCAGGGCCAGGCGGCTTGGGTTTCAGTGGTGTTTAATCCTTTCTGTGGTGACCTTGGGCAACCACTTAACTTCTAGGTCCAAATTCCTTACCTGTAACATGGGTCAATCAAAGCCAGATTTTAGTTCCCTGCTATGGGGTTGTACTGAAGACTGGCATGTGGCCGGTCCAACACTGAGAAGCCCCCAGGGTCCTGTCCTGTATGGGCGCCTCCCCATGTGCCTCCTGTCCCCAGGATCGTGGTCCTCACTCCATCTGCCTGCTCAGATGTAACCCTCTGACAGGGGCTGACATGGTTGGACCAATCGTCATAATCACCCACAATCATGCATCGTTTACTTGGTGCCAGTGTTCTTGGACTGCAAGGAAATCAAACCAGTCCATCCTAGAGGAAATCGGTCCTGAATATTCATTGGAAGGACTGATGCTGAAGCTGAAACTCCAGTACTTTGGCCACCTGATGTGAAGAGCTGACTCACTGGAAAAGACCATGATGCTGGGAAAGATTGAAGGCAGGAGAAGAAGGGGACAACAGAGGACGAGAGGTTGGATGGCATCACTGACTCGATGGACATGAGTTTGAGCAAGCTCTGGGAGTTGGTGATGGACAGGGAAACCTGGCATGCTGCAGTCCATGGGGTCGCAAAGAGTTGGACATGGCTGAACGACTGAACTGAACTAAATTGAGTGTTCTAATCCCATTACATGTATTAACTCATTTCATCCTCAAAAAAAAAAAAAAAAAAAAGAGAGACAGACAAGAGCTCACATGGTATAGAGAGCTGTAAACTTTGGCTTCATGTTACCACCCTGTTGATAGCTTCTCGTGTGTCCTGGTTAGCTGGAGCCTTTGAAGGTATTTTTTGGGTGGCTACTTTTCTAGAGTATGGGCAGATACGCGGTGAAGCCAGGAAACCTCAAGTCAACTTTGACCCCCTGGGACCATGCTAGCAGGGGTCTTTATGTGGCGGATGCTGAGGGAGGTTGGGTATTTCTTGGTCCACATCCTTCAGTTTGGATTTCAGACAGGACCACCAAACATGGGTGTCATCCTAAGGATCACTGTAGGCATTTCTCCATTTTATTAACCATATCCTTTGCTCTGGGGGGTTTCCCTGGGGCCTCAATGAGCTTACATTTCTAGGTTTAAGGAGAACAGGATTTGAAAAGGAAAGTCCATCCAACATTTTTCAAATCAAACTCCACATGGCTTTTGAAGTAGGTGAGATGATTTCAAGTGCACTTTCAGTGATTAAACATTTCTTTTTTTTTTTTTGCTTTGCTGGGTCTTTACTGTTGCTAGAAGTCTTTCTCTAGTTGCAGAGAGCAGGGGCTACTCTGTAGTTGCAGAGCTGGGACCATATATATATATATACATATATATGTCTGGCTGTGCTGTGTGACTTGTGGGATCTTAGTTCCCTGACCAGAGATTGAACCCAGGCCCTGGCAATGACAGCACAGAGTCCTAACCACTGGACCACCAGGGAATTCCCTCAACACTTAAACAAAGAGAGAAACACTTCCCACACCCAGTCAAGCAGGTCAATTATTTTCATATTTGTGATTTCCCAATTCTCTTGTGGTCTCTGTTCATATTTTTGGCTGATTTTTTTTTTTTTTAAGAACGTTGTAGCAGACAGGGTTGAGGTTTGAACTTTTCAAAAAAGGATAAAACATCTGAGTAATTTAGCTGTTCCTTCTCCGAGTTCTCAGCTAGAACGTGGGATCTTCCTTCTCTGCCAGCTGCTCACTCTGACATTTTGAACCCATGACCTGCTTATCTTAGGGCTCTTCTCCATCTGCTCCACCAGTTTCTCTGAGCTGACTGTGTGACCTGCCTTTTGGCAAATTGTGCCTCCTGGGAAATTTCCTCATGGGCGTTGGGTGCAAATGGGAGAGAGGCTCTGGAGGATCCTTTGAGAGAGAAAGTCTATTTGAACATTAACCAAAGGAAGCACAGTCTGTGTTCCTTCAATACTGAGGCAATTCTCCTCCAACTCCCACGACCAGCAGTAATCCACATGAGGGGGGAGTCTTCCTGGAGTGTTCCAGCATCTTGTTTCACTGCCCTGTAAATCTTATTTTAATTTTATTGTTTTATTGGCTTTGCTGGGTCTTTGTTGAGGCATGTGGACTTTCTTCAGTTGCTTTGCACAGGCTTAGTTACCCCTCAGCATGTGGGATCTTTGTTTCCTGACCAGGGATTGAACGCACATCCCTTGCATTGGAAGGTAGATTCTTAACCAGTTGGAAAGTGGATTCTTAACCACTAGATCACCAGGGAAGTCCTCCCTATAGACCTTGAGGGCTCAGCTCCAGTGTGGCTCTTACAGAGATGAGTCCCACACCAGTTGCGTTCCTCTTTGCTCTCACAGGTTCCTGTATGTCCCCCTCTGTCCCTTGCATCTTTGGTGATGACCTGCTCATTATGTGACTTCCTTCTTGGACATTTAGCTCTGCAAGGGCAGGGACTCGTCTGTCTTAGTCACTGCTGTATTTTCAGGGATGAATATCAGCATGATAGATGCTTGATCCCTGTCAACTGAACAGATACATCTAGTCTGTCTTTCTGATGCTTAAATGCCTTTGAATCCTTCCCCAGCACATATCTGATGGGCCATTATTTGCATATCACCTGTGATGAGTCCTTCTCCATCCTGAATGGGCCATCCCATTTTTGCACCCCTCTGATACTTCTTTCTGATATTGGACTAAATTTGTTTTGAGTAATTACCTCTAATTCCACTTCAACTCTCAATCACCTTGAATGCCTGCCAGAAAGACCTTCTTCCTGTTTTACTTGTTAATTTTTCCTCCCTCCGGAAATGTACCCTTCTTTTTTCCCTCTTGTGCATTAGAGCTTCCACTGCTTATAAACACCAAGAAACCTGCTACAGCTCCATAGCAGCAGCTGGAAAATCTCAGCATCCATATTCTCTTCTCAGCATCGACAGGACTTTTTAGACTATTTGCATTAGGTTACTAACTTCAACTTTGCATTAAGTCATTAACTTCAATGCCATCAACAAAATGGTAAAATATTCTGAATGGTGTTTCAGGACAAAAATTTCCAGAAGGGCCTGATGGTTGGGCACAGATCCAGCTTCTGTCTTCCTTAGATGATTGGGGGTTTTAGGGATGTTTGAAAGCCTGATGGAGCTTCAGAGAGAAGTATTCATTCACCACGTCCATTTCACAGATGGGGAGACTGAGGTCCAGAGAAGGCACAAGATAGCCTAGAGTCACAGGATGATTTACTGCTGAGTTTCTTTAAGTATTGTTTCCAGACCATCAGCAGAAGAGTCCATTGCAGAGACTGCTAAAAATGGAATTTCTCAGTCTCCAGCCCAGGACCCACTGAATCCAAATCTGTGGACAGGGCCTGGAGATCTGAATTTTAACCCAGGCCCTCTGGGTGGTTTTCATGGACCAAATCTCAGAACTGCTCAAGGCTGACTCTAGCCCACAAATGTGTTTTGTTTGCTGGCATTATGTCGGTTCTCACAAATTTTCTATTTTAACAAGTTTTCTAAATTGTTTTTTGGCAGAATGTGTGCATGTTAAGTTGTTTTAGTCATGTCCAACTCTTTGCAACTCTATGGACTATAGCTTGCTAGGTTCTTCTGTCCGTGGGATTCTCCAGGCAAGAATACTGGAGTGGGTTGTCACGCCCTCCTTCAGGGAATCTTTCCAACCCAGGGATCGAACCTGCATCTCTTAACATCTCCTGCATTGGCAGGCAAGTTCTTACCACCAGCACCACCTGGGAAGCTTTTGGCAGAATGGGTGGGTTCAAAAAGACTGCCTAACTGTTTGCAGAAACAGAGCCTCTCTCACGGTGCTTTAAATGTTTTTTTTTAAATTAATACTCAACTTCCCTGAAAGATAAAATTCATTAAAAAATCTCTACTTCTGTCTTCTCTTGAAAAATCAGTAAATCCTAGTGTTACCCACCCTCCTGGCATCAGTTGGTTAGAGCTAAGGTGACTGTCCAATGGTCTCCAGGTTTCCTGAGTCCCTTAGACTCTCAGCTCTCTGGTAGTCCCTTGGACTCTCACAGCTTCCCTGGTAGCTCAGCTGGTAAAGAATCTGCCTGCAGTGCAGGAGACCCCGGTTCATGATTTCTGGGTCAGGAAGAGATTCCCTGGAGAAGGTATAGGCTACCCACTCCAGTATTCTTGGGTTTCCCTGGTGGCTCAGCTGGTAAAGAATCCACCTCTAATGGGGGAGACCTGGGTTCAATCCCTGGGTTGGGAAGATCTCCTAGAGAAGGGAATGGCTACCCATTCCAGTATTCTGGCCTGGAGAATTCCATGGACTGTATAGTCCATGGGGTCGCAAAGAGTCAGACACGACTGAGCAACCTTCACTTTCACTTTGGACTCTCAGCGCTCTGCTTGATGAAACTGAAGGGAAGTGGCCACTCACCTGTGGCTTTCTTAAAATAATATTGAGGAGAGAAATGGTGAGAGTGAAACAGAGTCCTACGGCAACAGATATTTCTAGAAGAAATTAGAGAGCCTTCTGGGGAGGCAGGAAGCATAGGCATGAGTAGCAGTTCATATGCAGGGCTTGATCTGACAAAGAGTGTGTCTGCAAGTTGAAAAATACAGCCTGAGCTGCCTACAGGAAATACGCTGGCGCTCTTATGGAGTCAGTGCCCCTGGGAAGACAGGCTTTTGAGTTTATGGCCTCTGTCATGTATATTAAAGTCAGAGAAACACTATTCTTCTGAGTCTCGGTCATCTTTTTCTCTGCATTTCATTGATCACTTCTCCTACCATTGCAAACTCAACTATGACTGAAGATGCAATTCCTCATCTTTCACCCAGGGTCTCTTCTGTTAACCAGGTTCTTCACCACTATGACATTTAGCTTTTTTTCTCTCCAAATTTTGCTCTTCGTTATATCATTTCTCCCACCCTATTTTGGTTATTGCTTCCTTGTAATCATGGAGCTGAGGGGAAAAAAAAAAAATCTAAGGATACAGTGTGGAAGCTTTAGCATCTTCACCACTTCTCTGTGTCAAGTGAGAATCAAGATATTTTTGGGAAAGACAATGAATTTTGGGCCATAGAGTTGATACCTTGTAACATTTCTACTTTATGAGTAAGGTCTCTTGCATTCACTTAACCATGTATATATAGCCTCACACTTTGCTCCTCAATTGTTCTGTAATTTTTAGGATGAATAAGAAAGTCTTAGGAGCCATTCCTAAGACTGTGTTTTAGCACCTGGGTCTCTGCACTCTTGAGAACAGGTGAGAATAGATCACTTGAAAGTTTTACTGAGGAAATGTACACAGCCAGACATAATTCTATCCTTACAGCCCTAATGTGGACAAAAAAAAAAAAAATGGCATGTCATCCCCTTAACTCAGCTTATATAATATAGACTATGAAGGCAGCAAGGCAGGATGTATTTATGCCAAGGAAGTCCAAGGGTGGGTTATTTACTTTAATTGGTTGAGGTTGAATGATGCAATTATCTAAATTTCCAGTCAAGCTAGAATGTTTTTAAGACAGTTTTTAAGATTCTCAAATTTTTCTCACTTTTAAATTTCTTTTACGATTTTTTTTTTTTTTTTTTTTTTTTACACGTAGCACCTGAACTATAAAACTTGGGCTTCCCTGGTGGCTTAGCTGGTAAAGAATCTGCCTGCCATGTGGGAGACCTGGGTTCGATCCCTGGGTTGGAAGATCCCTTGGAGACCCCCTGGAGAAAGGAACCGCTACCCGCTCTAGTATTCTAGCATGGGTTCATGGAGAATTCCATGGACTATAGTCCATGGTGTCGCAAATAGTCGGACACAACTGAGCGACTTTCCCTCACTCACTAGATTCAATTGAAAAGGAAACTTATCATCCCCAAGAACTGAAACCCAATTATCATTTTAAGTGGAAGATTCCTGTGTTGTTGAATTCCATGTGGGTACCAATTCCCACCAGAGGCTCTGAATTCGAGATGTGGCATTTCTTTGTTAAAACAGGGATTAGCAATTGTTACTTACATACAAATGGACTTTCTTCTCATCATAATCAGAACTGAAAGATGACTGAGAAGGGATTAGCATCTCATACTGTGATTCCTGTTGTATAAAGGCATGAAAGTGAAAGTGTTGGTTGCTCAATGGTGTCTGATTCTTTGTGACCCCATGGACTGTAGCCCAACAGGCTCTTCTGCCTATGGAATTCTCCAGGCAAGAATACTGGAGTGGATTGCCATGGCCTTCTCCAGAGGATCTTTCCAATCCAGGGATCAAACCCAGGTCTCCTGCATTGCAGGCAGATTCTTTACCATCTGAGCCACCCAGGAAGCCCATATAAAGGCATGATGATATGCTAAAATTCTCTTGGAGAATCTGTCCAAGACCAGAGTGACTGAAACTATCAACTCTTAGAAAGATGTAGGAAGAAATCATCATATTGCCCTGTACTCTGCTGAAATGGGGAGGTACAGATACACTTTAGGGTCTTAAGAAAAGTCAGAGTTAGGAATCTGATTCGATGGCAGAAGCTTGCTGATTGATTGCCACAAGGTGTCTGGTCTTTTCCCAGCTTAGCCAGAAAGCCCAAACCTCCCCATCACTGTCTCCCAGCCTGTGCTCTTTTAGAAGCACTCAGCAGGCGGCCACTCCGTAGAGATGCTCTGTTATCAGAACCCTGTACATTCCTCTCCTCCTGCACAGTGGCCACACCACATGGAAAACCCGCTTAGAATCCTACAGTTGGTAGATTCCCTTGATGTCTTCTATTTTTTCTACAAATAAAGAAACCAAGGCCCCAGTTCTGGAGGCTCTCTTGACCAAAAACTGGGAGAACATCCAACTCCCATGCCTGAGATACGCTGTAATAAAATTGGACTTTGAACCAGCCAGATCAGATTAAAGGCCTTCCCGACCCAGCAAAATCTCTTTTATTTTCTTTTATGAGATCCTTTTTATTTTGAGATAATTGTAGATGAACAGGCAGTTGTAAAAAGTAATACACAGTGATGCCATGTACTCTTTACCCTTTTTGATGAAGTTGAGTGGTTAAGTTGAGGAACTTGAGATGGGGACTGTCCTGATTGTCTGTGTGGGGCAGAGACATCACAGGAGTCCTTATAAAGAGAGAGGGCAGAGGGGCAGAGTCAGAGATGTGGAGATGGTTTAAAGATGGGGGAGGGGCTGTCTTCTTCACCCATTCATCTACGGATGGACTTTTGGGTCGTTTCTATGTCCTGTCTATTCTGAATAGTGCTGCAATGAACACGGGGGTGCATGCATCCTTTTCAGTTATAGACTTGTCCAGATACAGACCCAGGAGTAGAATTGCTGGATCCCATGGCAACTCGATTTTTAGTTTTTTGAGGAACGTCCATACTGTTCTCCACAGTGGCTGTACCAGTTTACATTCCCACAAACAGTGGAGGAGGGTTCCCTTTTCTCACACCCTCTCCAGCATTTGTTATTTGTAGACTTTTCAGTGGTAGCCATTCTGACGGGTGTGAGATGGTGCCTCACTGTAGTTTTGATTTGCATTTCTCTGATAATCAGCAATGTTGAGCATCTTTTCTTATGCCTGTTGGGATGGCCTTGGTTTTCATGCCCTCAACTCCTCACTCCAGAACGTTCTTGAGCCTGCTCTGCAGGCTCTGGGTGGTTCTCATGGAAACTTGCTTTCAGGCGGCTGACAGGTGTGGATGAGCTCATTTCATGCTCTCACATTGTAGGTGGACATGTGTCTCACGTAGGCTGAGGGCCACCTCTGTCTTGAACCAAGTCCTCTTGGAAACAGAAAAGAATAGAGCATCTCCTTACTCCCTCTTCCCTGGTGGCTCAGATGGTAAAGAATCTGCCTGCAATGTGGGAGACCCAGGTTCAATCCCTGGGTCAGGAAGATCCCCTGGAGAAGGGCATGGCTACCCACTCCAGTATTCCTGCCCGGAGAATCCCCATAGACAGAGGAGCCTGGTGGGCTACAGTCCATGTGGTTGCCAAGAGTTGGACCTGAGTGACTAACACTCACTTTGCTCCCTCTGCTCACCCTGCAGCAGCTTCCCCAGCACCCTCCCCCTGAATCTGTCACCCAAAGTGATGGTCAGGAAGGAGTGAGGAAGCCATGTGCACATCCTTGTGGTGGCCTTTGGTGGCCTTCAGGGTCAGGAAGGGGACTCATCCTCTATGCACAGTCATAGTCAGCTGAAAGTTTGTAAGCAATGGGAATTCAACTCAGCTAGGCTCGGGGGATTTATTGAGAGGCTCCAAGTAAGACTGTGTTCTGGTTATCGACTGCTGCATAACAAGCACTCCCAAACTTAACAAGTGAAATGCAATTTAGCATCACCTCTCACAGTTCTGGGGCTTGGCAGGGTTCTCTCATGGCTATAGCCATGGCAGCCAGGACTGGGTCCTCAGAAGGTGCCCCTGAGCTGGTTTCTCAAGACCACTTTCTTCACTCTCATCTGGCACCTCTGGCTCCTCTATGTGGTTTCTTTCTATACCAGCAGAGCCTGGACTTGTTCTGTGCTCCAAGAAGCTGAAACCTGAAGCTTCCGGACAATTAATGGCTGTCTCTGGAACCTGGCCAGGGCCACTTCTGACGTTTCTTCTTGGTCAGATCAGCCAGAGGGCAGGTGGAGAAACTGGCCTAAGTCTTGGAGGAGAATGGGAAGTCACATGGCATGAAAGCAGATGGGCTGGGAGATGCCGTGGCTTCTTCAGGAGATTCAGTCTACCACGACGATCTGGGTCCAGGTGCTTAGATGACATCACTGGAAGCTCGTGTCTCCATCACTTTGGCTGTGTTCTCAGGAGGGCTTTCCAGGTGTGATAGCAATGTCGACTCACAGCCTCCAGGAGTCCCTTTTATCAGCTGATGCATGGCCATCCCTGAACCAGTCACTGTGATTCAGACTGCTCCAGCCCTTGTGAGCCTGGGGCTGTGTAATCAGTCCGCTGTGTAATTAGTCCCACTTGACCTAGAGGACACAGAGGTTGGTGGGGGGGGGGGGGGGGGGTGGTGATTCTCCCCAAGAATGCTGTGCTGGGTGAGGAAGGATGGATATCCAGGCTGCTACATCACCTGTGGGTCTCCTTGCCCTCCCCGCTGGCCACTGCTCTGGTCTGCCTTGAGTTATGAACACGCAGGACATGGTGCCGAGTCTGTGGGTCTGGTCCTCTACCTGGAGAGATTCCCTGCCCATTCCTACCTGCTGCTTCTGCCCCACTCACCACAGACACAGAGATGATAGTGCACAGCAAGACTTCCGCATCTGTAGGCATTTTTCTCCTCCATGGAATTCTTGAGAAACTTTGTTGTCTAATTCAGTAAGTGAGCTCTCTCCCAAAGAACGTCATCTCCATGAGAGGATAGAGAGATGACAGTCGCAGATTCCAGAGCCAGACTGCCTGGTTCCAGTGCTGACTCCATCACTAGCTATGTGGCTTTAGACAAGTTACTTTACCTCTCTGGGCTTCAGTTTTCTCACTTGTCAAATGGGGACCATACTAATCCCTACTTCACAGGGTTGTTGGGAGGATTAAAAGAGTTAACTCATGTAAAATTCTTGGGACATTTTATCTTGAATGAAGTAAGTTCTTAAACAGTAGAACTTATTTTTCTTTTTAAAGTGTTCTTTATATAGCAAGGACATTTATTTCTTGCTTGTTAAATGTTTTACAAATATTTTTTTCCTGGGTTGTCATTTGTCTTTTGACTTTGTCATGGCTTTAAGTTTTTTGGCTTGCAGAATTTTATAATATTTATGCACTCAAATGTATCCATCTTTTCTTGGGACAGCTGGAATTTTTTTTGTTTGTTTGTTCTATCAAGAGAGAACTTTCCTCTCTTTACTTTTGGGATGGATGAGGATTTAATGCTCGTAAGAAGAAGAAAAGTGTTGAATCAATTTGTCAATACTGCACTTCTTTTTCCTTTAAACTTTTTCTTCTTTGTATTGACAATTTCAAGCGCAAGAAGCAAAGTTCCTGAAAATACTAATATTAGAGGACTCATTGCGAATCTTTGAAGACTCAATGAAGACGTAAATTGATGTTTAAATACAAGCTGTTCCTCAGAGAGAAATGATTATTTTGTCGGCCGAATGAACCAAAATGAAAAGCTTGGCTTGTAGAAACCATCATCTGCTTCGATCTTCCCTTACCTAAGGCGAAATTGAATGTTTTATGTTTAATTTTTCTTCCTGGAGAGAAAGACATTCCACCAAGACAGGATTGAGCGAAAGGAATTTTTCAATGCAGCAAAGTGTTTGGGAAAAAATGGACTTTTGTGAATCCCACTGGGACATTGTTTCATAACAGAAGTTTCACAATGTGCTGTGTTCGTGTCTCTGTGAAATTGGTTGTTTCTGAGTGGACAGGCAAAGCAAGAAGACTTGGGGTTTCGTTTTCGGGCTCTGTGCCCCTGCAGTGGATGGCAGACAGAAGACCTGGGGGACCCCGGGCCTGGGACTCCCCTCCACCTGGTGCCTTTGCAAAGGCAAAGAAGAACAGTGTCTGGGACAGCCCAGATGCTCTCTGGACAACCTACCAAAGTCCTGTCATTTAGTTGCAGTGACCCGTGTCCCAGGGCACTTTTGAGGACTTTTTTCTTTCCTCAATAGTCCTAAGAACATACTCCTGGAGACTTGAAACTCTGCTCTGCAGTCTCTCTGAGCCTCATCTATTATTTCACGTTTCATCTTTTTTTTAAAAAATTATGATATTGTTTTATGAATTTTTTAGAGACACGTGGTATTATGCTGTACATATTACTTTATTAGCTTTTAAAACGTATTTGTTTATTTTTGGCTGTGCTGGGTCTTTGTTGCTGCACATGGGCTTTCTCTAGTTGCGGCAAAGTGGGGCTGCTCTCTAGTTGCGGTGTGTGGGCTTCTCATTGAGGTGGCTTCTCTTATTGAGGAGCTCACGTTCTAGGGTGCACGGGCTTTAGTACTTGTGGTGTGAGCTTAGTTGGTCTGTGGTATGTGGTATCTTCCTGGACCAGGGATTGAACCTGTGTCCCCTGCATAGGCAGGTGGATTCTTAACCACTGAACCACCAGGGAGTTCCAGTCTTGGGCCTGTTTTTATCAGCCCTGAGTAACTCCTCTCTCAGCATCCCTGAAGCCTGGACTAGGTTGAGGGGGCCAAGGCTGCCTGATTTATTTCCAGCTATTACAAGCTGTGCCCAGCAGGTTGCATGCATTCTGTCTCTCTCACACTCACACAGTTTACTCTTGTGCAAAGAAAGGGTAAATGTTACTGGAGTTGGAGAAGCAGAGTGGGGGTGATTGGGCTCCAAAGGGCAATGACAGGAGCCTCTAGCTCGTCTGGCCTTTGTCAGCCCTCCCTGGGGAGCTTGCCCCCTCCCCTTCTCCTCCCTCCTCCCTTGTCTGCAAGGTGATCCTGGGTCAGGTCTTCACCATTAGGAGCTGGACTTGGCTGTCTTGGCTGCCAGGGCCTCCATGGGCCCTGCTTTGTTGGAAATGAACAATTATAGGTTTCATAACCTTTCAAAGTGGGCTTCCTCTTTGACTAAAAATGCTCTACTGGGAATCTATTGTAAAGGCATTTAATCTGAGATGTGCAGAGAGGTTTAGTTTCCAGTTCGGTTTGGGAAATTAAAACTTGAAGAAAACTTATAAAGACTTAGTCATGGGGAGGTTGCTGTTTAAAAAAAATCTACAGGACTTCCCTGGTGGTACAGTGGATGAGAATCCTCCTGTCAATGCAGGGGACATGGGTTCCATCCCTGTTCTGGGAAGATTCCACATGCCGAGGGGCAACTAAGCCTGTGGGCTGCAACTACTGAAGTCTTCGAGCTTAGAGCTGGTGCTGCTGCTGCTGCTGCTAAGTCACTTCAGTCATGTCCGACTCTGTGCGACCCCAGAGACGGCAGCCCACCAAGCTCCCCTGTCCCTGGGATTCTCCAGGCAAGAACACTGGAGTGGGTTGCCATTTCCTTCTCCAACGCATGAAAGTGAAAAGTGAAAGTGAAGTCGCTCAGTCGTGTCCGACTCTTAGTGACCCCATGGACTGCAACCCACCAGGCTCCTCCGTCCACGGGATTTCCCAGGCAAGAGTACTGGAGTGGGGTGCCATTGCTTTCTCTGGAGCTTAGAGCTGGTGCTCTGAAATTAGAGAAGCCCCCTAAATGAGAAGCCTGCACACCACAACAAAGAGTAGCTCCCACTTGCCGCAACTAGAGAAAGCCCTCGAACAGCAGTGAAGACCCAGTGCAACTAAAAATAAAATAAACATATAAAAACTTTACAGTTCTTGCTTGCTTATTTGTTGCTTTACTTATTGGGTGCACCAAGCAGTTTGCAGGCTCTTAGTTCCCCAGTCAGCGATTGAACCTGTGCCCTCTGCAGTGAGAGCAGAACCCTAAGCACTAGGTCTCCAGGGAATTCCCTACAGTAACTGTTTAGACTGTCATATTGTACAGTTAAAAACAAAGATGACATCAAGGCATATTTATGAACATTGGAAGGAGTCTATGATAACACAAGTATAAAAAAATGTGGCTTATAAACCAGTATGTATGAATTGGTTCTTTTCTTTGTAAAATGCTTATGGAAGAGGTTTTGGAAGGATCTGCCTTAATAGATGACATCTGTGCATCAGATTTTTTGAATCTAATCAGAGTCGGTCTCTAGTTTAGGGACCTTGGGCAAACCAGCCTTAGTTTCTTCATCTGTGTAATGGGGGTGATAACCTCATTTTGTAATATTAAAATTTTAAGAGGTATATGCTGTGTTTAGTCATGTCTGACTCTTCGCAAACCCATGGGCTGTAGCCCACCAGGCTTCTCCATCCATGGGATTTTCCAGGCAAGAATACTGGAGTGAGTTGCCATTTCCTTCTCCATATTTAAGAGGAGAGCATTTGTTTAAAACCCTTAGAAAAGTGTCTGGTACCCAGTGAGCTCTTAATAAATATTACCTGTTATTATTGTCTGTATTTTCTGCATTGAACATACATTGTCTCTAGAATGAGAAAAAAATTACCTTTTGAATGAAAATCAAAAAGCAGGGAGACCGACCTGCTTCTATGAGGTTAAGGCCCATTCACTTTTCATTAATAATAACCTCACGTCTTTCCTGTCCTCAGGGGTCTCCTTCTCTTTTTTCTGGAAGACACAAGGAGAACAGTCCACATCAATCCCTTCTGCCTATGGAGGACAGGTCATTTCCAACGGGTTCAAAGTCTGCTCCAGGGGCGGCAAGGGCTCAGTGGAGCTATACACGCATAACAAATCTGTGACATGGGAGGCCAGCTTCAGCCCCCCAGGTAAGGGCGCCACTGGCCTGAGAGATGCTCGGGGAGGTCGGAGAGAGGGGAAGGCGGGAGGAGTTCCGGTGTCCCGCCCCCTCCACCTCCTGATAGGAAGCGGATGAACCCAATGGATGTAGAGCTTCGGGGCGCTGTCCTTGGGGCACGTGAGCCCCTTCTTCGTCCAAGGGGCTGCTTGGGAAGACTCACTGGAAAGGGTGAGATAGCATCGTTTGCTTAGATGTCTGCCTGGTTAGCTAAGGGCCAGGATTCCGTCTGACTGCAGACAGTGTTACCGCGTCACGTTACTTAGTGCACGGGAGCCTCAGTTTCCGTGCAGTGAAGATATTAACGACACCTCGCTCACAGGCTGGAATATAGCTCTCGGCCCAGTGCTTATTGTTTCTCCTTTTCCTGTCTTCCCCTCTTTTTCCTGCATCTTCCTTTTGCCTTCTCCTCCTCCTCTTCTATTCCTTTCCTTTCCTCCATCTCTGGCCCTCCTCCTTTTTAGTGGTGCAAACTTGCAAATGTTTCGACTTTGATGTGAAAAAGCCTTTGGAAAAGAGGGGCTGATGATTGAGGGAAAGAAAGGATGCTGGAGGAGAGGCAAGGGCACCAGGCAGCGAGGGGCCCCAGGATTCAGGAAGGATGCTCCAGGACCTGGGAAGCGGAGGTGGAGGGGCGGGGAGCTGGGTGTGTGCAGATGTGCCTGAGATCCTAGGTGGGTGTTGGGAGGCCACATGGTTCTGTTCCACAGATTCCTGTTTTCTCGGGGGCACAGTGCGATCCTAGCTGACCAGGCAGGAGGGCAAAGGTGTGGAGCAGGCACCTGGGGGAGGCTGGAGGTCTGTGAACTAAGATGGAGAGAGGTGACCAGGGACTCAGAGCATCTTAAGGTAGCATGGAGGGGGCATCCAGTCCAGACTAGAGACTAGGAAGGGAATCTCACAGGTGGAAGGCAAACTGAGAGTCTAGAATGGTCTCCTCCAGGAGGAAGTGACGACATCCCTGACCTAGTTAAGGAAAACTCATTTTCTGGACCACTTCAAGGAAGGCTGCGTGTCTCCATTTTTTTTTTTTTAAAAACATGGAGCCAAGCAGCCTGGGTCAGGTCTCGCTCTGTACCCTCTCTGCCAGCTGTGTGGACCCAAGTGCCTTACTCACCCACCCTGTATCTCAGCATCCTCATCTGTATCGTCAGCACAGTGACAGTATTAGGTCAAAGGGCGACTGTGAGAGTGAAGTGAGTTAACACGAAAGGAACCTAGAAGAGAGCGGTGCCCAGGGAATACCGAATGCATCTGCCTGATTCTGCTGGTACTATAAGCTGGGGTCAGGCTTGTACCTCTGGAAAAGGGGCAAATTCAGTGCGTGCAGACTTCGAGAGAACTTTGCATGTCTGCCCTCTCTGATTCTCAGGGCCAGAAATCGTCTCTGCCTCGCCTCTCCTTACTGACGTGCATGTCCTGCACCTTGTTCACAGCTCTTATCATGTTCTAACTGCTATCAGTCTCTTATGTAACAGTCTGATCTCCTTGCCCCTTTGGGGCTGACACAGTATCAGGTACCGAGAAGTTTTCTTGGTATGTTTTAAGGTCAAATCTATTGAACCCTGATTGTTCATCTACCCAGAGAAATGGGGAGAATTGTAAATATTTCTGCCTGATATTGTGCTCTTATTTGTTCCTTGAAGGTATTTTCACATTCAAGGACAATGATACTTTTCTAAAAATTATGAAATGAAGAGAAAAATTTTTATTTTATTTAAAAAAATTTATGTATTTATTTACTTTTGTCTGTGTTGGGTCTTCAGAGAAGGCAATGGCAACCCACTCCAGTACTCTTGCCTGGCAAATCCCATGGACTGAGGAGCCTGGTAGGCTGCAGTTCATGGGGTCGCTAGGAGTCGGACATGACTGAGCGACTTCACTTTCACTTTTCACTTTCATGCATTGGAGAAGGAAATGGCAACCCACTCCAGTGTTCTTGCCTGGAGAATCCCAGGGACGGGGGAGCCTGGTGGGCTGCCGTCTCTGGGGTCCCACAGAGTTGGACACGACTGAAGCGACTTAACAGCAGCAGCAGCAGTGCTGGGTCTTTGTTGCTGTGTGTGGGCTTTTCTCTAGTTGCGGTGAGCAGGGATGTTGCTAGCCAAAATCCTGGACTTCTCTACCCACCAAAGCTGAATAAAAAAACAATATGAAAGCAGAGTTTGAAAGAAATAGAAAGGTGGCTTTAATTCTCAGCCAGCAGAGAGGGTAACACAGTAGGCTTATACCTTAAGAATTGTGCGCCCCCCCTCCATGAGGAGTCTAGGGGTTTATATAAGGCAAGGGCTCACAGTCAGGAGTCAGTGATGAGGAACAAAGGTGAGAGGATCTTGACTTCTTCCTCTTGCATTGTTTCAAAGACTGTCATAAACTGGCTTCAGTAACCCAGTCATTGAGTCTGGCAGTTGGGTGGCTCTGTGGCCTTCTTTATGATATGTAACTACAAGGGGAAGGGTGTTGTAAGGATAAACACCAGATAAGGGATGTATTTAGCATAGAGTCAAAGGAAAAAAATGTGAATTGTAGCTTCTGCAGAGTTAGGAGGCAGAAGAGTGAACTTAGATACAGACATGCAGAGTTAAGAGCAACTGAAGTAAAAAAAAAACTAGGAATATTCAGGCCTGCTCACTGTTCCCTTTATCTTCTTTGTTCTCAGGAAAGTGAAAGATAAAAACTCATTCTCTTTTTTCCTTTTCACTGCAACAGGGGCTACTCTCTAGTTACAGTGTGTGAGCTTCTCATTGTGATGGCTTCTCTTGTTGGAGAGCACAGTCTCTAGGGCTCGTGGACTTCAATAGTTGCAGCATGTGGGTTCAGTAGTTTTGACCCAAGAGCTCTAGAACGCAGGCTCAATAGTCGTGGAGCATGGGCTCAGCTGCCCTATGCCATGTAGTGTCTTCCCAGACCAGAGATGGAACCCATGTCCCCTGCATTGGCAGGTAGGTTCTTTAACCACTGGACCACCAGGGAAGTCCTGACAGTGATACTTTGGACCTATCTGGGATCCATGCTCTCCTGAGACTGAAGTTTAGAAAGTTGCCCAATCCTGAGCGAGAAGCCTGGGGTAACTGCTTATACATCCTATAAAGGGCCTATTTCAGCAGCAGGTCACTGGGTGCATCTGAACACTCACTACACAATGAAGTGAGGCTCTCTGTGGGGCCAACTGGTGTCAAAGTCTGGCGAAATTTCTTCTTGTGGGTCATTGTGGTTCTCATGCCAGAGCCATGAGTCACCACCAAGGCTCCTGATGAAGGGTCTAGAGGAGCCAGGAGTGGTCTGTCCTCCCCCAGGCTGCCATCACATGCTCAAGGTCAGGGCGGAGTTGGGTACCGGTGGCCTGAGGGCTGAATCAGGCTCTCAGGTATGTCTCACTGACCTGCCTGGGGGTGGCCTAGGCTGGATTAAAAAATATTTTTGAACAAGTTAATTTTTTAAAATAAGCTCTCCTTTTTAAAAGTTTGCTTCCCTGGTGGCTCAGACGTTAAAGCGTCTGCCTGGAATGTGGGAGACCCAGGTTCAATCCCTGGGTTGGGAAGATCCCCTGGAGAAGGAAATGGCAACCCACTCCAGTATTCTTGCCTGGAGAATCCCATGGAGGGAGGAGCCTGGTAGGCTACAGTCCATGGGGTTGCAAAGAGTCAGACAGGACTGGGGGAGTTCACTTCACTTTCACTTTCATTTTTTAAAAGTTTTTTAATTATTATTTTTTTGACATGTACACACTGGACTGACCATTAGTTATTTTCATTTAACTTAAAATGGCAAAGGATATCTTTGAACAGGCTTCTGGGCTTTGGGGAGTGAGAGTAACTTCTTTCCTGAGCTCCTAAGACTGAGGGAAGTCAGATGTGTATTATGACCTGTGTGTGTGTGTTAGTTGCTCAGTTGTGTCCGACTCTTTGTGACCCCATGGACTGTAGGCCACCAGCCTTCTCTGTCCATGGAATTCTCCTGGCAAGAATATTGGAGTGGGTTGCTATTCCCTTCTTCAGAGAATCTTCCCAACCCAGGGATCGAATCCAGGTCTCCTGAATTGCAGGCAGCTTCTTTACCATCTGAGCCACCGGGGAAGCCCATATTATGACTTAGGACTCAACCAATGACCTACTATTGTAAGGGAGAGAAATGTGTATAAAACTAGGATAACCACTGAGTGTGGAGCTCGAACCCACGTCTTCAGAAGGGTGTGTCTGCTCTTTCCCAGGCCACTATTGGACTCACGTCCTGTTTACATGGAAGTCCGAGGAGGGCCTGAAAGTCTACGTCAACGGGACCCTGAGGACCTCAGACCCAAGTGGAAAAGCGTCTCCTGCCTACGGGGAGTCCAATGATAACCTCGTGCTGGACCTGACCAAGAGCTACGAGAACAGAGCTTTTGACGAGTTCATCATCTGGGAACGGGCTCTGACACCGGATGAGATCGCCATGTACTTCACAGCTGCCATTGGTCAGTGAGAGGGGAGGGGCTGCAGGCCGGGTGTGACGTCTGGGGGGCGGGGACTTTCCTATCTACCGCCCCTTTACCCGCAGCAGATAGTTCTCTGCTCTCTCCTGCTGGGCTGTTGGTACTGCAGGGTGAATGCGTCCTGATCAGTTTTTTCTAGAACCCCTTCTCCCTAAGATGGAGGAATTCATAATTTACCAGAAACACACTGAGGCGAATATTCTCACGCTGGTCACCAGGGAATTTTTGAAGTTTGTGTTAGGTGGTTATGGAAAGTTTTGGGAAGCAAGTGTTCCCGGTCCATTTGATGCACAAATATTTGCCACATCCCTTCCGCGTGTCAAACTCACCCATGGACCCTCAGAGAGCACCCCTGCCCACCTCCGTTCCTGCTCAGCACAGAGCGGTGGTTCAGATCAGGGAGCTGGTGGGCCGGCAGACCTGGTTTCAAAGTCTCATGCAACCACGATGAGCCGTGGGACTTGGGAAGTCACTTTGTTAAAAAATTGAGCTAAAATTCATGTAGTGTGAATGTCACCTTTTTACAGTACACGATTCAGTGGTACTTACTATGTCCACATGTTGTGCAACCATCCTCCCCAGAGAAACCCAGCCCCCATGAGCTGTCCTCCCCATTTCCTCCTCCCCTGCCCCTGGCAATCACTAACTTACCTTCTCTGTGGATTTACCTATCCTGGATAGTCCGTATAAATGGAGTCATATAATATGTGACCTTTTGTGGCTCAAGTGATGTCACTAGGGAATCTGTTTTGGACTTTGCCTTCTTTTGTTTTCTTGTGGTGCCAGGATGGCTGCCATTCCCTCCAGGAGCACAGTCCTCCCCCCCACCACCCTATCCCCACAAAACCTTAGCAGGAAACAAGGAGCTTCTTTTTTTTGTCATCCACTACAACCCGGCTGGCCATCACTGTTGTTGGCCCACACTGACCACGAACCAATTACTGTGGGTGGGGATGTGGAATATTCTGATTGGCTTAAGCCTGGCTCACAGTCCACCCCACTGAAATGGCAGTGAGGTCAGGGCTCCCCCCACCAGTCCCCCTCCAGAGCACAATCAGGGCACTGACCTCGGAGCCACTGTGCAAGCAAAACCAGCCTATATCCACAGCAGCCTCTGATGTCTCCATCTTTCACTGAGAAAACAGAATTCACTCCCTTTCACAGAGGTGACACAAGACAAAATATACCGTCCTTTAGGACGAAAAAGGATATCAATCAACAGCAGTTTATTGCCTAAGATTCCGAGATTTGTCACCTAGAGACCAAGATAGCATCTGTACTTGTGTTATTGAGAGTCTCAAACGACTTCTGCCTCCCCAGGAGCTTACTGTTTTAGCATCACTGGAAAGAGGCTTTAATGTTCCTGGCCCTTTTAGCTGTCACAGCAAAACCTGTCACCAGGACATCTCTGGCCTCAGGGATGTGGCCTGTCAGTCTCCTCATCCCCACCTCCACCCCACCCCTCCACCCCCCTGCTGCCACAGTGCAGTGTGTCAGGAAGTCCCTGCAACTGAATCACGTGTGTGTGTTCACCCTCACTCTTCACATTTGGGGAGGGCTCTGTGCGATTTTGGGAGACTGGAGAAGTGTTCTCTTAATACTTGTGTATCCTGGGGGCTTCAGGCCCTACCTTTACTGAACCAGAACTGGACTCCTAATCCCACATCACTTTGGGGATTTGGTTCTGAAGACAGAGGCCATGATGTAAATCCTGTATTGAAAAGTGTCCCTCAAAGACCCCTAAAGACCTGGTGTGGGGCTCCTGGACCATTACTTAGTCCAGCTCAGCTGGGTTCAGGGCAGCTGTGCTCAGACAACTGAGGCTGAAATCCAGCTGCTGTGGTGCTGTGCCCACAGGACAGGGTAGAACCTGTTCTTTGCATAAAGATCTGTCTGTACATGAAGCTGTGAGCTAGGCTGCAGGTGCCCAAAGGGAGAGCATTTCCCTGGGTGACCTGTCTGGAGGGGGCCCTTCTCCTAATCCCTTAGCTGGTGACAAAGAGGCAGAAAACATTAAATCATGGCGCATGTTTTGTCTTGTTTCTTTTTGCCTGTGCTGGGTCTTCGTTGCTGTGCACGAACTCTCTCTGGTTGTGGTGAGTGGAGGCTACTCTTCCTTGCGGCGTGCAGGCTTCTCATTGTGGTGGTTTCTCTTGTTGCAGAGCAGGGGCTCTAGGCGAGAGGGCTTCAGGAGTTGCAGCTCGAGCACTTAGTTGCCCTGTGGCATGGGGGAGCTTCCGAGACCAGCGGTTGAACCTGTGTCTCTTGCATTGCA
Source organism: Bison bison bison (assembly GCF_000754665.1). NCBI lineage: Eukaryota > Metazoa > Chordata > Mammalia > Artiodactyla > Bovidae > Bison > Bison bison. The sequence goes on from NW_011494884.1 coordinate 670,348, forward strand.
AGGTGGATTCTTAACCACCAGACCACCAGGGAAGTCCCATGGCTACATCTTTGGTTTTGGATGTCTTTCTGATTGTGGGCCTTTATAACTGACCACATGGGGTCTTTGAATAGAATCCTTGGGATGGGAGGGGCTCAAGAAGATGGTCTCCCCACCACTGGACTGGGTTCCAGTGTCATCTTGCTGGAAGGGAAGGGGCCAGGTTCCCTGTCTGTCCCAGCCCAGTGATTCACAACCCTCTGTATTTTATGTCTAACTAGTCCACAGGGTGATAGAAATCCATTTCTTTTGCTTTTTTATTTATTTGAAATTGGTGCAAGCTTGTATGAAATCATCTTTTTATATGATGTTTTGCCTGAAGGGTGTTTCCAAGCAATTTAGACTATAAATAGAAAAATAATTTGATCTGTGAAAATCCATACAATCTCCCCATTTGGCTGATTTATTACACTTTTATCTTTCCAGAAACATTCCTACTCACAGCGTTCTCAGTGTCTCTTAGTTTGTGTCTGAAACTGATAGATTTTTGTTAAAAAAAAACCAAACAGGCCTTCCTGAAGGTGAACGAAGTGACCATGTTTCAGTCCTTAATTAAGTATTATTATTATTTTTTTTTTTTTCCAGGAGAGCAGCTTTCGCTGTCTTCAACATCACCCAGCTTCTCCGTGACACCCACAGTGAACACCATGGTGAGCAGATGTGTTTAGTTTTGCCCCCCATCTTGGTGATGTCTTTTTGCTTGGACTATGTGCCAGGAGAGTGGGGATCCCATTAGACTGACTGGCTCTATCTTGGTAGCCAGCGTTAGCACTAATTCTTGACGCTCAACATGACTAAAGGGAAGACCCTTGGCTCCCCGTGACCTGTAGCCTCAGGTGCCCACATGGAGTCAACAAGACTTACCAGGGATCACCCAACATGAGGCTGTTTCTTGGTGCACTTGGCACCATGACTGGAGAGCGAGAAGGAGGTGGCCTGGACACTTAGCTTCTCTCTGCACCATCTTCTTCTGATGTTTGAGGAAGGGTCCATTCCTTTAGAAAGTGTTCCCTTCTGATATGAGCATTTGTAATCAATCAATTTTCCTTCCATGAGAACTCTAATGTAATAGTGAAGGAACAGACTCTAGAACCACCTGTTTGGGTTCAAATCCCAGTTCTCTCATTTATTTCTGCATAAGCCTCTCCATGCTTAGTTTCATCTATCAATCGCGTGTGTATTTCATGAGGTTGTTGTAAGGATGAAACATTAATATATGTTAAATGGTCGCAAGAGCATATAGGAAGTGCTGTCATCATGATTATTATGGTGTGAGAAGTATGAGGCCCAAAGGACAGACTGAACTTCTGTAGACATCTTGGCTTTAGTTCTTAACAGGAACTTGTGTCACTGATTTCTTCAGGCGCCCACCGATGCCTACCATCCCATCATAACCAACTTGACAGAGGAGAGGAAAAACTTCCGGCGTCCTGGAGTTGTTCTGAGTTACCTTCAAAATATGTCCCTCAGCTTACCCAATAAATCCCTCTCAGAGGAGACAGCATTCAACCTCACCAAGGTAAAGGCTATGTGATTTCTGTGCCTAGTAGATCAGGGATGGCAAACTGCCAGACCATGGCTGACAAGTGTGTCTTGTTTGACCTACATGGAGCTGAAAAAATCAGAAGCTTTTATATAGAAGCCTGGATTTCAGAATTCTCATGAATAGCCAGACGGCGTGGACTACACACTGTGTAGTCAGCTCTACACAGCTCGGTGGAACTTCCTTCAGATGAGACTCGACTCTTCATCTCCTTTTCCCAGTGTCCAGCCAGGCTGGCCTGTCTCTCCATCTGCCTGGTCCCTTCGCATGCCTAGTCGCTTTAGTCATGTCCAATTCTGTGACCCTATGGACTGCAACCCACCAGGTTCCTCTGTCTGTGGGATTCTCCAGGCAAGAATACTGGAGTGGGTTGCCAAAGCCCTCCTCCAGGGGATCTTCCTGACCCAGGGACCAAACCCAGGTCTGCACTGCAGAAAAATTCTTTACTGTTTGAGCCACCAGGGGAGCTCCACTTGACCCCTGTAGGCATTTGAATTTGCAACTCTGGCTCCAAACTCTGCTACCTCCCTTGGCAACAGCTAGAATGCAGAGTTGAGTCTTTGGCAGATTTAGCCATGGGGTCATAGTGTGACCCCAATGCTGTGACACGTATCTCAATGGGAATTCCCAAAGTTATTGAAAACACTTAGTGAATGCACTGTGTATGGCACGAGAACCAAGGTACTTTCTCTTTACATTCTCCTTAAGATCTTTCCAGGTCAAGGTAGAGGAGGATGCTGGGCTTGTATGCGCCTGATAACTTCAATCTCAGCACAGGGCTCTTGGCTGCTGATATCCAGAGAAAAGGAATGTGAGACTATTATACTTCAAAAGTGTAGATAAGGGTTAAAAGCAGGATGTATAGGGTCTGATTGCTGGGCTGAACATCTCTCTGCTGGTTACTTACTGTGCACCCTTGGTCAAGTTACTTTATATCTCTGCCTCACTTTGCTCATCTGAGATATGGGGAGATAATAGTACTTACTTTATTGGGTTCTTAGAAGGCTCCTATGTGCATAGTATGACTCTGGCACTTTTTAAGAGTTCTCAATCCTTCCTGGTTTCCTTGCTGATGACAAACCCAAAGAAGCAGCCAAAGAAGCACGGGAAAGCGTGTGTTCATTAAACAAGACGTCTTGATTTGCTAGGAGGCATTTGTCCCAGTAGCTCTCCTGCCCAGGTGAGAGAAGCAAGAGTAAGCCTTCTCAGATTTCGTTCATTCATTCATAGAATGTGGTAAGTTCTGGGGATCCAGGATGACCAAGAACTACTTCCTGCTTCCAAGAGGCTCAGGACTGAGAGGGTGAAGATGGACCATGGAGTCTGAAAAGTGTCCTGAGCTGCAGCCGCTCAGTGACTCTGGAGTCAGGCAAGCCTGGGTTTAACCCTTAGATCTACGCTGTTTTCAAGCCTCAGTTTCCAAGTCTGTGACATAGGGATACTTCGATGACCCAAGTCTGTCTCTGTTAGAATGGTTTTGGTTGCAAGTAAGCAGTAATATGACCAAGTATTGTTAAAATAGGGGCATTTAATTGCTTCACTCCAGGTTTGATTACTTCAGTCTTTCAGCAGGCGTCTAGGTGGCAATTGCAGTTCCCTTGGCATTCTGTTCTATTTCCAAGTGACTTAAATGGCTCCAAACACCACACCTCACTGACAAAGACCAGGAGGAAAGGGAAAGGCAGGGGGCACTTCTGTCTTTTCAGGGCAGGAAATTCTTTCCCGTGGTTCCCCTGCAGTTCCCCTGACATGACCACGCCTAGACCAATCACCAGCCAAGGGAACGGAACTGGCTTGGTGGCTCAGCCAATCATATGGAGAAATGGGCGGGGCCAAGACAGCCCTGTATAAGCACTTCCAGGCTTCCTGCAGGAAGCACTTCGGGTTCTTCAATTGAGCTCAGTGGGTGGGAGTGAGGCTACCCAGAGGGAGGGTTGAGGCCCTTCTATAGTCTTGCAGGGATGTCTATATGGGAACATAAAATTCCATGCAAGTCTACACAGGAAACTGTTAAAGCTGGGTGATTTACTCTTTCAACTCCCCTGTTTCCCCTCAGATACATTGGACAGTGTCAGAGGTAGCAAAATCAAATGCATTCAGGAGCCAGAGGAACAAAGTAAATGGATATTAGGTCGGACAGACAAGAAGGAGGAGTAGAGACTGTGGCTCACCGGGAATACCCACCCATGGGGAGTAGCAGTGAGCTTCTAGAGAGCCTCCTGATTTTAACCATTATGTTTACTTCTTCTGATTTCGCAAGCAAAGCAAAAACCCAGAATTTTAAAATGGAATCTCACCCATTAAAAAAAAAGAAAAGTGGGCAGCTAACAAATTTAAAAGCAGTTGTGTACAAACCAAATAAAAGACCTTTATGAATCGGATGCAGCCTGTGGCTCATCAGTTTTAAACCTCTGGTGGGGGCCGTGTGGGGATGGATACTTGACTCTGAGTGTCCTGTAGAGGAATCATGTGGATTTACCCCAAACCCCACCAATTGGGATTGAATGAGAAATAAATATCTTTGGCATTCATTAGCCAATTTTCCACGATGTTTTGACTTCTCACCACCAATAGTTGAACAAGAAAGTGAAAAGGAATTTCTTATGCTGGGTAATAAGGTGGCCATTAGCCACACGTGGCTCTTGAATACTTGAACTGTGGCCAGTTCAAATCAAAGTGTAAATACACACTGGAGCTCTAAAGTTTAGTGTAACAGATGAATGTAAAATATCAAACTGGTGGTTCTTATATTGATTGCATGTTGAAGCGATATTTTAGCTATATTTGGCTAAGTAAAATATATTATTAAAAAGTAATTTCACCTATTTTCTTTTAACTTTTAAAAATGTGGCCACTAGAAAATCTAAAACAAAAATTTGGCTTGCATTATATTTCTATTCAAATGAACTGCTCTAGATCAGGAGTCAGTGATGTAAATACTTGCCACTGACTAATGAGTGTCACCTGGAGCAAATAAGATACCATCTATCAAAGTGCTTTGTAAATATAACCTGATGCACTGATGAGAGCTATTTTCGTTTACTGCTGTATATATGCAAAACCCAGCCTGTGGTTGATGGAGATGAGAAAATGAAAGGTCTTATGATTTTGAGGCTTAAGAATATATGCTAAGCAGTGTCATCCTGTCTGCCTTTAGACTTTCTTAAACACCGTGGGAGAGGTTCTTCGTTTGCCCAGCTGGACTGCTGTATCAGAGGTAAGAGAAAAGAACATTTTGGTCTTCAGAAGTACCTTGGGAACCATTTTGTCTTCCTTGAAGTGGCATAAATATGGCCCAGTTCACATCTATAAGAGAAATGATGCATCTCTCAGTCATGAGATCTGGGATATTAGAGCTCATTTTGACAGGATATGTGATTAATTTTCAATGCTCTGTTTTCTCTGTGGATCAGAGCTCTGCAAACATCAGTACATGGTGCTGTCCTCAACTCAGAGCAGGGAAATGGTTGGATTTCTTCATGAGGAATGTATGCTTGTTTATCATTTTAGTAGTTTTTTTTTTTTTACCATCACATTGTCGTTGAATGATAATAAAACATATTTGATTAAAGATCACTGTATTAAATGAGAAAAGTCAAACGTGTGACAATATACACTTCATGATTATGAATGATTATACGTAGAAATCAAAGCAGCTTCTCCTTTTCTCTGTACTCTAAAGAATTAGGAGAATGAAATGCTTTCTCTTTTCTTTTTAAAAATAACTTTCCTGATTTTACTTATTTAAGAAATAAAACAAGTGAATATGTTTGGAGTAGTTAGAAAATGCAGATAAATACATATAAAATAAAAATCACCTGAAATTCTCAGACTGAGTGATAATGATTTTTCATATTCTTATATATATGTGAAAGTGAAAGTGGAGTCGCTCAGTCGTGTCTGATTCTTTTCGACCCCATGGACTATAGCCTACCAGGCTCCTCCATCCATGGGATTTTCCAGGCAAGAGTACAGGAGCGGGTAG
>NW_011494884.1:676014-700331 GCF_000754665.1 Bison bison bison
AGGCAAGAACACAGGAGCGTGTTGCCATTTCCTTCTCCAGGGGATCTTTCTGACCCAGGGATCGAACCTGGGTCTCCTGCATTGTAGGCAGATGCTTTTACCGTCTGAGCTACCAGGGAAGTCCTATATATATATACAAATATATATATATATATATATACACACACACACACATATATATATATGTATTTCTTACAATCTAGTTTTCAGTTCTCTTATATGTGTATAATAGAAATTTCTCTCTCTTTTTTTTGGCCACAACATGTGGTTTGTGGGATTTTAGTTCCCTGACCAGAGATTGAACCTGCACCCTTGGTAGTGAGAGCACAGAGTCTTAACCACTGGATTGCCAGGGAATTATATATAATTATATACAATTCTTATATGCATATATATTCTATAAATATGCTATCTGAATTTACCAGTTTCTCTTTATTTAGGATCTTTCCTAATGATGTTAAGCATTCTTCAGCAATGCCGTATAAGCAGGCTAGGTTAGGCTATGTAGCAGTAACAAATGGACTATCCATCCCAGTGGCTCCATGCAGTGGACATTTCGTTCTCACCCATGCCAAATATGATGTGAGCCCGGGGAGCCTCTTCTCTGCCCAGTGACCTGGTTCCTGGCTCTGCCCATTTTCTGAGGCTACTGTTTCAACATGTGACTTCCTGGGTTGCCCAGCAGGGGTGGAGAAGCGGGGAAGAGGAGAACTCTTGACTGTCTTGCCTGGAAGGGCTGCAAGCACACCATTGTTTAAAGTACTCCTTCTCCTGAACTCCTATAATGTTTAAAACTTATCTGCCAGTTTGTGGCAGAATGACCTCTCCTTCTTATTATGAGTGAGATTGCTCCAAGATTTACACCTGAACTTTTTATTTGAACAGCTTCAAATAGAATGGGATGAGACTTCACAGTGGCAAAGAAAGAGAAAAACAGTCATGAACTTAAGATCAATATAATATTCCCTAGAAACAAATTCTGTTTTAAAAGACACAGTCCTCCAAAGTTGATGATTTCCAGGGGGACGGAACTGCCACCTAGAAAGCTCCCAGAAGATGGCCAAGGAGGACCTGAGCAAATATACTTTCAGCATCATTTCACATGAACTTTTTCTGAATGCTCTGCCACAAAATATGAATAATCATGAAACTATTCAGACTCAGGCAGGCTCTACTGTGCGTTAAAGGGAAGGTATGAATCAGCCATACCCAACAGAACTGCATGCCAGAAACACAGATTTTCATGTGCTTAACTGTGCTTGGCTGATTGAAGTCAGGCCATGGGCCTGAAAGGAAATATCTAAAATTGGCCTCTATGTTCTATTTCCAGCTCATTAGACTCTTATGGAGCATATGTTTGTGAGAGAACGCCTGGGACACTTAGCAACAGATGGATGCTTTTTTCAGAAGGGCGGGAAGGAGAGAGGGGTGTGATGGCAGAGATTCACACACCACACCCTCAGGGGAACTGAGATGCCCCCTCCCTGCTAGACGTGTGTCTGAGGATAAGGAGCAATCAGCCCAGTCTGAGCGGGCTGCAGAGATACAAGGTGTCCTGGAGGGACTCCCTGCCTCCTTGGGGGCAGCGCCCACTAGGATCGCCTCTGCTTTGCGGACTCAGAGTGGAGAGGCCCTTGGAAAAAGGAAGAGACACACCAGGCTTGTCAGGGAGGCCAGGGGTGACTTGGGGTGCTGGCACCTCCAAAGTACCCTCCCCTTTGTGGAGATTAGGACAGAACTGCTGTCTTCATCCTGGAGGGTGTTGGGAGCAATGAGCCCCCTCCTCATGAAGCAGAAGAGGATGGAGTAGGGGGTGCAGATCAGAGAGATGCCAAGGTCCGCAGTGAGTTCAGAGTGGACCCAGGACCAGGTCCGGTTACTCTGTGTCTGAGTGTGGAAGCCTTGGAGCTGATGCTCTGGTGATGCTCTGGGGTCAACCTCAGCCAGTATTCACATTGTGTGAGCTCTGCTGGGCTGGGTGACCTCAGCGGTCAGACCTCCGCGCCTGTGAAATGGGTCAGCGGTGTGACTGTTTCTCCTCTCATCTGGTCGTCGTGAGGCCAGAGCTTGGCCGGAAACATCACTCAGCCAATGCTGGGTGTCCTCCTTTGCAGGATGTTGACAGTGAACTTGAAGCTTGATCTTGTGTGTTTGTGCGTTTGATGCCTCCGACTCATGCATGTGCTTAGTGAGCACCATCTTCACGTCTCCTTCCTGTCGTGATGTTGTTTCAGGACAGCGCTGTGGTGCTGGGCTTGATAGACACCATCGACACCGTCATGAGCCACATAACTTACAACCTGCAGGCTAGCAAGCCCCAGGTCGCCATCGTGGGTTCCTCGTCCATGGCAGGTAGCTCGGCAGTGGGGATGTGGGTGAGGCTGGCTGTGCGGCAGGCGAGGGCGGGTGGAAGCAGCGGGTGCAGGCAATGCCACCTGCTTGTTGAATTTTGCTGCACTCCTGCATTTTCTTCCGTGTGCCCAGGTACACACAAACCTCACATGCCATCAGTGGAGATGCTCCTCTTCATTGTCCTAAACTACATTGTCTGATGTGCAGTGACATTTTGGAGGAAGACAGAGTTAGCTTGAAACAACCATGCTCAGCTGGAATGTACACACAGGACCACGGGAGCCTTTGAGACTGACTTAAGGGCCAGATTCATCTCGGGTGACAACTGTCTCAGTGCAGGGCAGGAGATGAGCAGCAGCAGCCCCTGGAGTGTCTGTGGGGTACCAGGTTCCCTAGGGTCAGCTGCAGGTTTCTCCAAGATATTGGTCACATGGTCTCCTACAAGTGGACATCATGGTTCTTGATATTTTCAGAGTCTGTGTCTAGGGAGCATGTGTGCACGCTAAGTTGCTCATTCATGTCCGACTCTTTGCGACCCCATGGATTATAGCCTGCCAGATTTCACTGTCCATGGGAGTTTCCAGGCAAGAATACTGGACTGGGTTGCCATTTACTCCTCCACGGGATCTTCCTGACCCAGGGATCTGACCTGCATCTCCTGTGTTGGAAGGCGGGTTCTTTACCACTAGCGCCTCCCGGGAAACTTGGTACCCTAATACTTTATCACCAGACCCACACTTCTGGAAAGGAAGCTTCATTCACTCACTTGGGTTGGCTTTAATGGGAGTTTGTCGGCTAAGGCAGGTCCCTCCATGTGGTGATGCTTTTGCCTCACTTAGAAGATGAATGTCATGGGCATTTCATTTTCCTGTTTTGTGGGGTTCCCAGCGAGGAGGAGGAGCCCTTCAGCACCAGGGTCTCCCTGCCAGATTGGATGCAGTCAGTGCTGAGGCATCTTAAGCTGAGGGGCCCCTCAGGGCAGAGGGGTCACCTCAGGCCAGGAGCCCCACCCACCCCCACACGCAGCGGGTGGCAGTCAGACAGGTCTGCCACATGGTCACAATTACTGCTCTGGACACTCATTTTTTAGGTTCTTATTTCCTAAAGGTAATTACGCTCCCCAGGAGAGCTCATTCTGTCAAAAAAAAGCAAAAGCAGATGGGATTTTACAGCCCAGTTTCCTGCCCTGGAGTTGACTGACTACAGCGTCCTCTCTCTGGCTTGTTTTAGACTTTTCAGTGGCCAAAGTGCTCCCCAAGACCATGAATTCCTCCCACTACCGCTTCCCAGCCCGGGGGCAGAACTACATTGAGATCCCCCACGAGGCTTTCCACAGCCAAGGTGAGTGCAGCTTGGGACCCTTGCAGAGGGACTCAGCCTGTGAGCTGTGACCTGGCTGAGGGGCTGCCCCAGCCCTCCTCCCTGTGCCGATGGGGCCAGGTTTCCATGGTGGGAACACCATGTGTCATTGATGCTCCTGAGATGTCTTCATAATGCAGACTACAATCCAGCCTTGTGCACTGGGACTGAGGAGGCAGGCTGGCAATCTGCACTCTACACTTGCTCACTGGAGGATTCTTAGTGGACCATGAGCTGATGTGGCCACCTCCCCTCCCTGCTGGGGTGGCCTCTGGCTGGGTGGCTGGGTGAGGGATTTTATCTGCTCAGGAGTCTGGGGTTCTCCTCCTGGGAAGTTGAAGTCAAGGATAGTGATGGGACAGCAGCCAAGGTGATCTCAATTACTCTCTAGGGGGACCCAGGTGGCTCTGGCCATTTTTGCTATCATGACTGTCCCCCTGCCCCTTGAAAGATGACTGTGCCTCTGCAGGCATGTCACTCTGTCCCAGGGACCTTGGGAAGTCAAGGGAGTTGTAGATTCTCGGCACCTGACCATCTGGCCACGCTCTTCCCATTCTGCCTTCAAGACTGAGGACCAGTCTGGGTGGTGGTCCCCTCTCCAGCTCGGGGCTCTCACTCCCCAGCCCTTGGGAGCTGACCTCTGCTCCCTGTACCCTCTAGTTTGCTTTGTGAAGGGTGCTCAGGGATGTCGGGGTGTCCTGCTTTCAGGGGACTGTCCTCCCACACTCGGAGTGAATTGTAGAAGGGAGAGGTCCAGGGGCAATGCCAGGGTTGACCTAATGCATACCACTGCACGTGGGGTCTCATCTCATGTGCCCGCATGACTGTTAGAAATCCCCAGTTTTTCAGAATCAGCAAGATCACAGCCTCGTGTGGTCTGCCCACATGGAAACTTCTCACACTTGGCAGTAGAACTAACTGGTCACAAGCACCCACTCCGTGGCTGAAATTCCTGGGCTCGAATCCCAGTTCAGCCACTCAACTGGGCAAGTTACTGAACCTGCCTGGCCTCAGATTCCTCATCTGTGACTTAGGGGACAGTCTTAGTATCTGCCCCAATATTTTGTGGTGAGCATTAGAAGAGACAGCTCTTACACCAGTACCTGGCCCGTCGTAAATGTGACGTGAATTGTTAATATATATTCCTGAAATTTCAACACACTCAACAGATATCCTGAAGAACTCAGGAAGCATTGTGGGACTTGCTCCTCCCAACCTCCTATTAAGCTAGCAGAGGGAGGTAACAGAATGGATGATTCCTGTTTCCAAGTTGGAATAGCACAGAGAGGTGGGACCCAGCAGAAGGAGTGCCAGGTGTCTGGGTGACTTGTAAATCCTGCATCCGCTGCCTCACTGGAGTGCTGAGATTGCTGTAAATACTGCAAGCACAGATAGCCCCTGACATACGCTCATGGCTGCAGTGCTATTGCCTGGCACCGCCAACCACAGCTCGACCGGGCTCTGCCTTCAGAGGCGCGTGGTGTTCCTGGAATGTCTCCCCGCCCACCCACCCACTCTCCGCCAAGAGTTGTAGCATCTATGTGTCCAGAGCTGGCTCGGGGCGGAGCAGGGAGTGGTTGCCGTGGTTGCATTCACAGTTGAAGGGTGGAGTGGAATCTCTTCTCAAACTCTGTCCTCGTAGTCAGTTCTGCCCCTGAATGTCCCTCCCCTTGCCCTTGAGGAGCTGCTGGGTTCCCAGGTCTGAGGTCTACACTGTGTGTTGCTGGGCAAGCACTTTTGATGGGGGCTTTGTGTTTCTCTTGTTTATCACTGGGGATGCTGACAGGTGTCTGGTCGTCTGCTCTTTCCCCAGCCTGGACCACCATCGTGGGGCTTCTCTACCATTCGGTGCACTATTACTTGAGCAACATCCAGCCGGCCAGCACCAAGTGAGTTTCTGGGGGCCATGTAGCATGGAGTGGGGAGGTGGTGCCTGTTTGCTGGGTAGCAGATCACTGGGACACCCCCACCTCCCTGCCACCAGAGGCTCATGCAGTATTGTTATCAGAGAACTTGTGGTGCCAGTGCCTGGTGCTTCTCTGTTCGAGCAAAAGAAGAAGATGCAGGGATGCCTACACTGGGGCTTCAGCAAGCCTCAGGGGCCTGGGCTGATAGTGCAGTGGTCAGGAGCACCGGCTGAGTGACCATTCCACCTGGAACTGTGTGACCTTGGACAAGTCAGTTAACCCCTCTGAGCCTCAGTTTCCACTTTTGTAGAATGGGAAACGAGCAGCACATGCCTACATCAGTCAAGACTGTGTTGGATATAACAGCTTAGACAGAAGGGAACTGAGGGCTCATGGGACTAAGAAGGGCAGGAGTAGTCAGCTTCGAGCATGGCTGGATCCAGGGACCCAGAAGATAGTGCTTTGACCTGGTCTTGCCTTTCCCTGCCTCTGCTCTCCTCCATGTCAACTCATTTCCTGGCAAGCCCCTTCATAGAGGCATTGCTGGCTCCCGTAGATTCAGACCCACATGGGTTTGGGTCCTGAGATCTCAAGAAGGAAAGTAATTGTCTTTCATGAATGAAAAGTCAGTTTCATTAGAAATCTAGGGAAGATTGTGATTGGCCAACTTGGGTCACGTGCCCATCCTGGCCCCCCAGTCATGGCGGGAGAGGATCCTGCTCTCTCATTGGCCAGGTCTGTTCACATGACCTTCTAGGATTTGGGGGTGGATCAGCTGTACTGAGACCACAGGGAGGGGCTGGTTCCCCCAGCAACGATTAGGCGTGGGACCTGTTCCTCCCTTTCAAAGGGTCCCTTGGAGGGGACAGGGAAGCAGAGCCTAGGGCCGGGGCAGAGAAATTGCCAATGAGGTATGAACCCAAGAGCCCAAGGGGCCCATTTGTACAGTTAATGTTTGGAAGGCAAAGCCGTTTCTGTTGGCCGCAGATCCGCCCTAGACAGGGGCCCTGCAGAGGGCAGCAGGCAGGCTCTGGTCCATCTGTCTTCCCGGGTGTCTGGCACAGCGCCCGGCCCAGAGTGGAGGCTCTGAAAAGGTTCCTGGAGACAGAGCTGTGCATCTCAGAGGGAGCCGCGCAGCGCCTCCACCCCTGGCCCCGACGAGGCCCCGTTTGGCTGCCCTGCGAGGACCACGCCTGGAAGAGCTGATAGTATGAGAGAGCGTGTTCCTGCAAGCTCACTATCTCTGCTGATGGGAAGGCGCTGCGGGGGCGGGTTTCAGACACTGGTGCCGCTGCTGGGTATTTGGAGGCCTGTGTGATGGAAAGCAGGCAGCTATTTTTAACCGCCTACAGATAAACGAGAAATGATAAATACTTTCTAATGATGCAAATAGTCCTGTTATCGTGGGCTCTCTCAGAGGAAGACTCTTCTCCCATCTGATACCAGGGACCAGCTCTTGGTACAAAACCCTAGGCTAGGCCTGGGGGAAGCAGGCAGTCGTGGTTTCGCTGACTTGGAGGGAAGCCTTGTTCTGGGCGTGATTGCCGGGGAAAGCCTGCAGGTTGTCGGGTTCACTTTTAACCTGGCACCCTGGGTGTGCTTTCCAGAATTCTTCAGGAAAGTCACAAACGAAGCAACCCGATTTCCTCGGAAATATGCCCTCTAGACTATTTGAGGGAAATTTCTCCAAACCCAAGAGTATGAATGAATAGTGGACCCAGCCTTATCCCCAATTTATATATTTACCTCTCTCACTGCTGAAGGTTCAGACTGAAACAGACTTTTCAGTGAAATCGATAAAAATGTATATTCCTGGGGATGGCCAAATCCTTCTGTGGGTTGGAGTAAGGGTGTGGGGAGGACCATGTTTATACCACATCTGCAGCGCCCCTCATCCTTAGAAAAGGGGACAAAGGCAGAACTGAGGGTTACACACGGAGAAGGCGATGGCACCCCACTCCAGTACTCTTGCCTGGAAAATCCATGGACAGAGGACCCTGGTCGGCTGCAGTCCATGGGGTCACTAAGAGTCGGACACAACTGAGCGACTTCACTTTCACTTTTCACTTTCATGCATCAGAGAAGGAAATGGCAACCCACTCCAGTGTTCTTGCCTGGAGAGTCCTAGGGACGGGGGAGCCTGGTGGGCTGCCTTCTATGGGGTCGCACAGAGTCGGACATGACTGAAGCAGCAGCAGCAGCAGAGGGTTACACATGGCAGTGGGTACTCTGATTCACTGTGACCAGAAACACACTCTCTCTGGGTGTTGGCAAAGTTTTGCATAAAGGTCCAGATGGTTAATATTTTTGGCTTTACCTGCTATACTGTTTCTGTCACATCTGCTGTGTAAAGGCAGCCCTGGACAATACATAAAGAAATGAGGGTGGCTGAGTGCCAATAAATCTTATTTACAAGGCCAGGCAGTGCCTATGGTTTGCACAGCCCTGGTGGACACTGTTGTATCAGTGCTGGCCGCAGGGACGGGGACAAGGCTAAGTCTGCCCTGCTGTGGGGAGTCGAACCCCATTCTTAAAGCTTGACCACCAGGTGTGATTATCCTCCATCCTAAGCAGGGGTCTCCAACCTCCAGGATCTACTGCCTGATGATCTGAGGTAGAGCTGATGTAATAATAATATAAAGTGAACAATAAATGTAATACACTTGAATTATTCCAAGACCGTCCCTTAACCCCACCCCTTGTTCATGGAAAAATTGTCTTCTACAAAACTGTTCCCTGGTGCCAAAAATCTGATCCTAAGGGGTCCAACCCTCCCATCCCTCTCCTACTCTCGCTGCCCAGGGGTCTCCAGGCAGGACTCCCTGGAGCCTCAGGACCCAGGGCGCCATGATCTGCTTTCACACCCTCTGCAAGTTGTGGGCTGGGAGACTGACACAGGCAAAGAACCCCCCAACTCACAGCCCTCTACCCACTGAAATGTGGACCTCTGAACTCTGCCAGCAATGAATACAAGTGTTCAGTTATTTTCCTGAAGTCAAAACAGAATGATTTTATGATGATGACCACTTATTTTTCAGGTGTTGGGTCTTCAGTTCTAAGGTTAACACGTGATGCAAAGATGTCTTGTTGTCAACATTAACCTCAGAAAGAATCACCCTGTGGGCTCATCAAGTGTGGTCCCTATATTTGTTGTCTTAGCTCCTGTAGCACAAGGTGGCACAGGGGTGATGCCAGCTGTGGTTCACATGCAGACTTGGAGCCAGGCTCCTGGCTTTTTACTCCCAGTCGGCCACCCCGCCCAGCTGGTGAACTTGACACAAGCCTGGTGGTCTCTCTGCCTGCTTGCTTCTTTCTAAGATAGGACGGTTGTCCTGATTTCTGAGGACTTCTGTGAGCTCTGAGTTAATGGTTTAAGTAAAGCTTGGTGCCCTTGAACATATGTAAGCTCTTCCTTTGTCATTGCATAAGATGCTTGGCTGTTCTCCCATTCTCTGCCTTTAAGATAATTATCAAATTCCATGCACAATTAGAAGCAGATTAGTGCAATCGCCTTGATAATGTTCTGGTGTTCCCACTTGCTTGCACAGCTGACGTCATTCCACTTTAGTTTTGTGTGTTATTACCCTCACACATTTATGTTTTTTGGGTGTGAGGTTGAAAGGATGTGGTGGAATCGTGACATCCTTTAAACCTGCCTGGGGTGTGGAGTCAGCACATGAGATTAATGGGATAGGAGGGTGACAGGGCTGGATGGGCTCTTCCCCCCACCTGTCCTCTGTTGACCATTCGGGCCCCACTGATGTCTGCCCTGGGGCAATGACTGACCATCCACAGGTCCTGGATGGGGGTGTCCTTTGTCCCTGCATGGGCCTGGACACAAGGGATCCTCTGAGGTCCCTGTCTCTGGCCCAATAGTGATGAGAAATGTTCAGTTCATCTGCCATGTGGGCAGCTGGGACAGCTGTTCCTTCAAACCAGCGATCTGAGCTGGACAGGGCGCAGAGTCACCTGCTCCTCCTCCATAGATGGGCCTGGGACTCAGAAGGGATGGGACTCCTTGACTTCAGGGCTGGGACTCGGGCCTCTGGATTTCAGCCTCTCAGTGATGGACTCACTTGTGCTTCAGAAGGATATGTTCCAGGGGGTAGACTTTAACTTTAATGTCTGCATTTCTTTTTACTTTTAATGCTATATGTTTTCATTTATTTTTGGCCATGCTGTGAGGCATGTGGGAGCTCCCCAGCCAGGAATTGAACCCTTGTGCCCTGCATTGGAAGCATGGTGTCTTAACTGCTGGTCCTCCAGGGAATTCCCGTCTTCACGTCTTTGTAAAGCCAAGCCATCCAAGTAGAAGGAAGGACAGGGTCAGAATCACCGTGTAGCAGCCCTCGGTATAGCAACTGATTCGGGCAGTCATCCTCAATGCTGACACCCCTGGGTGAGGGATTGTGTGGAGACAGGGTCCTTCCCTGTTGTCCCACAAGGTACCTGTTAATCACTATGTGAGAACATCCTGGAGAGCAGAGACCACTTTAGTCAAGGGGTTATGCTCAGTCTCACGGGCATTGGGGCAGGCTGATGTACTGCATCCCCCGATAGGAGGCAGTGGCAAGAGTCATCCTGCCCCCAGATGCTCGGCCTGATGCTCCCCATGAAGAAACAGTCAAGGGCTGTTTCGTAAAGCCTCGGTTTGGACTGTCACACGTACATGCAGTGGAAGCAGTGACAGGAGCAGGGCCTGTTCCAGGTCAGAGGGGACTGGGAGGACATGGTGACTAAATGGATGCTGCCCCTTCCTTGACAGGAAAGCAGAGCTCTGACAGACACCCTGGGGACACTGAGGACGCTGGACTGTGGACCGGGCACCAGATCACGGGTTGAAGCTGGGTCAGATTTCTGAGCGTGGTGATGGATAGGGTGGTTATGTAGGAGGCAGTCTTTATTTTTAGAAGATACACTTAAAGTATTTAGAGGTGGAGTGTCATGATGTACTTTCTGATGATTCAGCAAAAAGAAGGGGTGGTGTGTGTGTGTGTGTGTGTGTGTGTGAGAGAGAGAGAGAGATGCCAGACAAAGCAAAAATGGCAGAATGGTAGGAGCTGGGAATCTAGGTGCACTGTTTCTAGCATTTTCTGTTGGCATGACTCTTGCAATGCAAGGTTTGGAGGGGAGGGTCCTGGTTGGGGCAGAGATTCTGGTTCTTGCCATTGTCTCTTGAGAGGCCCCACTGAACTACTTTATTATATATTGGCTGTGCTGAATTTTCACTGCTGTGTGGGCTTTTTCTCCAGTTGCAGCGCATGGGCTTCTCGTGGCAGTGGCTTCTCTTGTAGGGGAGCATGGGCTCAAGGCCATGGGAGCACAATAGTTGCTTGCAGCATGTGGGATCCTCCAAGATCAGGGATCCAACCTGTGTCTCCAGCATTGGCAGGCAGATTCTTTATCACTGAAACACCAGAGAACTGCTTCTAGATACCAAGAACTTAGTGACTAAGCCACCTGAGCACCACGGAGGTCAGGTCCACCATCCTGGTGGGTGCTCTCTTTTTTTATCTGTCAGTCAGAGGCTTCTCATACCACTTGAGAATTCTCCCAATTGAGAAGTCTCTCCAAGGCTCTCCCCCATGCCTCCATGTGCAGCATCTTTCAGATCTTTCAGGAGGTTTAAGTTTCCTTTGCTTAGCATTTCCTGTCCCCTCACTGCTCCCTCAAGCATCAGTGAGAATGCAGCTCTGATAGAGGATGGAGATAGACTCTGGAGTGAGCAGGACACCATGTTTGAGCAGGAACTTGCTAGAAAAGGAGTTCATTTACTATGGGATATTTCCAGTTTTACTTTTTGTATTAAATCTCCCTGTACAACCTGGTTTACCTGTTGCTGTTGTTCAGTCGGTCAGTCATGTCCAACTCTTTGCAACCCTATGGACTGCAGCACACCAAGCTTCCCTGTCCTTCACCATCTCCTAGAGTTTGCTCAAACTCATGTCCATTGATTCAGTGATGCCATCCAACCATCTCATCCTCTGTCACCCACTTCTCCTCCTGTCCTTGATCTTTCCCAGCATCAGGCTCTTTTCCAATGAATTGGCTCTTAACATCAGGTGGCCAAAGTATTGGAGCTTCTGCTTCAGCCCCAGTCTTTCCAATGAATATTCAGGGTTGATTTCCTTTAGGATTGACTGGTTTGATCTTCTTGCTGTCCATGGGACTCTCAAGAATCTTCTCCAGCACCACAATCCAAAAGCATCAGTTCTTTGGCGCTCAGCCTTCTGGTTCACCTGTGGGGCCCTCGTACTTGGAGTGGTCTTTTAATGAGACTGCTTTTTCTTGTTCCACGCATGCTGATTTCTCTTGCTTGAGGACCAGAACTCATCTCTCCATGTGCTTGGGTGTTCTGCTTGCAGATTTCAGAGTTCCCAGATCTGCCCTAGAGATCCTGAACTCTTCCATCCTCTCTATGCTTTCTTTCTTTTTTTAATTTTAAAATTTTTGCAATGTTGTGTTGGTTTCTATTGTACAACAACTTGAGTCAGACATACACGTATCCCCTCCCTGTGGAGTTTCCCTCCCCTCTCCCATCCCATCCCACAGAGCACCAGACTGGGCTGCCTGCGTTACACGGCAGCGTCTCAGCAGTTCCCCGCCTTGCACATGACAGTGTACCTATGTTCATGCTGCTTTCTCCATTTGTTCCACTCTCTCCCCCCCACCCATGGCGTCCATGTCCACAGGTCCATTCTCTGCATCTGTGTCTCCATTCCTTCCTGCAAATAGGCTCCTCAACACCATTTTTCTAGATTCCATATATATGTGTTAATACATGATATTTGTTTTTCTCTTTCTGACTTACTTTGCTCTGTATAACAGGCTCTAGTTTCATCCACCTCACTAGAACTGACTCAAATCCATTCTTTTTTATGGCTGAGTAATATTCCATTGTATATATGTACCACATCTTCTTTATCCATTCATCTGTTAATGGACATCTAGGTTGCTTCCATGTCTTGACTATTGTAAACGGTGTGCAATGAACACTGGGGTGCATGTGTCTTTTGGAATTGTGGTTTCCTCAGGGTATATCAGAGAAGGCAATGGCACCCCACTCCAGTACTCTTGCCTGGAAAATCCCATGGATGGAGGAGCCTGGTGGGCTGCAGTCCATGGGGTCACTAAGAGTCGGACACGACTGAGCAACTTCACTTTCACTTTTCACTTTCATGCATTGGAGAAGGAAATGGCAACCCACTTCAGTGTTCTTGCCTGGAGAATCCCAGGGACGGCGGAGCCTGGTGGGCTTCCGTCTATGGGGTCACACAGAGTCGGGACATAACTGAAGCGACTTAGCTTAGCTTAGCTTAGCTTAGCAGGGTATATGCCAGTAGTAGGATTCCTGGGCTGTATGGTAGATTTATTCCTAGTTTTTCAAGGAATCTCCATACTGTTCTCCATAATGGCCATATCCATTTACATTCCCACCAACAGTGTAGGAGAGTTCCTTTTTCTCCACATCCTCTCCAACATTTATTTTTTGTAGATTTTCTGATGATGGCCATTCTGACTGGTGTGAGATGATACCTCACTATAGTTTTAATTTGCATTTCTCTGGTAATTAGGGATGTTGACAGTCTTTTCATGTGTTTATTGGCCATCTGTATGTCTTCTTTGGAGAAATGTCTATTTAGGTCTTCTGCCCATCTTTGGATTGGACTTTTTGCTTTTCTGATACTGAGCTATGTGAGCTGCTTATATATATTCTGGAGATTAATCCTTTGTCAGTTGTTTCTTTTGCAGTTGTTTTCTCCCATTCTGAGGGTTGTCTGAACCTTGTTTATTGTTTCTTTTGTTGTGCAAGATTCCTCCTTGACCCACCTCCTAGAGTCATGGAAATAAAAACAAAATAAACAAATGGGACCTCTCCACGTGTAATCTCAGGCACAGATGACCAGCAGAGGGGTCGTGGCTCAAATGTGCTGAAATATGTGAGGGTGCAGGCTGGACTTTGGCCCATGTCAGTCAGGTCCCCAGCAGGACTAGATGGTAATTTGGGGGAAGTTAGAAGGCGAGGCCATTTGCCAGGCTGTGCTCAGGGTGTGCTCCCTACTCTCAAGGATAGAGTAATAACAGGAGGGCTTCCCAGGTGGCTCAGTAAAGGGGGTAAAGAATCTGCCTGCCAATGCAGGAGACTTAGGTTTGATCCGTGAGTTGGGAAGATCCTCTGGGGGAGGGCATGGCAACCCACTCCAGTATTCTTGCCCAGAGAATCCCATGGACATAAGAACCTGGCGGGCTACAGGCCATGGGGTCACAAAAGAGTCCACACGACTTAATGACTAAACAACAACATAATAACAGGAAGTGTTCTCAAAAGGAGGGAGTGGGGCACGATGCTGCCACCCTGGGCTGATGGGGTCTGGAGAACACAGTTCCTAGGACAAAGATGCAGGGCTGTGGGGATGGGCACCATGCCCTTTTTGTGACCCCACAAAAACAGTGCTATCTGGGTCTCACTCTCCTCTCCGACTGGCTCTGATTTCCTGTGGATGCTGCCATTGGCTGAACGCCCCAAAGCAGAGGGCAGGGCCTGTACAGGGGGGTGCAACCATGTGGCCCCGACTCCCGGGACTGTCTTCTTTGCCATTTCTCCCCTGGCATCTAGAATGAGCCTGTTCTCTTATCCAGGAAGGCCCCCAAGCCCTGGTACAGTCAATTCCAAAGTGACAGATAATCCAGTCTCCAAGTGTTACTGCTCCCCAGATAACAGGTTAAAATAAAAGAAAATCAAGCCTGGATCAGATTTATGAAGACAAAGGAAAACCCTTATTAAAACTGGAGGTACCAGAGAGATTAAATGAAGTCATAAAAAAACCCTCTTTTTATTATGAAAAAAAATCGAACATCTGTAAAAACAAAAGAGACGGTCATCACCGGGTTACAACCGGGACCACCCACGGCCGTTTGGGCTTCCTCTGCCCACCCCGCTCCCTCACCCTGGCCCCACCAATTATTTTGAGGCAAATCTCTGACATCATGTAGTTTCATCTGTAAATATTTAGTCTCTATTTTTAAAAGACAAAGACTTTTAAAAATACAGAATGAACTCCATGCCATTATCCCATCTAAAAAGTAAACAGTAATTTCTTAGTCCATCTGATGTCTTGTGATTGTCGACTTGGGTGGTGGTGTTGGGATGGTGGGCTCCTCCTGGCTCAGCCACCGTGGACCCCGACCTGGGCCTCTCTGCAGGGCAAACTCAGCCAGAAGGAAAGGCTCCCTGGCTGCATGAGCAGTGAGTCACTGGAGACCATCAGTGTAAACCCATCTGTATTGGGAAATTGTGCTTTTCCAGATTAAAAATGCTCCTAAGGGCACAGTGTAGACTGTTGAGTCTGATATCAGTTCCTGCCCTCAAAGGCAATGTTTACTAGGCTGCATTTGGCTGAATCCATGTGTTGCTGGGGCCAAATCCAGGAATCCACTCTGGATTTGCACTGTGTTTATGGAGAGAAGATTCTCCATAGGTTTTCCATTTTTTACATGTTTTTCTTAAGATTTTGATCTAAGTCATCACGGTCTGTCTATGAGAAGATTAATTCACTGAACACATATTAGTTGAGAACCTACTGTGTGTCAGGCTTGGTTCTAAGGGCTTAGAGAGCTGTGAACAGAATGGGTAAGAAGCCAGCCCCCGATGGAGCTTACATCCTAGTGGGAGATGACAGCTGACCTGATGAATTGTTAGAAATGGACGTGGATGGGGAGAGGGGAGATGTGACAAATAACGATGTGTATGTAGGGTCTTATGGTTGTGATTTTACTGTTGGCTAATATATAGTCCTAATTTTTGCTAGACAAATGATTTCTATTATGTTGGTGGAATTACATACATGCTGACTTCACAGAGAGAAGCATAGACTATGAGGTGTTGGCAAGCATTTCACCGTATCTCAGTGGATACTGCGCTGAGCTCAAAACATCTCAGCTCCCTGAAATCACAAGCGGAGAGGTGGTCTACCCGGGCAGCCTCATTGTTCTGCAAGAGAGCAGGCCTCTGTGTTACTGAGGACCACTCTTTCTATCTTTGGGTCTGAACTGGTCCCTGGTGACATCCAGCGAGTCTTAACTTTCCATAGCAGTGGCTGAACTCCCTGCCTTTTCAGTGGGGACATTATCACCTCCAGAAGGTGAAAATTGGTTTTGAGGGCAAGGAGTCTGAGATATGACAGTGGCTGTGGCTCTGCAAAGTTACCTAAAGCATATTGAAGTACATAAGCAGATTTACTCTATGTGTGTGGTACTACGATTTCACGGGATGGGCAGGTGTTGATGGAGTAATGGTGGGGTGTTAGGAAAAATGGGTCTAATAGGACTCTTTAGGGGGCCATAATGAAAAACAATGGCTGAGAACCACGAGCTGGAGTGAGATTTGCTTTTCAGTGTCTTTCACTTTTTTAAACCTGTGTGACTTATTCCATATGTGTCTTGTAGCTTGGGGCTTGCACAGTGATGCCTTTCCAGAGAAGAATAATCAGATAGCAAATCAGCCGTGTTCTCTGAGTTTGCAGCAGCTCCTCAGCTTTCCAACCTTGGTGATATTCACAAACACGAGGAATCCATGCCTCTGTTTTGCTACAGGAAATATTTTCTGTTGGAAATACCCTTCAGCAGGGTATTTCCATGAAGGCAGGGCTAGGGTTTTCAATCTTTTTTTAGTTTTGGACTACGCTTGGTCTTCTTTGCGGCATGCAGGCTGTTTGTGGAGGCCCGGGGGCCTCTTTAGTTGTGGTGTGCGGGCTCAGCAGTGCAGAGTCTTAACCACTGGACCACTAGGGAAGTCCCAGGGATTTTAAATCTTTACGATATTTTTTAAAAACATCTCACATTGACAATTCCAGGAATAGTTCTGTGTGCTGCTGGGGACCTGCTCTTTTTTAAGGAACTGATGTTAGGGGCTTGTTTAAAGAGCTGGGTCCCATGGTGATGATGGTGGTGTTAGGGGGGAGACGCGTGGGTCCCACTGGCTCTAGTCCAGATCACCAGCTTTGAGTCTAGTTAACAGGTAAAACTAGTTGAGGGAGGAAGTAGATTGTACACCCAGCTCCCAGGGATCTGCTTGATGTTATGAAGATGGTTCTGTGAGTATAAACACAGGGAAGGGACAGAATCCCCATGCAAAAGTCCAGATTAGGAAAGAAACCAGCAGATGACTGGGTGACCTGAGTCGGGGCTGAATGACTTCATGTCGCAGGCATCCTAGTGAAATGTCTTGAAGTTCAGAGTAAGGCAACAGACATTTGCTGATTACTGACCATATACCAGGCAGGGCGAGGGTGAGGGCTAGATAAGCAGTCACCAAGAACACAGCGTTCAGAGCCGTGTTCATTCATGGAGTCATTCATGTGCTGCAAGTGGCAAACCCTGAATGTGAACACCTTCTTAGATCTTGCACCCCAAGTTCCTTGCTTCCCTCATCCTAGTCCTGGCCCTGAATGTCATTTCAGCTTCATAACTCCATGAGACAAGTACTATGTCTATCAGCCAAGATTCTTTTGATTGGGCATAAGCAACAGAAACCCAGGCATAAGCTGTTTTAAACAAAAGGGGAGTTTGTTGGATCCCATAAGCTGAAAGGTGCATGGACAGCTGGCTTCAGGAGTAGCTTGATCCAGCATCCAGTTGCTATCACCCAACTCCATCTCTCAGCTTTTCCTGGATGTGGACCTCCTTCCCAGTCAGTCTCTCTGTTCATGACTATAAGCCACTGCTGGAACCTCACGGTTCTGGACTGACATCTAGCAGAGAGAAGTGAGGATCTCTGACCCAGCATTTCCATCTGAATCTTGTTACTTCTCTTCGGATCTTAATGGAACATGTGCTTACATCTGAACAATCAGTATGGTCTGAGGAATGCAGTGCACTGATTCACTCAAATTGTGATAGCGGGGTTTACTCTTGAGTTAAGGATGGAGGTCTCTCCAAAGCATATGGGCTATAAGTCAGGAAGGAGTGGTCACTTGGAGGGAAGCTGAGGTGCCTTTATCAGGAGAGGGATGAAGGGCTACTCGGTGACAAGACAACAGGTGTCCACCACATTACTGTTTGCCACAGCGGTTTATAATTTGGGCATGGAAAATTCCAACAGGTAAGTCACTTGTCCCAGGTCAAGGGAAATGTATGGCTGAGATTTAATCTCATTGTTTTGATCCTCCTGTTCTTCCCCACTTCCTGGGTTACCCTCTCCTTCTGCTAGACTATAGACTCTGTGAGGTCAAGGGCTCCATCTCACCTTTTAGTATCAACACCGAGTCTTGGAGCAGAATGTGCTGTTTGATAGAAATCAAAACTCCACCCCCAAAAGATTTCAGTCTCAAAAGTCCCAGGCTTAACTTGAAATTTTAAACTCAAGGGTTTTTTTGTTTGTTTGTTTGTTTATGTTTAAATTTCTGTTTTGTAATGATTTTTCATTTGTTCCCAAGGATTGCTGAGGCAGCAAATTATAAAAACTGCTTGCTCTCTGCGACCAGCTATCTGATCTCCCTGGAGGTCTCCCCGATGCCGAAGCTCTCCCAGAATTTATCGGGCTCCCCTCTTATCACTGTCCACCTCCGGCACCACTTGGTGAGTTAGAGTGAATTTGTCCTCATTTCTGCTCTTTGATTTCCTTTTGCAGCAAGGAATATTCAATCGTCTGTATGATTGTAGAAAGAATCTTGGATGGATTGGTGCTGGCCGGAATTAGGATTTTGGCATCCATTCTTGTGATTATTTTTGAACAGCAGTGGAAAGTCCCCTGGATAGCTCTGGGGTTGGACACACAGTATTAATTTTGTGTAAAAAGGCCTCTGAGATCAGACGTTGCTTTTACAGATGTGTGCACAGCAACTGTGGCTATTTCTGTTTTACAATAAATGTTGTCTTTGGAGGATGGGATATCTTGGCTTATTCTCACTTATCTTAGTTGATAGCCATTAGCGAGATAGAGAGTTTGGTTCTTTCTGGGAAATATGTTAGCATTTCGCAGAGCCGTTTCTATGCTTTCAGTTTTGAGCTGTTTGTTTTGCCCCGTTGTAACTGACTGTCTCCGCCTTCACTCTGTCTTTGTGATAAGAATGACAGGTGGATCAGGGACACAGGTGTGCACCTGTCCTTTAAAAAGTGTGACTTTCCTTGTGCCAGAATCGTGCACTATGGTTGAAGCTTGACGTTCTCAAGGAATTTATTAAAGAATACAATATATATCTATTAAATTTTTATTGAAGTTTAGTTGATTTACAATGTTGTATTCATTTCTGCTGTAGAGCAAAGTGATTCCGTATACGTTCTTTTCCATACTGTCTTCCATGATGGTTTATGATAGATGTTGAACAGAGATCCCTGAGCTGAACAGTAGGACCTTGTTTATCTGTTCTGTGTGTGATAAGAACTCAATCCACTTTTGATCCTTTGGAGTCCTACAAAGACCGTTCCCGCCAGGATCTTCTGTTTCATTCCATTTTATACTGTTCCATCCCATTCTGCCAACATTATCTGAAGACCTACTATGTGCCAACCCCTGTGTCTACCTGTGTTTTTATCACCTCCTCAATGAGACAGCATTGAGGGAAGCTGATGAGTCAGGACAAGTTGCTGTCACTGCAGCTCCTGTCTCACCCTGCCACCCCCCAGCCCTGATTCCCCATGGAGGTCAGGCCCCTTCTTGGTCCCCTCAGAACCCAGCTCTGCCCATTTGTCCACACTTTCCGGCCAGTGTCTGTCTGCACTTGTGCTTTCCCAGGCAGATAGCCACCACCAGACAGCTTGCTCTTGGTTGCTCCATTACC
The DNA here is from genome assembly GCF_000754665.1 of Bison bison bison. NCBI lineage: Eukaryota > Metazoa > Chordata > Mammalia > Artiodactyla > Bovidae > Bison > Bison bison. Next base: position 695,411 of record NW_011494884.1, read on the forward strand.
TCCTTCATCCTGACCATCTTGCTGATTGGTATTGGAATGAAAACAGACCTTTTCCAGTCCTGTGGCCACTGCTGAGTTTTTCAAATTTGCTGGCATATTGAGTTCAGCACTTTCACAGCATCATCTTTTAGGATTTGAAATAGCTCAGCTGGAATTCTAGCGCCTCCACTAGCTTTGTTCGTAGTGATGCTTCCTAAGGCCCACTTGACCGAGCACTCCAGGATGTCTGACTCTAGGTGAGTGATCACACCATCATGGTTATCTGGGTCACTAAGATCTTTTTTGAATAGTTATTCTATATATTCTTGCCACCTCTTCTTAATATCTTCTGCTTCTGTTAGGTCCATACTGTTTCTGTCTTTTATTGTGCCCGTCTTTGCATGAAATGTTCCCTTGGTATCTCTAATTTTCTTGACGCAATCTCTAGTCTTTCCCATTCTCTTGTTGCCAGAGGATGTTCAAACTACTGCACAATTGCACTCATCTCACACGCGCTAGCAAAGTAATGCTCAAAATTCTCCAAGCTAGGCTTCAGCAGTACGTGAACCAAGAACTTCCAGATGTTCAAGTTGGATTTAGAAAAGGCAGAGGAACCAGAGACCAAATTGCCAACATCTGTTAGATCATAGAAAAAGCAAGAGAAAAACATCTACTTCTGGTTCATTGACTATGCTAAAGCCTTTGACTGTGTGGGTCACAGCAAATTGTGGAAAATTCTTAAGAGATGGAAATACCAGACCACCTTACCTGCCTCCTGAGAAATCTGTATTCAGGTAAAGAAGCAACAGTTAGAACTGGACATGGAACAACGGACTGCTTCCAAATTGCGAAAGGAGTACGTCAAGGTTGTATATTGTCAACGTGCTTATTTAATTTATATGCAGAGTACATCATGCGAAATGCCGGACTGGATGAAGCACAAGTTGGAATCAAGATTGCCGGGAGAAATATCAATAACCTCAGATATGCAGATGATACCACCCTTATGGCAGAAAGAGAAGAGGAACTAAAGAGCCTCTTGATGAAAGTGAAGGAGGAAAGTGAAAAAGCCTGCTTGAAACTCAACATTCAAAAAACGAAGATCATGGCATCCGGTCCCATCACTTCATGGCAAATAGATGGTAAACAATGGAAACAGTGACATACTTTATTTTCCTGGGCTCCAAAATCACTGCAGATGGTGATTGCAGCCATGAAATCAAAAGACACTTTCTCCTTTGAAGAAAAGCTATGACCAACCTAGACAGCATATTAAAAAGCAGAGACATTATTTTGCCAACAACGGTCTGTCTAGTCAAAGCTAGGAGAAGGAAATGGCAACCCACTCCAGTATTCTTGCCTGGAGAATCCCAGGGACAGGGGAACCTGGTGGGCTGCCATCTATGGGGTCGCACAGAGTCAGGCACGACTGAAGCAACTTAGCAGCAGCAGCAAAGCTATGGTTTTTCCAGTAGTCGTGTATGGATGTGACAGCTGGACCATAAAGAAAGCTGAGTGCCGAAGAATTGATGCTTTTGAACTGTGATGTTGGAGAAGACTCTTGAGAGTCTCTTGGACTGCAAGGAGATCCAACCAGTCCATCCTAAAGGAAATCAGTCTTGAATATTCCCTGGAAGGACTGATGTTGAAACTGAAGTTCAAATACTTTGGCCACCTGATGCAAAGAACTGACTCACTGGAAAAGCCTGTGATGCTGGGAAAGATTGAAGGCAGGAGGAGAAGGGGACAACAGAGGATGAGATGGTTGGATGGCATCATCGACTCAATGGACATAAGTTTGAGCGAATTTCAGGAGCCAGTGAAGGACAAAGAAGCCTGGTGTACTAGTCTGGCATCTCAAAGAGTCAGATAGCACTGAGTGACTGAGCTAAACTCGCTGATCTTGCTGATTCCTCACTGCCCCTCTCATCACTCCTTCCTTCTCTACTCCACAGCCAGCCTTTCTTCAGGAACCTTCCCTCCATCCACGGCCACCCCCACCCTGCCACCTGCTCCTTCCCCCTCCTCTCGTCCTCTTCATCCACCTGCAAACAGTCTTCACCTGAGAATGTTCCCCCACCCTGTCTCTCTCCTTTCTTTTTGAAAAATCACAAAACATTAAAAAAATTGTGGTAAAATACACATGACATAAATTGCACCATCTTGACCATTTTTAAGTGTACAGTTCAGTGGTGTTAAGCACGTTTCACATTGGTGCGCATCCTTCACCACCATCCCTCCCCAGAACTCTCCTGATTTCCAAAAACCCAAACTCTGTCCTCATTAAACACGAATTCCCCCTCCTTATCCTCCATCCCTGCCCGGCACACACTGTTTTCTTTTCCATCTCTATGGCTTTGACTCCTCTGGGGCCTTCGTGTAAGTAGAATCAGAGAGGATTTGTCTCTTCGTGTCTGGCTTATTTCACTGAGCATCAAGTCCTCAAGGTTCATCTGTGTGATAGCAAAAGTCAGAACAGAAAGAACAGAATGTCCTCTGTTTTTTTTTTTTTTCTGTTATGGCCTCGCTGTGAAGCTTTCGGAATCCTAGTTCCCAGACCAGGGATTGAACCTGCGCCCCCTGCAGTAGAAGTGCAGAAATTTAACCATTTGGACTGCCAGGGAAGCCCCAGAATGTCCTTCTTTTTAAGGCCGAATCCTAGTCTATGGTGTGGATGGACCATGCTTTGCTCATCCATACATCCATCAGTGAACACTTGGGTTGCTCCCACCTTTAGGCTGTTGTGCGTAATGCTGCCATGAACGTGTGTGTGTGCAAGCATTTCTCCCAGATCCTACTTTCAGTCCTTCTGGGTATGTACTTGCAGAAGTGGCTTCGCTGGATCCCATGTTTCAGAGATCTTATTCAACATCCATCTCCCCTTCTCTTCTTTGAACTAGGTTGATTTTTACCATCTCCACTTTCTATATACATTTTCACACTGCAGAGATGGTCTCACATGTCTTCAGAGGAACTTCCCAGGTGGTGCTAGTGGTAAAGAACCTATCTGCTAATACAGGAGACATATGAGACTCGGGTTCCATCCCTGGGTTGGGAAGATTCCTCCAGTACTCTTGCCTGGAGAATCCCCATGGACAGAGGAGCCTGGTGGGCTATCGTCCACAGGGTAATGGAGAGTCAGACACGACTGAAGCGACTTAGCCTGCACGCAGTGCCTCTCTAGAGTCCTCTGCTCACCTGCACTCTGTCAAAGCCTACCCCACCCCCTGCAGCCCCTGAGGTTCCCACTTTCGGGTCTGCAGGACATGTCCCCCTGCAGGTGGTGCCCTTTCTCTGGTATCAGCCCCTCCTCTGCTGCGCCACCTGCTCCAACTCCGTCTGCAGGAACGTTTACCTCTCTGAATTCCTGGGGTTGCCTTGATTTCAGCCACCACTTCCAGACTGATGTTTCTGGTGACACAAAACCCACCTCTCCCCATGGCATCACTCCTGTTCCCCGGCAGGTTTCTCCACCCAGGTGTGCAGGTGGGCACGTTACCCCCCAGCCTTCATGTCCTCTGTGACCTCCTGTCACTGTATCGTCTTCTCTCTGCTCAGAGTCTGGCGCTCTGGTGCCCTCCCGGCTCTTGGTCTCTTGGTGGGACCAGCTGTGACCCTGTTTTCCAAGCATCCCTCACCTTCTCCCTCCCGCTGCCCCACCCCTGGTTCGGAGTCTCATTGCTGGTTTGGTTCTGCCTGAGCTAGAAGCTTCCTGACTGTTCTCCCCACTTTATTCTCCCTGAGTTCCCAGGCTTATCTTCCAGAAACACATGCCAGGTGGTCTTATTCAGTTATTTAAAATCTTTCAGTGACTCAGGTTTCCCTGAAGACTCATTTCAACTTCGGGCCACACGGTCAGTCTTGAGTGGACCTTTCCAGTGTGACTTTCTGCTTGAACCTCTGTCCAGAGGAACAGAAACACTCGCTCTCCCGTGAAGTCTGGGCCTGGTGGGCCTCTGCCTTTGTGTGTGCCTCTCGTGTTATCTGGAAGGTCTTCCACATCTCGGGTCTAGTCCCACCCGTGTCAAGGTCACTGGAGTCATTACTGACTCCTCCATGATCTCCCCAGGGAAGACGCACATCTCCCTCTTTAACGTCTTTGCTGAGCCCTAGTGCCGCCTCCAAGGATCGCATCTTACTATTTATGCAAACTGACCATCTCTTCTTTTTTTTGACGTTTGTGTGCAAGAAGTTTATTCAAGAAGGATTGCAAGCTTGACTTATATGGGAAAGGAAGGAAGGCTGAGTAGAAGGAGAAGGCGGCCTGTGATGCATTCTCAACAAAGACTGAAGGTGACCCTGTGGTGAGCTCTGAAGCTGGGATGGCCCTTCAGAATGGTCCCCTTGAAAGTTCGGGGCTCTCGCCTTTAGTCTAGTACATGACTGAGGGCTGTATAGGAAGGGAGTGACCTTGGACAGGAAGCTCTTATCTACTAACAGCAATTCTGGCCGTTGAGGACTCTCAGTAGCTGAACTCACAGCAGTTGTGGATGTACAGAAAGTATATGTAAAAGGGAGGGTAGCTAGAGAGGAGTGGGAATCGAAATAAGCGTTCAAACTGACCATCTCTTAAACCAGCCTGTGCATTTGCGGGGAAGCTGCCCTGGACCCCATTTGGAATCATCTATTCCTTCCTCTTGATGCCTGGCATTGAGCTTTGGCTCAGAAAATATTTGTTGAACGAGTGCTGAGCTCAGAGGCAGCAGCACCATATAAGTAGCTCTGTCCTGATTTGTGTGGCTCCTCTTTCTATGGAGAGGGTGCTCACCCAGGCCAGAGACTCTTCCCCGGCTGCCATTCAGAGGAGGCAGCTAACTAGGCAAAATGAGCTCGGCAGGCTCAGTCTGTGTTGGAAATTTGGTTCTGGTGTGAAACAGAGGCATTTTTAGTGCTTCTGGTGTTGGGGGTTTATAATGTGGCGTGGAGGTATTGCAAGTCTGTG
>NW_011494884.1:700460-707557 GCF_000754665.1 Bison bison bison
AAGTCTGTGATCCAAGTGCGTAAAAGCAGAGAAGGCTTGCTCTGAACAGTTTTGGAAGCGATGTGGGTTTGAGGTTGAAGTGGCCCTAGGAAAGGGGGCTGTGAGTCTTGGCGGATGTCGGGGGTGGGCTGAGCTGGGGCTGCAGGGGCTGAGGAGTTGGGGGCTTGGGGACAAGGTCCTGAAGCTGAGACAGGAGGCTGAGTGGGCAGGGGAGATGGGGACAGAGGACTGAATGCAGGGCTTCTTGGTGTCTGGACCCCCCGTGAGTTCACAGGGCATGGATGTCCATGTGCACACACACACATCCCCAGGACACACACTGCCACACAAATAATATGTGCACAACCAGATCCAGCAGACACACACACACACATACACAGTATACACACCTAAACACACATATATGCACACACTCTTATGTAGCACACATACAGATACACATGCATACACACACACCCCAGTACACACACTCACATACAGATACACGCACAAGTGCAGACCCAGCATATATATAGACACACACATGCACACACAGACACACACACACACCCACAGCTCCCACAACCACCATCCTTATTAGATCAGGCTGGTGTGAACCTGGATTTGAAGAGTAGAAGGGATTTTGTTTATTTATCTCGGCTCCCTCCCAGTCCCTTTCTGAGTCGGATGGTGTCCAAGACCCTTGGGCACCCTCAGGACCTCGCATCCTTCCCCTCTCTCACTTTTCCTCTCCTTCAAAACGGGATGCCCATGTTCTGATCCACAGAACCCTCTCTTTACTAGCTCCCAGCAAGTCAGCAAGGCCATAAACAGACCCCCCATCGTCAGGTTGTGGGGATGCCCTTGGCATTTCCTGATGCCTGTGCATCTGAGGGGCTCTGGTTCCGGGCCATGTCCCAGAACACCCCTGCGATGATGCCTGATCCAAACTGTACTTTTAGAGCGAGTTTCATTCTAGAGTTTTCCCAGAGAGACTTTTCAACCAATGAGACAAAAACTCACATGTTGCCAGAGTCAGCTGTCCCTGCCGGCTGGTGTCCTGCTCAGCCAATATCTTTTGTGATGTTTTGCCATCAGTTTATTTCAAGCCACACAATACTTTTTAAAATTTTATTTTACACTGGAATACAGCTGATTAACAATGTGACAGCTTCAGATGGGCAGCAAAGGGACTCAGCCATACATATACAGGTATCCATCCTCCCCCAAACTCCCCTCCCATCCAGGCTGCCACCTAACATTGAGCAGAGTTCCCTGTGCTATACAGTAGGTCCTTGTTGATTATCCATTTTAAATACAGCGGTGTGTACATGTCCATCCCAAACTCCCTAACTATCCCTTTCTCCCATCCTTCTCCGCCCCCTTGCCCCCAGCAACCATAAGTTCATTCTCTAAGTCTGTGAGTCTCTTTCTGTTTTGTAAATGAGTTCATTTGTACAGTTTCTTTTTAGCTTTCCCATATAAGGGATTTCATGCAATATTTCCCCTTCTCTGTCTGACTTACTTCACACAGTATGACAATCTCTAGGTCTATCTGTGTTGCTACAAATGGCATTATTTCATTCTCTTTAATGTCATGCCACTTGATTCTTTACATTAAAACAATGTTGTCACTATTTTTTCTTTTTTTAGGAAACCAACTCCAGTCAGTCACGGGTACAGTGAAATAAACCAGAATCCACTGCCCTGGTATCAAGGGGCCTTGTTTGGAGACCCCAGTTCTCACTAAGTGTTCCGTGTTGCCTGGGTGGGGTGGGGACCTGGGTCAGGTAGACCATGATGGCCAGTGTAGCCTGGGCGCCTGCTCCACACCTTGTTCAGAGTAGATGTGTCAGGCGTGCCTGGTACCCAGAGTGTGTATCATCAGAGCCCATCCTCAAACCATCACAGTGTCTTCTTACTTCACATTCCTTGCTCCCCAAACCATCAAACAGTCCAGATTCTGACCCATCCTTTGGCCGATGCCAGTTGTGCTGATTTGCAGGTCTCTGCTGATATGTTCCTGCGGCTCCTCTGAGTGTCCTGTCTGGCGTGGGGAGCCTGCAGGGCTGTTACCTTCCCAGCTCAGAGCATATGGCCAGGTAGCTGGCACACAGGCTGTTGAAATAGACAGTCCAGTTTAGGGGGATGGAAATGGGGAGCAGATGTACACCACCCTCGAGACGTTACTGAGGGCATCTCCTTGCTGTAGTCAATTCTGGGGCAAGAGCCAGAGTCCCCTGCCTAAAAGATGCTTCAGAAATGGCAGCTCTCTGGCCAGTTAGAATTGCTCTTAGCCGCTAATCAGAACCTTTATTTGAGAATCAAGATGGAATGGTCGGTTTTCCTTGGTCAATGAAGATGTGTGCGTGCATGCTCAGTCACTTAGTCATGTCCAACTCTGTGACCCCATGGACTGCTGCCCACCAGGCTCCTCTGTCCATGGGATCTCCCAGGCAAGAATACTGGAATAAGTTACCATTTCCTTCTCCAGGGAATCTTCCCAACTCAGGGATCGAACCCACATCTCTTGCATCCCCAGTGAAGATGAGACCTTTGTTAACCTCAGAAAGAAAGAGACTGAGAGAAGCAGATTCTTTGGAAACTTTGAGAATTAGAAAACCAAAAGTCAGTGTCTTGAAGCACTAAGTGCTGTCAGTTTCAATGGCTGTTGTCTAAAATTCACTCATCTATTGGCCTTCAATCCATCTGACTGTAAGTCCCAAAGACAGGCCGTCCATCCATCAGGCTTGTCATAAAGTTTGGAAGAGATTGAGCCCAATATTGGTGATGTTCCAGTAGTAGGACTCTGGGAAGTGGTCAAAATGGAGGGTCTGTCCCTCTGTATATCTGATACCATTTCCTGGAGGACCAGCGACGGGGCTGTGGACAGAGCCAGACTGTGCTGGGTCTGCCTGCCTCTGACCCGAGGCTGCTGTGTGCCTCTCAGCGGGAGCTGCTGCAGCCACCACGGGGGAGGAGACCCAGGCGGGATGGGGACCACAGTGACCAGCCCAGATACTGGGGAAAGTGTGGCTGCCATTGCAATTCACAGTGTGAGCCTCATGTGGAAGGGGCTGGTATTGCCTAGCCGAAGTCATTTCAGGGTAAGAGAGGTAAGTAATCTAGGAGATAGTAAGAAAATCTGCATCACAAAACTATCACAGGTATAATTTGTCCTCTGAGATGATGTTTATTCATTGGCTCATACACTGACTCAACAAATACAGCTGTGTGCTCCCCAATGGGGTGTTAGCCTCCCTGCCTCTGTTTCATCCTTAGTAAGCTGGGATAATGACACCCACCTAGGAAGTAGTTAGCGTGTGTTCAGTTCATAGTCTGCAACACAGGAACAGACTCCAGCTTCGGCTGACTTTAGCAAAGAGAGAGTTTTCCAGAAGGGCATCTTGCAGCTCGCAGGACTGGAGGAGCTCCACCCAAGGGTGGTCCGGGCCGGTTAGGGACCCCGTGCTGGTGCTGAGTGAGGACTGCCTCTCTGTGCATGTCCCCTTGTCACCACGGGAGGCCCCAGGAGAGAGCAGGAGGGAGGGTATGTAAGTTCGTCTGCCTGGACCGTGAGCCTGTCCTGGGCCAGAGGGTGGCAGGCTAGTGGGTGCAGTTCCCCCAGGATCACCTGTGGGGGGTCGTGCACCTGCACCTCTGTAGCATCTAAATGATGGAGTGCAGCTCCCCAAGCTGGGGACTGTGAGAGCAGAAGCCCTGATGAATTCTAGCACCTGGACTTCTGAGTCTCAGGATGCCCAGGTGCTTGAGGACTAGGGCTCTGAAGGAAGCCCTGTACTCCACCCTGTGGGGAGCTGGCACCCACGTGCCCTTGGGATTCCATACCCTCTCAAGCCGTCTGACTGCCTGGGCTGAGCCGTGCAGTGTGTGAACTCAGCTCTGGGACACCAGGGCCTTTGGTCCTGAGGATGGGGGCGTGCGATGGGGCTTCCTCGGCGGTAATGCCACAACTTCTGATGTTTTGAAAGGAAGCCATACATCTGGATGTAAAATTGCATCTCTGGATTTGTATTGTTGGCAGTTCATTCAAATTTGCTTTAAACATTTTCAACCAAAATACAATACATCTGTGGGTTGAATTGGGTCAGCTGATCACCAGTTGACAACCCCTGTGATTTTTTTTTTTTAGATTTTTATTTGAAATGATTTTAGACTTAAGGAAAAAAGGGAAAATTGCAAAATAAGACAGAGTTCCCATATACCCAGCTCATCCTAATGTTAATATTTTAAGGTACAATTCTTTATTTTTTTATTTTTTTAAATTTAAATTTATTTATTTTAATTAGAGGCTAATTACTTTACAATGTTGTATTGGTTTTGCCATACATCAACATGAATCCGCCATGGGTGTACACATGTTCCCAATCCTGAACCCCCCTCCCAGGTCCCTCCCCATACCATCCCTCTGGGTCATCCCAGTGCACCAGCCCCAAACATCCTGTATCCTGTGGTCCTCGGGCCTAGGTCTCCAACACAGGGATTTTGGGGGCACAATTCAGCTCAAATACAGACATTAAAGATGGTATTCATTATCACCAGTGATGCTCACTTTGATTGCTTGGTTGAGGAGGGTGTTTTCCTAGTTTATCCACTTTGAAGTTATCATTTTCCCTTTGCAAATCATAATCTCTTGTCAGAGAGGTACCATGATACTACACAGCTGTTTTATATCTCATGATACTTTCTCCATGAATTTTAGCATCCAGTGATGGTTATTACCTGCAAGTTATTACTGTAGTGTTTGCCAAAGGTTGATTTTCTATGTCCATCATTCTTTCTACATTTATTAATTGGAATTTTAATACAAGGGCACCTCATTGAATTACTTATTTATATCAATATATTTTAGATACTTATTTTTGCTCAATAAGCTATAATCCAATACTATCATTACTTATTTTGTTGTTTAAATTGTCCCAGCTTTGACCTTTGGCGGCCTTTTCCAGTTGGCTTCTGTGTCCTTTTGATATGTCCTCATCATTTTTGAGTCTTTCCTAACTTTCTAGCACTAGAGATGTTCTAGGCTCATGGAACCCACCATATCTCCATGGAGCCCTGGTTCATTTTCTTGGAGAGTAGTGTTTAGAAACCAGGCTCTGGGTGCCACGTGCGCTCATTTCTGTTGTTGTTGTTCAGTTACTAAGTCATGTCCAACTCTTTGCAACCTCGTGGACTGAAACACACCAGGCTTTCCTGTCCTTCACTTTCTCCCAGTGTTTGCTCAGATTCCTGTACACTGAGTCAGTGATACTGTGCCACCCCCTTTTAATCCTCTGCCACCCCCTTCTCCTTTTGCCTTCAGTCTTTCCCAACATCACGGTCTTTTCTAATGAGTCGGCTCTTCACGTCAGGTGGCTGAAAGATTGGAGCTTCAGCTTTAGCATCAGTCCTTCTTCCAGTGAATATTCAGGGTTGATTTCTTTTAGGATTGACTGACTGGTTTGAACTCCTTTCTGTCCAAGGAATTCTCAAGAGTCTTCCCCAACACCATAATTCAAAGGCATCAATTCTTTGATGCTCCTTCTTTATGGTCTAACTCTCATATCCATACATGACTACTAGAAGAGCCATAGCCTTTGTCAGCTAAGTGATGTTTTTGTTTTTTAATATGCTCTCTAGGTTTGTCATAGCGTTTCTTCCAAGGAGCAAGTGTCTTTTAATTTTGTGGCTGCAGTCACTGTCTGCAGTGATTTTAGAGCCCAAGAAGATAATGTTTGCCACTGTTGCCACTTTTTATCTATCTATTTGCCATGAACCGATGGGTCTGGATGCTATGAGCTTAGGCTTTTGAATGTTGAGTTTTAAGCCAGCTTTTCCACTCTCCTCTTTCACCCTCATCAAGAGGCTGTTTAGTTCCTCTTCACTTTCTACCATTAGGGTGGTGTCATCTGCATAGCTGAGATTGTTGATATTTCTCCTGGCAATCTAGATTCCAGCTTGTGATTCCTCCAGCTTGGTATTTTGCATGATGTACTCTGCATATGTTTCTGCTGGAGTGTTATTGCTTCTTGATCCTCTGAACAGAATTTGGAAATGTATGCATGTACTTAAACAAGCAAACACATGCATCATATTATGTATTTATATTAATCCATCTGTATTTTTTCTAGATTCCATATTGAGCCTTTTCTCACATCCTTCATTCTCCAAAACTGGCTGTTATGATTCTCAGTGTTTTTACTGATTTGTGTAAGCCCCTCACACATACACAGTAGTTCTGGGATTGCTAACCCATCCCCTGTGGGAAACAAATGTACCAACTAGAGGACAGTATTTGTTTCTATTCTCTCTGTCATTTGCTTACACTATACAGTTGAAATTCTCTTTTATAAAGTTACCTAGGTTCGTTTCTTTCTTGCCTGTTCCCTTCAAGTGATTTAATCATTTGTGATCCAGTTAGATTCATCTGTGCTTGTTCGTATTCTGTGATGGCTGTGCCCCGTTCCGGCTGATTTTAGCTACTGATTTATTTGGGAAGTATGCGGGGTGTTACCACAGTCCTAAGGGTTAGGTCTCCACGAGCAGGTGCGCTCGGAGGAGTGACACCCTTCTCTGCCCTACGCCTCCTCTGCGCCTGGTACTCCATCCCACCACACGCTCTAGGTGAGCAGTTCTCTTAGTTTCCGGTTTCTCCTTCCTGTATGCCATTGGTGCTGAACAAACAGGTGCACGTATGTTTTCTCGTATCTCCTCTTCATTCCATGAAGGATAGCATGCCATAAAACTCTTTGTTTAAAAGAAATTATTTTATATTGAAGTATACTGATTTACAATGTTGTGTTAGCTTCAGGTATGCAGCAAAGTGACTATCAGCTCAGTCGTGTCCGACTCTTTGCGACCCCATGAATCGCAGCACGCCAGGCCTCCCTGTCCATCACAAACTCCCGGAGTTCACTCAGACTCACGTCCATCGAGTCAGTGATGCCATCCAGCCATCTCATCCTTTGTCGTCCCCTTCTCCTCCTGCCCCCAATCCCTCCCAGCATCAGAGTCTTTTCCAGTGAGTCAGCTCTTCGCATGAGGTGGCCAAAGTACTGGAGTTTCAGCTTTAGCATCATTCCTTCCACAGAAATCCCAGGGCTGATCTCCTTCAG
>NW_011494884.1:707804-770594 GCF_000754665.1 Bison bison bison
CATCTGCAGTGATTTTGGAGCCCAAAAAAATAAAGTCTGCCACTGTTTCCACTGTTTCCCCATCTATTTCCCATGAAGTGATGGGACCGGATGCCATGATCTTCGTTTTCTGAATGTTGAGCTTTAAGCCAACTTTTTCACTATATATATATCGCTCCAGGAGTTGGTGATGAACAGAGAAGCTTGGCATGCTGCTGTCCGTGGGGTTGCAAAGAGTTGGACACGACTGAGCAACTGAACTGATATATGTGTGTGTGTGTATATATATATATGTGTGTGTGTATATAATATCTGTCTGTTAATCTGTTAGTTGCTCAGTCGTGTCCAACTCTTTATGACCCCATGGACAGTAGCCCACAAGGTTCCTCTGTCCATGGAATTTTCCAGGCAAGAATACTTATATTAGGTATAGTTTCTTGTGCTATACAGTAGGTCCTTGTTGATTATTTTATATATAATAGTGTGTATATGTTGTGTATATGTTAATCCCAAGCTCCTAATATTAAAAACTCTATTGAACGTCACAATTTTTACAAAAGCTTTGTTTGTTTGTGTTTGGCTGCATAGGGTCTTCCTTGCTGTGTGTGGGCTTTCTTTAGTTGTGGCCAGTAGGGGCTCCCCTTCGTTGCTGTGTTTGAGCTTCTCGTTGCAGTGGCTTCTTTTATTGCAGAGCGCAGGCTCTAGGACGTGCTGGCTTCAGTAGTTGTGACACAAGGGCTTAGTTGCTCTGCGGCATGTGGACTGTTAGTTCCCGGACCAGGGATTGAACCTGTGTTCCCTGCATTGGCAGGCAGGTTCTTAACCACTAGATCGCTTTTTCACTTCACAGTTTACCCTGGAAATAACTCTAAACCAGTTCATGGAGATTGTCCACGTCTTTTTTTTTCTTTCCACTGCGTAGTACTCTGTTGTGTGGCTTTATTCAACCGTCCTGTGCCTATCAACTCCTGTCTTGCATATGGGCATTTGAGTTGTTTCCAGTATTTTGTAAGCGGTTTGTTAGAGGGAAAGACCTTGTGCATTTTCCTGTTGTGAGAGGTACCGCCTCTATTCTAGGCTGTTGGGAAAGTGTGTGTCTACTTGCAAATAGACCCCAGGCTGCTCCCCTCCCTCCCCTGTCATGGCCTCTGGCTGTTCTGGGGCAGTGGAGTGACAAATAACAGAGACAATGGGAAGAGCTCAGTCTCTACACATGAAGTCACTTTGAGAATGCGTGCTGCTGGCCAGATTCCTTCTTCCTGGCTGCTCTGGTGATCTGCATGTCTGTGTTTAATTAATTTCAGAAAATGCAGCATTATGAGCTGTCAACCACAGGTGATATAGAATAGGTCTCACAGATTAAATATCTCACTCCGGTTATCACCCACATGACCCAGATGAATAGCAGTGTGGGGAGCAGCAGAGCCTGGAACTAGCCGCCCCATAGAGATAGAGTGTTCCTGCCCTCCAGCACAGAGGCTCCGGAAGGTGTGGGTGGGAAGCAGGTGCAGACAGCTCTGCCTGAGCTGCGCTGTGTAACCCGGGGCCTGGCTGGAGGGAGATGGGGGTTGGCTTCAAAGGGTGTTCTATGTATGATGCAGGGAACCCAAAGCCAGGGCTTTGTGACAACCTAGAGGGGTATGATGGGGAAGGAGGTGGGAGGGGGATTTGAGAGGGAGGGGACATATGTGTACCTAATGCCGATTCATGTAGATGTATGGCCAGACCCATCACAATATTGTAAAGTAATTATCCTCTAAGTAAAAAACCAACAAAAAGCCACTGGCCTTCAGGTGTGGCTGGAGAAACAACACCAGATACAGCTGAGTGTTGCTGTGCTTTTTGAAAACTTTTTTTTTTTTTCTTTAAGAACACCACCCTTCCAGACTCCAGCAGCTAAGGAGAGATGTTTGGATAAGCATCCCTTTATTCTAGAAGGCTCTGGTCAGGGGTTCCCGGTGACACTGTCTCTCCCTGGTTCTTGACACCTTTTTGTCACTGGATTGGTTCAGAAAGTGGTGTGCATTAAGGGAGTGAGATGGTGGGGGACTTAATCCTCCAAAAATACATGTTCTCTTTCTTGGTGGAGCCTGAATTCCAGCTTCTGCTGGACTTGCTGCAGCTGCTGGACATTTTGTAGAGGTTTACATTTTTTTTTTTCCTTCTCTGAAATCAGGAAGGTGCCAGTTTGGAAACCAGAGAAAAAGAAAGGGTGGATTAAAATGCAATCCCCATTTTAATAGTGGGTTACTGTAGTTATTTTTAAAAAAGAAAGTTTTCTGAGTGAAGACTGTCATCCAGAGGCGAGGCGGAGAGGAATTTTTATCAAACCAACCGAGGACGATAATTGAGGCTTGTCTCAGCCAAGCGTTCTCCAGGGTTTTGGAGGTTTTTCTTTTGAAGGTTGCTTTTACATTTCTGAGGATGTTTTTGGAGGCATGCTTTTTTAAGTTAAAATGATTTGTCCGATGGGAAATTTTTTTGTGGAGGCCCATGCCAGCGGGCAAAGTGGGGGTGAGCGGGGCTCAGTGGAAACGTGGGGGCTGGGGGACTGTCCCCATCATCACCGAGAGACACGTGGCTTGGAGCTGCTGCGCTTTATTGCAGCAGCAGGGACAAGTCTGATGTGGCTGGCATCTTTTCCTGGCACAGATCAGGGGCTCCACGGGGTCTCCAAGGGACAGTGGCCACAGGCCTGTCCTAGGGGTCTTGTAGAGGACACTTAGTTAAGCCCAGGCATGCAAGAGGGTGACCCACCAGGGGCCCAGGTCTGTGTTTCCGGGACACATAACCATGCCATTCAGTCCACTTCCAGGTTCCTCAGGTACCGTCAGTTAGTCTGAATGTCAGGGTGCAGAGGGCAAGTTGGATCAGGGCATTTGTGAGCCCAGCTTGGCCTCTGACCCTGGGCACTGTGAGAGGACAGAGGACTCAGTCATCGCCTCAGCCTGTCCCCGTGTCCCCCAGTTTTACTAAGCTTTCCCATCTGAGCAGGACAGATTTCCTCCCTGAAGAGTCTTGGGGGCACCTTGACCAGAGTCGGCATATGTGTCTCATCAGTCAGGGCATTTGAATCAAGAACCTCTGGGGATGGACTCCAGGTGGGTCCCGAGGGACACCGAGCTCCGGCATTAATGTCCCCACCGCACAGAACCGTGGCTCAGATGTGCTTGGGCACTTGAGATGGTCAGCATCACTTTGATGAGATGTGTGTCAGACAGGGCTTCTTGTGTGCAGAACTATTGAAGTGAGGCATCACGTGCACCTGAGCAGCTTCCCTGGCCTCTACCCATGCAATGCCAGTAACCGCCTCCCCCAAGTGGTGACAACCAAATACATCTCCAGATAGTGCCAGAGACCCCCAGAGACTCCCTGGTGTGTTGTTGCAGCAGCAGCAATGGCCAGGTTGTTCTCAGGGTGGTGTAATAGTCCACCCAGTTTATTTCTCCATGATGAATGGATTTGGTCATTTCCCACTTTGTACTATTAAAAATAGTCGCTTTTCTATGCTTCTTAAATTTTAATATTCAGAACAAGATTGAAGAGAGAGGCACAGAAGTGGGCTGATATTATTGTAAGGAATGAACTCTCCTGGCTGGGGTCATGGCATGCAGCTGTTATTTCTCTAGGGTTTATTGTGGAGGAGAAAATAGTTTTATTTGGCATGAAACAAAAGTTTTATTTTCTTCCTAGGGTCATTTTTTGGTGCACTAGGGATCTAGGTTATTCCTGGTCTGCAGACTGCCTTGCACACCATGGTGCCTACACATGGCTATTAAAAAACACACATGTACCCACACGTGTCTGCACACATACACGTGCAAGCATGTAGACACACATGTGCACACACATACACATATATGCACACACCCACACATAGCTCAGTATCATTTGAAAGTCCCCCAGTATGAACACCAATATGAATGAGCTTCCTGCAGGAGCTTCTGGGTAAACATTTTTGCTCTGCACACAGCTTCCTGTCATGAGGCCGTGCTTGTGTTGTGGTGTCCACTTTTGAATGTTTGTTTTCATGCCAATAGCTATACATTAATCATTTTCATGGCTGCATGATAGCCTATTTATTTATCATTCTTCCACTGTTGTCTATTTAGTTCATTGCATGTGTTCATGATTATAAACAACTCTATAATGGGCCTTCTGTGCTCTAGTTCAGTTATCTCTTTAGGATAAGTTCTTAACAAGTAAAATTGCCCTGCTTAATGTCTACTCATTACTCTTCTTTGAAAATTTCTTTTGGGATGTTTGAGCTAGATCTCCATTTCCTTCCCAAGGGAGCAAATAGAATCAAGGAATCCAAATGTGAAAGCTGGGAGTTCAGATTATTCAGAGCAAACTTCTCATTGCCTCCCGGTTTGAAAAGCAGATGTCTTACTCAAGTAATAATGGACTTACAGAAAAGCACACACAGACATGTGCAGTGCGACACTTTTGCAGAGCAAACACATTCGTGAAATCATCTCCTCCCATCAAAAAACTGAGCATGACCAGCATCCCAGAGCACCCCTCAGGGATTTCCCCATCAGACCATTTGGGATATTACAAATAGTGCTGCTTAAAGATGTCTGGGCCATTTGGTGACTGTATACAGACATTTCTGCCTGGCACAAGCTTAGGAGAGGAACTGCTAGGTCATAGGGTGTGCATATGTTCCTTGAATAGGCAAATGCCAAACCAGTTCCCCAAAGCGGATTGCTGGTTTCCACTCTCCCATCAGTGTGAGAATTCCAGCTGCCAGCACTTGGCATTATCTGCTGTTTCCAGGTTAACTATTCTGTTGGTTAACAGTGTCTCATTTTGGTCTTTATTTACTGTCCCCTAATGACTAATTCCTGGGTTGGGAAGATCTCCTGGAGAAGGAAATGGTGACCCACTCCAGTATTCTTGCCTGGAGAATCCCCATGGACAGAGGAACCTGTCAGACTACAGTCCATGGGGTTGCAAAGTGTCATGTGACTGAGCGCGCACGCGCGCACACACACACACGCACACACACACACACGCACACACACATGCACAGGCACAATGATTAATGCGGTCAATCAGCTTTTTATACACTTATTGACCATAGTGCTATGCTTTATTTTGTCCATATTATTCAAGTCTTTTGCCTATTTTTCTATTGGAGGTCTGCTTTGTCCCACTTGTGATTATTTTAGGTGTTCTTTATACATTTTGAGTATGAGATATTCGTTGAATATATGAACTGCAGATATCTTTTCCGACTGGATCTTGCCTTTTTACTCTTAAGCTGTCTCCTGGTGAACTGGAGTTTGAAGTTTTAGTGTGGTTGACGTCATCAAACTCTCCTTTTACGCTTCATGCTGTTTGTGTCCTGGTCAAGGAATGTCGCCTCACCCAAGGTCATGAAGATAGTTCTCTGAGCTACATGAAAGTTTTATTGTTTTCTCTCTCACCTTTACATCTAGTCCTTCTGTAATGGTTTCTGTGTGCTATGAAGGAGAGGTCAAGATTTATTTTTCCCAGGTGGCTATCTAATTTACCTCGCTCTAGTTGTTGAAAAGCTATGCCCCCCCCCCCTGTTTTTTACACTGCGATGTCACCTTTGTCATAAATCGGTTCACTGTTACATGCAGTTCTGTTTCCGGACTCTGCCCCTACTTCACTGTGTATTCTGTGCCAATACCTCGCTCTCCTAACTGCTGCAGATTCCTGAGAGATCCTGAGACGGGCTCAGGGCCCCCAGCTTGGTTCTTCTAAGGCTGCCTTGACAACTTTTGGCCTGATACACGTTTTAACATTTGATACACATTAACACACACATTTGATACACAAAACGCCCTTCAGAAACCTTGTAACAATTTGTATTGTCCGGAAGAGGCACCTATTTCCCCACATGATTGCAAATTCTCATGGCAAGAAGTCTCCTGCTGTTCTTGTTGTATTTTTATTTGCATTTCTTTGATTATGAGTGAGGCCAGACACCTGGTCCTATTGAATCAGCGATTTGCATTTTTATTGCTTATATTCTTTGTTTCCTTATTGACTTCTAAAGGCTGTCAGCCTCTCACAGTGTTAACTCGTTGTCTGTTATGTTTCATTTTGACTATTTTGGCCACGTGCAAGTTAAACATTTTTTTAAAATTTAATTTAATTTTATTTTTAAACTTTACATAATTGTATTAGTTTTGCCAAATATCAAAATGAATCCGCCACAGGTATACATGTGTTCCCCATCCTGAACCCTCCTCCCTCCTCCCTCCCCGTACCATCCCTAAATCCTCAAATGTACCCACGGTTTTCTCCAGAAGAAGGATGTGTTTAATTTCCTACTGCTGATGTAACAAAACACCACAAAACTAGTGGTTGAAAACTGCACAACCTAATGTACAGTATTTGTTTTTCTCTTTCTGACTTACTTCACTCTATATGACAGACGCTAGGTCCATCCACAGCTCTACGAATGACTCCGTTTTGTTTCTTTTTAAGTCTGAGTTAATATTCCATGGTATTTATGTGCCACATCTGCTTTATCTATGCAGATGAACCTGTTTGCAGGGCTAGAATAGAGACAAAGATGTAGGGACGCAGGGGGCGGGGAGGAGAGGGTGGGGCAAATTGAGAGAGGAGCGCTGACATGTATACACGACGGTGTGTGAAATAGACAGCTAGTGGGAAGCTGCTTGTAGCACACGGAGCTCAGCTTGGTGCCCTGTGATGACCTAGACGGGTGAGATAGAGGGGTGGGAGGGAGGTCCAAGAGGGAGGGGATATATGTCTACATATAGTTGATCCACTCTGTTGTAAGGCAGAAACTGTTTAATATCACAACATTGTAAAGCAATCATTCTTCAATAAAAAAAATAGACAAATGAAATACATGCACACTTTATCATCTTATACTCTAATATTGATCCCCTTGGACTGAAATCAAGATGCCAACAGGTCTGCATTCCTTCTGGAGGCTCCAGGGGAGCTCTGTTTCCTTGCAGCTTCTAGAGACCCTGGCATTCTTTGGCTCATCTCTCCCTTCTGCTTCCAGAACTAGCAGCACGGCATGTTCAAACCTCTCTCTTTGACCTCGGCTTCCGTCGTCATGTCTCCTCTGTCTCTGCCCCTCCTCCTTCCCTCTTATAAGGACCCTGGGGATCATACCAGGTCCTTACAGAACATCTAGGATAACCTCCCCATCTCAAGAATTTTAACTTAACCTCACTTGCAAAGGACTTCCCTGATAGCTCAGGTGGTAAAGAACCTGCCTTCAATGCAGGAGACCCGGATTCAATCCCTGGGTTGGGAAGATCCCCTGGAGGAGGAAATGGCAATCCACTCCAGTATTAGTGCCTGGAGAATCCCATGGACAGAGGAGCTGGATGGACTGCAGTCCATGGGGTCACAAAGAATCAGACACGACTGAGTGACTGAGCACACACCACTTGCAAGGCCCCTTCCCCTGTAAAATAGCATTCCCAGATTCTGGGGATTGGAATATGATCTCTTTGGGGGAGGGGGCATTGTCTTGTCTACCACAAAGTGTAGTTTACGAGTCTAGTAAGTCAGTAGGGCTACTGAAACACTCAGGGAGGGTGACCAGGTTGCTGAGTTGACATCCATCATTCTGGGGTGGGCAGACTTCTCTAAGCTGTGAGATTTCTGTGCCCAGACCTTTCATTCTGATTAGTGTAATGGGTCATAGAGGCAGATACATGCTCAGCACACCTTGTCTCTCCTCCACAGAGGAGCCTGCTCAGTTGTGCCTCAGGGCTAGGATGCAGGATGTCAGCCTGCTTCCCTAGGAACTGTAGTCCTCCCCCTTCCATGGAACAATGCTCTCCCCCTTGTTTTGTGGCCAGACATGAATGCTGGATAATTTAGCGTGTATCGCCTGCTGTGTGTCCCAATCACACTGAAAAGAAACAGAAGACCAGTAATCCTGCATTGGAATTGGACCACTCATTCTACATAAGTGATGAGTGTAGAAGCCCATCACTTAACTAGCCAGTTTGCTGAACACAGAACATCTGTTGTGTGCTGACAGTGTGGTCCTGGAGAGACCATGGGTACCAGGCTCCTCTCATCTCTAAGTGAATCTTAACCACGTAGCATCTTCCCGTGGGGCATTCTGGCTACACCTGGGCAGAGGAGATACTGCTTCTCATTCTGTGTTTTTGAAATCACTACACAGACGCCCTGGGAATAAGGACTAGGCAAAGCTTTGGTCCTCACTGCCTGCAGTTCTAGTTAAACATGGATGGAAAGGCCTGTTTGAACTCTCTGTGTTTAGTTTTATGGCTTTTCCTGAGAAAACTGCTGAGATTCAGTGCCTCCAGCTGGTTCGTGTCTTTCCAGTTCTTTCTCCTGGGCCTGCCCACTTCCCTCCCCACAGATCACTGGGCTGAGGCCTTTGAGAGCAGAGCCAGCTTGGGTGGGGGAGGAGTGAGTGGCAGGTGTTTGCCCAGCTCAGCTAAAACCCTGGGTTATCATCTTATTCTCTCCCTTCAGGCCTGGCTTACTGTCTTCCAGGATCTGAGTCCATGGGTCCTGGTGGATTTTGTGGGATTGATGGAAACTCTGGGACTTGGCTGGATGCATCTACATATTGGCCCGTTATTGGCATGACTTGTTCACAACTCAAGACACCATGCAGTCACATCACACATATGTTCTTTTCAATTGATCATCCCTTTACCCGACTCCAGCTTCCATGTTCCCAACGCTCAGATTTATTATCCTGTTATTTCTCATTCATTCTCATGCTCTTTCCCAAAAGGTTGGGTCTTAGCAAACACCAGCCCTCCACCCTTAATTCAGTCCTTGTCTTCCATAGGTCATTGGCTTCAGAGGTTTCAACCTAGACATCCCCTCCGTCAAGGCAGGGATGCTTCTAGGCCACACTTCCTTTCTCTGCCACTGACCTTGACTGGACCACCCAGGTCTACTGCAGAGAGCTCTGAGACTTTGCAGCTCACAATGGGGGTGCCAACTCCCTGTGTCCCCAGAGACCTCTGGCTCCTTAGGCAAAGTGACCTACCTTCCCTCCAGGGACCAGCTCTGTGTTCCAAATAGTGGGGTTGCTTTTGTGCATGTGTGCTAAGTCCCTTCAGTAGTGTCCGACTCTGTGAGACCCCATGGACTGTAGCCTGCCAGGCTTCTCTGTCCATGGGATTCTCCAGGCAAGAATACTGGAGTGGGTTGCCATGCCTTCCTCCAGGGGATCTTCCAGACCCAGGGATTGAACCCAGATCTCTTATATCTCTCCTGCATTGGCAGATGGGTTCTTTACCAGTGGTGCCACGTGGGAAGCCCCATGGCTTTTGCTATTGCTCAAAAATCTACAAGATGTTGTCATCCCCCACCTCCCACATTCGGGGTGTTGACCTGCTGTTCAAGTGACTCCTCTGTGAAAGGCCACGTGGGCAGGATGCCTTTGAGATAATCCAGCTGGCCTCTTTCCTGGTGCAGATTCTGACAGCCCCATCCCCACCACTGCCCTTTATGGGCTATGCCATGTCATATGGGGTCTTGGTTCCCTGACCAGGGATCAAGCCTGTGCCCGGTGCATTGGCAGTGTGGATGGAATCTTAACCACTGGATCACCAGGGAAGCCCCATGATTCATACCCCTTGACCCTCAGAGAGAAGAGGTGATGTTTCCGTCCAGATGCAGCCCTGAGCCCTTCAGACACAGCCACGAGAGTTTAGCCCAAGGAATCAACACCAGTTCACAAGCTCTCACCTGCAGGGGTCTTATCAGCTCCATCCCTGCCCCCTGCCACTGGGTTGCTGCTCCCAGGCTGGCTGGAGCAGCCCTCCTGCCTGGGGTCCTGATCGAATTCATGAGTTCTTCTCTTTAGAGACGGTCTCATAAATCCACCCTTTATTGTTCAACTTTGGACAGAGGAGCCTGGCAGGCTACAGGTCATAGGGTTGCAAATGTTCTGACACAACTGAGTGACCAACGCTCTTATAATTCCATTTAGACCCTCCCCATGGAGGAGTCATCTAACGGATTCTGACACTGAAAGTTCAGCTTTGTGGTAGGTTTCACAACTCAGTTTGTTTTCCTGGAAATAATCTGATGCCTCGGTTGAAGCTTCCAGCCATCATCCTGTGACTTTTATGATGCGCAGTGGCAGCCAGGTAGCTTATGAGGTACATGTGGAAGTTCCAACTACAAATCCCTCTGTTTTCCTCCAGGGAGGCAGCACAGGGCACTGACCCTGCAGCTCTGGTAAAGCTTGGTGGGTTTTCACCAGTGATCTCTCTCCTTCCTCCCCTCCCTGTCCCGAGGCGGTTATGTTTGTTGGAGAAATACCGAGACTGTCCCCACAGCCACTTCATTAGTCTGATCACTCTCCTCCCCAATTAAATAAAACTGTCATTAACACTCATTTCTGAAATTCTTGATGAGTCTGTGGTTCCTCCCCTGGTGGCTCAGTGGTAAAGAGGCTGCTGGCAGTGCTGGAGATGAGGGTTCAATCTCTGGGTCGGGAAGATCCCCTGGAGAAGGAAATGACAACCCACTCCAGTATTCTTGCCTGGGGAATTCAGTGGACAGAAGAACCTAGTGGGCTACAGTCCATGAGGCTGAAAGAGTCAGACAGGACTTAGCGACTAAGCCACCGCCTGTGGTTTGTGCAGCGAAACGTGGTGAGATTTGCCTGCATTTATCACTCAGCCATGCAGGAGCCGAGCTGGCGATGCTGTTTTCTGTTTTGTTCGAGAGCCGGCGTTTGGGTGGGTCCCCTCTGAGCTCATCCAGATGGGGTTGGGCTGTGGTTTGGAGCAGCAGTGGCAGGGGTTGGGGCTGGTGGTGGTGGGGAGGAGTCTGAGGAAGCAGAGGTTTCCAGAGCTGGCCGTGTCCTCGGCTGCCTTCGTGTCGGATGGGAATCCTGCAAGCTGGCAATGCAGACACTCCTTCGTTCATTCAACAAACATGCTTTAGAGCCACGTCCGTGCTCTGCTCCTCTGTGGGCTCTGGGGGGTGCAGATGAACAGCACAGACTTGCCTGCACGTGGTGTTCTCTTCCCCACTGGGGCGGGGGTGGGCGTGCGGTATTGGATTATTGATCTTTTCTCTTTCGAGGTTAGCCTGGATACATGGAATTCTTATGTGTGGCTGGGCTGAGCCAGCAGTGTGTGCCCTGATGAGGGATCTAGACAGGCACTTCTTTGATGCGAAAGGGAGTGAGCACTCCTTTTCTCTAGCTAACAGGAGTTGGGGTGATGGGGGCTTGGGGCTGCCACTCTGCCTGCCATGGGGAGCACAGACTGTGGGTGGGGGTGACCACAGAAGGGGAAGGGACGTGAACCTAGCCAGGGGCTGGCCCAGCTGCATGATGCCCAGTGGTGTTTTCATGGATGCTGCATCTGCTTGGACAAGGGTGTGTGGGGGGGTGACAGCTGAGTCAGGTTGGGGCCTCAGTGAAGTGGGTGAGGGCTGGGGACACACACGGAGTCACCCAGTGCTGAAGAAAGTTCTGGGTGTGTTGATGACCTGGGGCATCCCTGCCTGCAATGTAGGAGATGCAGGAGACACAAGTTCCATCCGTGGGTTGGGAAGATCCCCTGGAGGACATGGCAACCCTCTCTGCTATTCTTGCCTGGAGATTCCCATGGACAGAGGAGCCTGGTGGGCTGTGGTCTGTGGGGTCACAAAGAGTCAGACATGACTGAGGGACTGAGCATGTACTTGCCAGGACAGAGCCTGCCCTCTGCTGGCCCCACCACAGGGACGGCTCTGAGCAGGAGCAAACAAGACCAGCCTACTGGCTGGGTTCCCAGCTTGTGTCCCAAATCCATTCCTGTCTGGTCTCCACGGTCCTTGCCCAAGACTGTCATCTCCCCTTCAACTGCATGACTATCTACCCACTGCCAGACTTGTCCCCTCTACACACAGAATACTGAGTGTATTACTCAGTCCTCCATACCCGTGGGTTCAACCAATCTTGGATCAAGAATATTAGAAAAGCAAATTCCAGAAAGGTCCAAAAGGTAAAACTTGAGCATATTGTGTGCTGGCAACTGTTTGCATAGCATTTATATGGAATTTGTGATGAATTATGCAGTATTTGCATTGTATTAGGTGTTCTAATGGGCCTCCCTGGTGGCTCAGTGGTAAAGAACACACCTGGTGATGCAGGAGATGCAGGTTCAGTCCCTGGGTCGGGAAGATGCCCTGGCGAAGGGCACGGCTACCCACTCCAGTAATCTTGCCTGGGAAATCCCATGGACAGAGGGGCCTGGTAGGTTACCATCCATGGATTCACAAAAGAGTTGGTTACGACTTGGCAACTAAACGACAACAACAACAGATGTTTTAAGCATTCTAGAGATGATTTGAAGTGTGTTGGAGTGCGTGTATAGCTTACGTGCAAATATTACACCATTTTAAATAAGTGACTCAAGCAGATTTTGGTGTTTGAAGGGCGTGCATGAGCCAGTCCCCTGCCGATACTGAGGGACGACTGTCTTTGAGGTGTCCATCGCATCATGTGACTTCTGTGCTTAAAAGCCTTTCCCACCTTCTTTGCATTTTGAATAAGTTCTAAGTCTGCAAATTTTTGTCTTTTCTCTCAGCCTCATTCTGTGCCAGCCTCCTGCCCCCTCTCTGCCTTAGCCACAGGGTCTTGGCACGTGCTACATCTGCCCACGGCTTAGATCGGCTGTGTTGTCATGTTCTGAGAGGCCTTCCTTCCCTGACCCACCTGGACCAGGTGGGAGTCACTGCTGTGGCCCGTTCCCTGGTGGTACTCACACTCATCATGCAGTCATTTGATGAATGCTTGTCTTTTCCCCTAAATTGTCTCGTGCATTTTTACATGTCATGCTGTGTGCAGCACGTGGTGCCATAGTAGGATCTTTTGATGACAAGGACACTGAGCTTGGAAAAGTGGGATGACTTTCTCCTGGTGATCCAGCTGGGAAGTGCTAGCTACGGAGATTGAATCCAGGTCTGTAGCCATCCAAGCTCTGCCTTAAAATGCAGCCTGGATTCTCTGTGGAATAAATGTAAACTTCAGTCAACATCTTTGAACTTGGTCCGTGTTTTATGCCGTGAACAAGACAAATACGCCACTCAAGACTTAGCTTTTCTACATTAAGTTGTTGCTGTGATGTTAATAGCTGGGCCCAAAACATGATGTTTAGTTGTTTAAAGATCTGAACATAAAAACGCTGCCATGGTCCATCACTTAATTGGAGTGATATGGACTTATTAATACCTTACACACACGCATGCATTTTATGTTGCGGGAATTACAATGTGGAGAAGTTTTTGTGCTCTCAGTTAATTATTTCCATTATATTTATAAAAGGCAAGATGATTGCTTGGAGATTCATTCACATCAAAACCAATAGAGAGAAAAATTATGATACTATTAAGTGCTCTTAATCTCCTTCTTGTTTATCTACTCTAAAAAAAAAAAACATAAGCAAAGCTTTGAAAACAAATCCATGTCAGGGAAGCATGAAGCTGCTCCTGTGTCCAGCCTGCCCAGGTGGGAGCTTGTTTGCACCATCCATACACATGTTCCCACCACTGCTGGGGGCTCGGTGACCCAGCACCTGGGCCAACCCCACCTCCCTGCCAACTGAATGGGTCCCCAGCTCAGCCCAGGCAGCATCTTTGCAGTTATATTTGGTATCTCCAAGTGAGGGTTGTGTTTGTTGGAGAGTGTATGTATTTTCCAAACTGGACTTGACAAATCTAGTTTTTCAAGTGAATCTGGAATTTTTAATGAGAAATTTTCCAAAATTTTGGAACACCGTTCAGGCCATGTAAAACACGCCTGGAGGCAGGGATGGGCCAGCTGCAGGACTGCACTTCCCTCGTGTTGCTCACAGATAGTTTGCTCTGGGACGGTGGAAACACAGCCAGGAGAGGGGCTCTCCAGTGAAGATAGGGGGAAGGGACTCAGTGGGCTCGGACTTGGTGGGGCATGGATAAGGAATTCCAGAGCAGGCGAGGAGGGCTGGGGCTCTGCAGGGGCGGTGACTCCTTTCTGTCCTGAGGGGATTAAGGATGCTCTGATGACACCAAGTCAGATGGAGGTGGAAGGGGAGCTGGTCAGCTCAGGTCCCTCCAGGGGTGAGCCTGGTTTCCCAGGAGGATGGACATCACCTCTGTGTAGCCCCTGTCTGCCCACCACCCTCCACTGTGATCATGACGCCAACAGCAGCAGTGGCTTCTGAGCCCTCCCCTGAGCTGGGGGCTGGCTGGAGCTCCTCCCAGAGGGATGAGCCCACCCCACTGTCTTCCTGAGAGCACACCCTCTCTCCTCCCCTACTGAGGCCAGACAGCCAGGGGATTGGTACTGGGATCCTGGGCAAATGTAGTGAACTGATGCTCACCTGGCCAGCCCCAGGTCCAGTGGTAAGACACATGGACACTCACCCCTCTCCCCCAACCTGTGAGAGTTGCCTCTGCCTGGTTAGAGTCAGACATAATGGAGGGGCCACCTTCCTCTAACTCTGTGACAAGAGCAGTGGCCCCGGCAACCATGCCTGGGACGGACCCTTGACCTTGGAGTTGGGAGAAAACTGGGCATGACTAGGGACCCCCCCACCCCACTGATGGGGCAGCAGCAGTGGGGCACACATCCTGTCTCCTTGCCCTGTAGATTTTCCCAGAGAAGCTGCTTTTGCATAAAACCTGATTTTTCACTACGGGCATGCGTGCATGCTAACTCACTTCAGTCATGTTTGACTCTTTGCGACCCTATGGACTGTAGCCCACCAGGCTCCTCTGTCCATGGGATTCTCCAGGCAAGACAGCTGGAGTGGGTTGCCATTTCCTTCTCCAGGGGATCTTCCCCTTCACTGTGTACAGCACTCAAATAAGAAGAACAGGTGCAGGCTGAGTTGTGAGGGGGGTGGATGCACCTCTGGGCCCTCATATGGGGGAGGGGCAGGGAGCACCCCAGTCCTCGGGGAGGAGGAGGAGCCACTGACCTCTTGTTAGGGACCTTGAGACAAAATTCATAAGGATGCACATGTGAGAGAGAGGCCTATGTCTGGGGCTGGACAGAACAGGTTCCCCTAGGGGAGCCCCAGAGAGAGGCTGCTGGCTGATCCGGGGATCCATTGCCTTCTCCTCCACAAGGACAGTGGGCGGAGGCGGGGGGCGGTCAGTGGAGGGTACAGCTCTTCCGGGGCCTCATCTAAGCTCCCATCCCAGCAGGATCCTCACAGGGAACACAACTGCTCTGGTCTCAGGACCAGGGACATGGGGAGGGGGTGGGAGCCATGCATACACACAGGTTTCCGGGTTGGGACTGCATGGGCATCACCTGGAGGATCTCGACTAGTGCTGCTCAGGGCCCACGGAAGCCCCTCAGAGACAGCGGAAAAGCAATGAAGCAGGGAAACAAGCGTCACCCCTGCAGAGGTGCCTGGAGAAGAGCTGGGCACAGGAGACTTGAGGGGCTGGCTTTGTGTTTATCAGGAGGGAGCCATCCCCAGGCACACCCCCACTGACAGCAGGGTGGCGACATCTCAGCGTGAGGAGGAGCGTCCACCTGGC
This sequence comes from Bison bison bison, assembly GCF_000754665.1. Classification (NCBI taxonomy): domain Eukaryota; kingdom Metazoa; phylum Chordata; class Mammalia; order Artiodactyla; family Bovidae; genus Bison; species Bison bison. The sequence goes on from NW_011494884.1 coordinate 723,285, forward strand.
GAAGGTCAGCTCTGCCCTGCGTCTGGAGAGGCTTCCTGCTTTAAAATAGTGAATTCATTGCAAACACTTTAAGATTGGAGATTTCTCATGAAAAATCTGGGTTTCTGTCCGTTTTCTCCCCTGGGCTCCGGGTCCCTGCAGAGGCCCACCCCCTGCAGAGAGACTAGACTGCTCTGGGCATCACCCCCCTGGTCCTGCAGAAACTCATGTGAGACCCCTGAAGTGACTCTCTCCACTGGGGTGAGGGGTCTGTTGTGGCTCCGTGGGTTTCCCAGGCTCTGGAAGAGATGGATGGGGTTTGTTGTCCCTCTAACAGGACTCGGAACTGTTGACCGTGAGACGTGGGTCTTCCCTGGTGGCTCAGACAATAAAGAATCCACCCGCAAGGTGAGAGACCTCGGTTTGACCCCAGAGTCGGGAAGATCCCTTGGAGGAGGGCATGGCAACATGCTCCAGTATTCTCGCCTGGAGAATCCCATGGACAGAGGAGCCTGGCGGGCCCTAGCCCATGGAGTAGCAAAGGGTCGGACATGACTGAGCGACTGAGCACGCACATCGGGAGACATGTGCAGCCAGAGTGGAGAAGGGCTTTGTCGCTGCCTCCTAGTTCTCCCCTCCCCCTCCTTCCTTCCACCCTCCCCTTCTTCCCTCTTCCCCTCCCTTCTGTTCCCCTCCTTCTCCTCCTGCCGCTGTCCCTCCTCTCCTGCCTTCTCATCCCCCTCCTCCCCCTTCCTCCTTTATCTTCTCTTCTTCCCCTCCCACTCCTTCTCCCCCTATATCCTGTCTCTCCTCTCCCCCTCCCCATCGTCCTCTCCCTCCTTCCCCTTCCTCCTCCTCCCTCCCTCTCCTCCCCCTTCTTCTCCTCTGCTTCCGCCCCCTCGTTCAGAAGGAGCTGACACTCATTAAAAAGAACCTGCTTGTGAATCATGGATTTGATGTGTGGTTATGTATATTTCAGTTACTTAGTAAAATAGGTTTACGTTATTTCTTAAGATGAGGGTAAAATCTTAATCACTAGCATCTATGACATCTTGTGCTTGGCCAACATTTTTCAAATATACCTGGAGATATATTACCATTAAATAGAAAATGCTGACATTTCTCTTCCCTGTGTGGACCTGACATCACCTTGCAGTGTCCATGGCAGATGACCGGCCCCTCGAGAAGCTGTGGGCTGACTGGGGGCTCGCACAGCTCTGGCCAGTTCCTGATGTACCCCTGGATTTGGGTCAAACGGTGTGATTTAGGGTAAATTGTGCACCTGTGGGAGTTTGTTGTCCGCACTGCAGGGACCACAGTAGTGATGTCTGCTCCAGCCTTGTGGAGCAGTTGGCAGGACCCATCACAGGCAAATGTCCCCCTGAACCTGCAAAGTTGTGTTCACACTTGGCTCTGAGCTTGCACAGTCGTGGCCCTCCGACCACCTTCAGCCCATAGAAGACCCGGGCCCTGTTTCAAACAGTTTTGAAACCATTGCCAGTATCAAAATCAGGGGATTTTTAACCTTAACATCTTAACTTCCAGGTCCTCTCCAGAAACCCGAGCAGGTCCTGCTGCCTGGCGGGATGGCGGGGCTGAGTGACAGCTGAGTGGTGGCTGCCTTGTCCCACTGGCCTCCCCTGTGGACACCTGAGTTATGACCTCGGTCAGCAGGGTGGCCATTCCCGGGACCGCCCTCCTGTGTTCTGGGTGGGGGTTCCATGTGCAGTTACCGGGAGGGGGAGCGGGGAGCAGGGACTTCATGCCGCATACGAAGTCGGGGGCGCTGATCCCTGTGGGGGTGAGTTTGAGAATGCAGCCTTGGGCTGAATTAGGGATCTGTCTGTTGTCCCTCATGTGAGAGCCCCCAGGGCCCGGACTTCTTAGAGAGTGGGCTGTGCACGCTGCACTCCACCTCTGAGGCCCCAGGGCAGCCTGAAGTGTCACCCACAAGTCCTCTTTCTGGCCCTTGGCTCTTCCCGCAGTTCTGTCTTGCTCAGAGGGGACCAGACCAGGGCGGGGCAGGAGGCAGACAGGTTACCCTCTTGGCTCATCAACCTGGATTCTGAAAACAGCTCTTCTCCTTGGGGCTGGTGGGAGACCTGAGCCCCAGGCTATGAACTGAGTGATGAAGTCAAGGATGGAAGGGGAGGTGAGGACACGCCAGCTAGGGTGCGAGGCTGAGGAAGCTGCTGGGGGTGGGAGTGTGTGCCCAGCAAAGGGCAACCCAGCAGACAGAGGCTTTCCAGGCCAGTGTCAGGGGCCAGAACCCCTAACAGGCATGGGATGACAAATGGGGAGGTGACTCAGAGGACACGGCCCGTCTGAGGTCACAGCTGCAAGGGGCTGCAAGGCCAGAGGCTTGTGTGGAATCGCCTTATTTTCAAACATTGGCAGCTAACCCTTGCATTCCCGCCCTTCCAATTCCCAAGTTCTGTTTTACTTTTCTCCATAGCACATAACAGAGTCTAAATATTATGTATTTCATACATTTATCTTGTCTCCCTGCATTAGAAAAATAATTCCATGGAGGTGGGAAATAGACATTTTGCTCACTGCTGTGTCTCGTCTCATAGCAGACATCTAATAAATGTTTGTTGAATGAATGATGGATGTGTAGGTTGAAGAAAAAAATGCATCGTAGTTTTTGACTTCATATATTTTCTGTTCGCCAAAAAAAAAAGTTCCCATTAATCACTTTCCAAACTGAAGACGTTTTGTTTTTGAGGAAATACCTGCCATGTATAAGGGATGTCCCCCAACCTCGTGCTGTCTGAGGGGCCCCTGGGGTGACAGCTCCTTGTTTATGGGGTGACCTAAGTGAGCAGGAGGACGGAATGTGGGTGAACTACGTCCTGAGCACGTGTTCGGTTCTGCAGCACGAGCTCTGGAGTTTGCGTTTCTTCCAAGCGAGTTGGGGGCAGGATTCAGGCCACAGTTTGACATGATGGCTTCCAGTCAGATGGATAATTTGGTTTAGTTGGGGACATTTAAAAACTGGTCAGTTTCATGTAAGTTCCGGTCACAGGCCCTGTTGGGGAAAACTCAGAGTTCGGGGCGGAGGGGCGCCTCCCTTGGTTATGACAGTTGTCTGAGCTGAGTGGCCTCTGGGTCCTTACGTGGAGGGGGTGGGTTAGGGAGAGTTGGGGGTGGAGGTGTCTCCTCCCATTGGCCCACCCGCACTTCAGTTCTCTTACCTGTCACTGCCTGTCTCCCTGGGAAGGTGGTTTTGTTATTCTTGCTCTCAGCTGGGGGCCTCCAGGTCTCCTGGAGTCTACCCAAAGCCCAGCGAAGTGTGGAGTTGGGGGAGGCCTGGGGTGGGGACAGAGGCGCACAGGGGTCAACTGAGGCCTTAGCATCCCTAGAAGCAGCCAGGATGGTATTAATTCTTTGTTGTTGTTCGTCATTAAGTCATGTCCGATTCTTGAGACCCCATGGAATGTAGCCTGCCAGGCTCCTCTGTCCTTGGGATTCTCCAGGCAAGAATACTGGGGTGGGTTGCCATGTCCTCCTCCAGGGAATCTTCCTGACCCGGGGATCAAACCTACATCTCCTGCACTACAGGCAGATTCTTTACCATCTGAGTTCTTTGCTGTTATATAAACCACTCCCGTCTGTTTTCATTCACTTCCATGACTCTGGGAAGGAGATGATGGAGCAGGTGTGCTGTGCTAGGTGGGTCAGGACCCATCTCTGAGAACAGGCAGAACAGGCAGGGGGCCTAAGTGTTTGGACCCTCTGGAGGAAAGATGGCTGAATGAGCCCAGTGCTGGTCCTGTGCTGCCCCACAGCCTGTGTGGACACAGCACAGCCATGGGTATGTCAGTGCACGGTCACCTCAGGGCGGATGTGTCACTTTCTGCAGTCAAGTGTGCAAGTAACACTAGGGTTACAGGTGACACTCCTGGAGGAGACCCATGTGGGTATCAGCCACGTGCTCTCATGCCCAGGAGGTGACTGTACCTGTTCCCATTTGCTCCCCGGCAGGGGGTGGGGGCGTGAAAGGCAAGAGACCCACAGCCAGGAGGCGCTGATGGTTCCCGTGAGCCCCCTCGCCACTGCCTAGCCCTCGCACCCACACCTTGTTCGTTGGGTGAAGGGTCTTCTGGGGACCCTCTCCAGCGCTTCCACCCCTGGTCGGCTTCTGGGATGGAAGCTGAGATGATTGGGGTCTGGTCAGCAGCCCTGATAAGAGAAGGGGCAGAGGCAGAGGGGATTTCAGCTGTGAGATATGGAAATGGCCAGCACTGCCTTCATCACCAACTGTGTCCTTCTGCTGAGTCAGGGTGGGAATTCTCGTCTTTGCGGACAGAGGCTGGCATCAGCGGGAGGGGCATTCCCGCCACTTTCTGGGTGATGCCATGCATCACCCCCCACTTCCGTGCTTCATAGCAGGCAATGAATCAGTACAAGAAGTTTTGGCTTCTGTCTGTGGGGTCACACAGTCGGACACGACTGAAGCGATTTAGCAGCAGCAGCAGCAGCAACATGGCATCCTCAAAAATCCTCACCACCTCCCATGATAGTGGCTTGAACAGCGGGCTGTTTCTTTCTCAGGGGGTGGTGCTCCACTTGTCATCCCCACATCACACATCGGTGTGGGGGGAGATTTGGGGCTGGGGGCTCCATTAGCTCCTCAGCAGGAGGCTCCTGACATCTCGATGCAGTGTGTCCACCCATCAGCATTTAGTCACGGGGCAACTCCAGCTTCACAGGAGGGACATGTGGTCGCTGTTGGTGGTCAGAGATCCTTTCCCTGCACAATAGAGAACAGATGTCCGTCCGTCACAGACCTCTGTCTTGCTCCCCACCTGGCACTCAGGGTTGTGTATCCTGTTTGCTGAGAGGGAGTCTGTGAACGCAGGGTCAGTCCAAGGCCAGTGACCTTTCTAAGACTGCATGGGGGCAGAGATGACCCTGGGTGGGGAGTCCCTATTATCTGGGAGTCTCCCCTCCTTGGGGAGGGCGTTTCCCTCAACTGTCCTGCAGCTGGCTGGGAAGGCACGGCCACCCATCCTCTGGGCTTGGAGTCCAGCTGTAGTTCTGGTGCAGCCCAGATGTGCCTGGGGCTCACCCGAGTCTCCTGGGTTTGAGCTCCCGACCTCCAGGAAGCGATGGGATGGGAGAGTGCTTGGGGTGCAGCCTGGGAGAGAGATGCCGGTGCTTTGGGCTCCTTGAACTTGTAGGGTGGAGGCATTCCAGGCATCCCAGCTGACGCTCAGATCAGTGACTCACTCCACAATGATAATAGGTTGCTGATCCAGGAACTTTTTGTAGCTCACATCAAAGGTTCTTGTCCTCGTTTGTGGGGAGGATGAAATCACTTTCAGATGTTGGTATGGCTCTTCTTCACAGCACGGGACAAACCTGAATTCAAGGGCATCCAGAACCAGGTCTGTAGTCCAGGGCCTGGGCAGCAGGACCTGCCTTCTCTTCTCCCCGAAACTGTGAAGGGACCCAGACCTTGTCTTCCACTTGCCCCCTCTCCTACACTTCATTCTGCCAAGAGTCCTGGTGCTCAGAGTGCAGTGGGGAGGCCAGCTGCCTTGTCCTCCTCTAGATCCTCCATGGGGCTAAACCAGGCCACTGCTTTCCCCATCGGCTGAGTGCAGGCTCTGAAGCTAACCCCCATGTTGAAGTCCCAGCTCTGTCATAGGTTACTCTGTAACCTTGAGCTGGTTGCTAGAGGTCTCTGTTCTCAGTTTCCCCCTGTGTCTAATGGAAGCCGTTATGCTGTCTGCAGACAGGCATGAGGGCTATGTGAGCCCCAGGTGTGAAGCAGGTGTGGCAGGGCTGGCTGGTGAGTCAGTGGCTCTCAGGAGGGCGCCCTGAGGCCCACTCTCAGCATCGCTCGTTCACTTCCAGTCCACCCTTGTGGTTTTGCATGTCTGTACCCCACACACTTGTCTGCCTTCATACGCTTTTCTTTAACCTGCACATCTGCTCTTCTCTTCATGGTCCAAAATGCTGGGAATGAAACGCTCATCATAGTATTTTCTGTGTTAGATGCAAATGTAACCAAGACATAGCCTTCATCCACGCACCCCCTGCAAAATGATCAGGTGCTCCTCGAGGGGTCAACTGAGCTGGCTTCTGGTGGCAGCTGAGTAGGGATGTTCGCCCTTCCTTCTGACCACATGGCATAACTGTGAGGCTGACCAGATGGCATAACATGTGGAGGACACATGCTTTGTGGGTTGGGTGTGTACCAGGGTCACCGCTGAGGACATCTGTGAGTGAAGGTGAGTCTGGTACCCAGCTCTGTTGGATGAGAGCAAGATGTGAGCCCCTCACCAAGGACTGGCTACATCTCTACTTGGGGCTGGTGGTGAGACTGAAAGTCTGTCACCCGAAGGAGAGGTGTCTGGGGAGGTGGAGCTGGGGGAGGTTGAGCAGTGGGAGGTGCACCAGGAGGAGACCAGAGCCAGCACTTGAAGCCTGAAGTAAGTCAGGGCTTATGAGGTTACCCTGGGTGGTGCAGCAAGGCATCCACCCACTGCTTCAGCTCTGTCTCAGCCCTGTGAAACTAGGCAAAGATGCTTCATTTGCAAGGTATTTGGAGCGTGTATTGGATCTACGAGGTTCCAAGAATTTGTGCAGAAAGCTGGGAATTTAGCAACTCCCAGTTGCCTCAGTGGTAAAGAATCCGCCTGCCAGTGCAGGAGATGCGGGTTGGATCCCTGAGTCAGGAAGATCCCCTGGAGAAGGAAATGGCAACCCACTCCAGTGCTCTTGCCTGGGAAATCCCATGGACAGAGGAGTCTGGTGTGCTGCAGTCCATGGAGTCACAAAACAGACAAGACTTAGCGAGTAAACGATGAAAACAACGTCTGGGACAGCACTGCACTTGTGGCTATTGGTGGCCCGTTACGCAATAGAACAGCAGACCTCTTGTCTTTTCCACAAGAATTATCACCATCATCACCACCATCACCACATCATTATCATCAATGCAGTTCTCAAAACTCACTGGCTGCGTTTGTGGCAGGAAGTGCTGTGAACTGGGCAGCCAGGTGTTCTGGGGTTGCTCCAACTACAGTTTGAGTTGGATTTTCTAGTCCAGATTTCCAGATGCTGTGAACCACTCCTATGGTCCTCCATTTCTGATGTTCACCATCTGTGTTTAGCTGGAGGAACAAGGACGCGGTCTTCTTGGTGAGGCCGTACCAGTGTAACATTGAAGATTCTGCCGATACACCCCAGGAAATGAGAATTCATTGTCTCTTTCAATAGATTCCAACAAAGGCTGCTGGCATACTTCACTGTCTTTTCTACAATTTGATTTGACACAGAACTTGGGTGTTTGTATTTAAATGATAAATTTCCATCGAGAATCCTCTGTTGAAACAGACTGGGAAATCTGAGTAACGACATAGACTTGTCTGGAGTGTAAGATCTTTGGGACAGCAGTAAATTTCTGAATTTCTAAAGCTTCTTAACCTTTCTTCACTAATAAGGAGCTATTTAAAGGAAGGCACTTCCCTGGTGGCTCAGTGGGAAAGAATCCACCTGCCAATGCAGGAGACATGGGTTTGATCATTGGGTCAGGAAGATCCTCTGGAGAAAGAAATGACAACCCACTCCAGTATTCTTGCCTGGGAAATCCCATGGACAGAGAAGCCTGGCAGGCTATAGTCCTTGGGTTCGCAAAAGAGTCGGACATGACTTAGCGAGTAAATAATATGTAAGGGAAGAGAGGGGCTTCTCTTTTCCAGGATGCCTGGGACAATGAAATGATACTCACCTGAGAAGGGACTCAGGCTTGTTTCAAAGTATGTTTCCAAACCCATATCTCACCCAGCAGTTTTTAATTAAATGGTTCACACTGAGTTCTCCTCTTCCTCACATTTCTGCAGAAATCTCATCTTTTGTAGCCTGACCTGGTGAGTACTGATCTGAGAATTTCCAGATGACTCCTGGGGTCTGTTGGTAAGACCAAGAAAGACAAAGTGTCGGGAGGGGAGGGGGGTCCCAGGAGCAGAGCTGAGGGAGGTCACTGCCCACACCACATGGTGGAAAAGCTTTGCCTGTAAGTGATGCCCTCTGGAGGTGGCCACCTCCACCCAGGCGCTCACATTCCGTCTCTGGCTACTCTGAGTCTCATCCCAGAAGCCGGCTTAAGGGCTGGAGGAAGACAGGTGGGGCTGCAGCTGCAGGAGGGCCCCAGAGCCTGCACTGAGTTCAGCTCTGGAAGGGCTGGGGTCCTGAGCTGTTCTGGGGGTGCTCCTGCCTAGCCTCCTGCCACTCCACTGACCGTTGTAGTCACTCCTCATTCATCTCTCTCGTCTGCGCCTGGACTCAGCACAACTTCTGCTTGGGGCAGGAGCACTGGTCTTTGTGGAGGCGGAGTGACTGCTCCTGTTCACCGTCACAGAAGAGCCAGCGACGCTTCCAGGGCTTTCCTCCTCCAGGGGCCGACGGACTTCTCTTTCAGTGAATGGTCAGGAGGTGAAGGTGCATGGATTAGCTTAGACCCAAGTCACGTGGAGCTGTCGAGCGAAAGGGAGAGTGAGGAGAGACCCACTAGAGTGAAGTCGGGGGAAACCGAGAGGTGTGAGGGCAGATTCCAAGCATCCAGAGTAATGGGAATCGAGGGTGCTATCCTTTCTTGGTGGCTTTATGGAATCGAGTCAGGAAGACGGTTTCATGAACTCTTTAGGGGATCATAGGAGCCTCTGGAGGGGTGAAGGACAGTTGTGACATCACCCACCGGACTGGCTGATCCTGTGGTGGACTGAGCGCTCCCTGCGCAGTGCGTTCAGGAGCTGCGCCCCAGGCATCTCAGCCCTTGTTCACAGCACAGAACTCTCTCGGGGGGTACTCCGCCAGCCACAGGGTCCCCTCACATGCACAGAGCCTGGGCCTGTTCTCTCTCAGATCCAGGCACTGAGACCTCCCCTGTAGGGTGTGGGTTTTCCAAAACATCATTTCCAGTGTTTCTTGCATTTGCCTTTCTGACATTCCTCATGGCACCGCCACTGTCATGGCAGAACCAGGAGTGTTCACCGGCCGGATACCTTCCTCGCTGCCGTCTGTTGGCTTTTTCTTTCGTTGTCCTGTGCACTCACATTTGCATCTTCCTTTTTGTCGTATTTACATCATGACAAATGAGAAGTTTTTTTTTTTTTTTTTTTTCTTGGAAATGCTTCTTGATCCAATGCTGCCAAATTCTAGCAAAGTACTATGCCAGATCAGGAAGAGGTTTATCTTTAAGTAAAAGTCTTGTGTTGAAGCAAACATGGTGGTTTGGAAAAAAAAAATTTCAAATGGCTTTTATACCATGAGAATAACAGGTGTTCATTTCACAAGTAATTGGTCGTGTTCATATTTTAGGACCTTCGGGATCTGGCTTACAAAATCATTTTCTGTGAACTGTTCACATTGAAATCTTTAATTCTTCCCATTGAAATGCAAATGTTGTCTGGCAGAGACGGAGTATCAGCGAGATGATTCATATCCCTGTGGATTGCAACACCGTTTTGCCAGTTTTGTATCTATTAAGTAAATTTATTTCAGTGTTCCTGATGGTCTCATAGATGCATGATTCTTTGAATTTTCCTTTGAAGTGATACTAACATTTAATGATTGCTTCATTCATTAATGAGTTAGATAATATAGTTTATAGATATTCATTTTATATGGCTTCTCTGTTGGCTCAGATGGTAAAGAATACTCCTGACCATGCAGGAGACTCGGGTTGGATCCTTGGGTCTGGAAGATCCCCTTGAGGAGGAAATGGCCACCCACCCCAGCATTCTTGCCTGGGAAATCCCATGGACAGAGGAGCCTGGTGGGCTACAGTCCATGGGGTTGCAGAGTTGGACATGACTTAGCCACTAAACAACAATAATTCATTTTAATTCTACAACATCATATGGAAAAACTCAAATGGACTTTTTGGCCAACCCAGTTTATCTGTTTGAGAGTCATGGTTTTATTTTCAAAGGTAGGCTTTTAATATATGGGAAGAGAACTTCAAGGGAAAGGTTTTATGCATTCTCTCTTGCTTTAAGAAAAGAATGTTTTTACGTGTGTGAGTTTAAGGCCTGGGGAAATTTGGGTTAAACTGTATGGCTTTCCTGATAGCTCAGTTGGTAAAGAATCCGCCTGCAATGCAGGAGATCCTGGTTCAATTCCTGGGTCAGGAAGCTTCCCTGGAGAAGGGATAGGCTACTCACTCCAGTATTCCTGGGTTTCCCCTGTGGCTTAACTGGTAAAGAATCTGCCTGCAATGCGGGAGACCTGGGTTCAATCCCTGGGTTGGGAAGATCCCCTGGAGAAGGGAAAGGCTACCCACTCCAGTATTCTGGCCTGGAGAATTTCACGGACTATATAGTCCATGGGGTCACAAAGAGTCTGACACGACTGAGCGACTTTCATTGTCACTTTCATGTATAATATATGAGCTAGCAAAATAGAATAGCAAACAGGAAAGTGGGAAGCAAAGACGATTAACAGGAATGTCTCACAGTGCACACTGAAGAGAGTTCTTAGACTGTTCAAGAATGCAAATTGTGGGCTTCTAAACTCCTACTTCCTTTTCTAAGTAAAATTGCTCTTCATTCATGAAAAATAACATCATTTTAATGTGGTTTATTAGAGGGTTCAAGGCTGCAAACCTGATTTATTATTATTAACAGCCACAAAACCAGGCTGTAAAACACATCACAATTTTATAACCTTTAAACCTATCTTGTTATTTGCATAGAAATTAAAGTATTACACTCCCTGGGACCTGCCCATGTGACCCCCAGGGGCATACCTGTAATTGAAATTTCCTGATTATGTGCAAATCCTGAAAGTTTTTACGCTGAGAGTTCTGCTTTGTAGTTTGTGATATGAAAATTATATTTTTCCCTCCCATCTGAGGATGCATATACATGAGGCACCATTCACCTGTTTTAACTGAAAACTCTTTTCAGAGATACATTCAAGATTATAGTTGAGTTTATAGTCCTGGAAGCTTTTCAGGCTGTAGGAAAACATTCCACTGGGTGAGAGCAAGAATCGATGTAGTTGATTGATTTAGGGACCACCACCCTTCCTTTTCCCTTCATGGAGACAGTTGTCAGGGTGGGAGAGAAGGGCAGCAAGTTCATTTGAGGAAGATCAAACAGATCAGTGTTGAAGCCATATTTTAAGTCTAGCTTCTTTTTTTCCCTTCTTGTATCACAGTTCAAATAACATTAAAGTTTGTGAAATATCTTTGAAAAATTCAACCCAGGTATCCAGGGAAAAAAATTTTTAACACAAATATTCTATGAGCAAGAAGCATGTGGGAAGAAAAATTTTCCAGAAGGAGACCTGGAGGCAAAAGCTGACCACTTTGATGTGGGTGTGGGATGGACTCTGACATGGAGGGGCGGGGTGCGGAAGCCTGTGGACCGACCCTCTGTGGGGCCATCGCTTCCCTTTGTTCTGGCCCAGACCACACAAGAGATATTTGTGCTTCAAAGTGGGAACAAAACACACACATCTCAGGATGCAAAGATGGGTGTTAATGTAGCAACCAGGGCCCCGGGAGATGGAAGGAGGCCCCGGGGAGGAAGTGAGGGAGCCTACCCAGCCTACGCCAGGGTCTGCCTGCATCTGTCTGTGCTGGGCTTGCCTGGGACTCATACATGGTGACAAATAGTTGAGATCCAAGGTACTGGGAGGAAGGAAGGATAACTACAAATCCGGTAGTATTGTCCCCAGCAAGGAGAGTAACAGTATATCACCTGTGACCCCCTTAGCTGGCTTACTGACAAACTTCTGTGTTCCTCTGCAGATTTCATCTAATCAAAATGAGGCTTAAATATTAAAATCCCCGGCTTAATGGTTGGGGACATTTTATCTCCTGCTTGAGTTGTGTTTATTCCAGCTAGAAAGCTTGGCTGGGTGATTGCTGATCCGATGCTAAACTTATTATTTTTTTTTTAATTGGGGTAGAGTTGTTTTACAATGTGGTGTTAGTTTCTGCTGTACAACAAAGTGAATCAGCTCTATGTATACATGTAACCCCTCCCTCTTGACCGTCTCTGCAGCTGCCTCATCCCACCCATCTGGGTCATCACAGAGCTGTGGAGCTGAGCTCCCTGCTATACAGCGGATTGTATGGTACCATCCCATGAGCTATCTATTTACATCTACCTATAGAGATGGTAGTGTATATATGTCAGTCTCAGTCTCCCAATTCATCCCCCCGCTTCCCTCCACAACACTGGGTCCACACATCTGTTTTCTACATCTGCATCTCTATTTCTGTCCTGAAAATGGGGTTTTAAAACCATTTGTTTTGGGATAATGCTCGATTCACCAGAACATCACTGAAATCAAGGTGCAGAACCATCTTACCACCCAAAACATCTCCTTTGGCTGTACTTCCTTCCCCTCACCATCACTCATTCCTGGCAACCAACAATCTGTTTTCCATCTTTATGGTTTTGTCATTTTGAAAAGGGTGCCTAAATAGAAGCATACAGATGTCGCCTTTTGAAATTGGCTTTCTTCACTCAACCTAATGCCCATGAGATCCATGCAAACTGTCAACGTGTATCACTAGCTTAAACCCTTTTGGCCAAATAGTCATCTGGGGTCTAGATAAACTGCAGTGTGTTTAGCCAGTCACCCACTGAGGGATGTTTTAGTTGTTACCCGGTTTTGATTATTACAAGTAAAGCTGTAATTCTACTTCTTGCGTGGAAGTAGTTTCTATTTCTCTGGGGTAGATTCCCAGGAGTACAATTGCAGGATCATGGGATAAGTATTTTCAATATTTCTTAAAACTTCCAAACTCTTTTATAGAGTGGCTGCGCCATTTCACATTCCCACCAGCAGTGTATGAGCAATTTAGTTTCTCTGCATCTTTGCCAGTGTTCGGTTCAGTCTTTTATTTGAGTTGTTCTCATTGTGGTCTGAATTTGAATTTCCCTGAGGGTTAGTGATGCTGAAAATCTTGTCTTCTGCTTATTTGCCATCTGTGTATCCTCTTCAGTGAAATGTCTGTTCATGCCTTTTCTCCCTTTTCTAATTGGATTCTTTTTTTTTTTTTTAACAATTGAGTTTTGAGAATCCTTTATGTATGCTTGATATGACTCCTCTGTCAGATGTATGGTTTGGAAATATTTCTCCTAGGCTGTAGTTCATCTTTTTATCCTCTTAACAGGGTCTTCCACAGAGTGTGAAGTGTTTAGTTTTTATGAAGCCCGATTTATTTATTTTTCAATTTTATGGCATGTATTTTTGGCGTCATAGCTCAGTACTCTTTAATGAACTCTAGGTACTGAAGGTTTTCTCCTGTTATCTTCTAAACATTTTCTAGTTTTATGTTTTAGATTTAATGAAGGGCTTCCCTCGTGGCTCACTGGTAAAGAACCCGCCTGCCAGTGCAGGGGTACATGGGTTCTACCCCTGGTCCGGGAAGACCCCACATGCCACGGGGCAGCTAAGCCCCTGTGCCACAACTGCTGAGCCTGCACTCTAGAGGCCAGGGAACTGCGACTGCTGAGCCCATGTGCCGCAACTACCAAAGCCCACTTGCCCTAGGAACCGTGCTCTGCAACAGGGGAGGCCCCTGCAAGGAGAAGCAGACATACCACAGCTTGAGAGCGACCCTCCTTGCCACAACTAGGGAAAAGCCTGCACAGCAGTGAAGACAGCACAGCCAAAAATAAATAGATAAATAAAAATTATCTTAAACATTTAATGTAGGATCTATTTTCTGTTAATTTTTGTGTAAGGTTGGGCTTTAGGTTGGGTTATTGATTGACTGATTGTCCTATGGATGTCCAGTTGCTTTGGCATTATTTAGTGAAATAGCTAGCCTTCCTTCATTAAATTACTTTTGTTCTTTTGTCAAACGCCAGGTCACTGGATTTGTGTGGAGCTGCCTCTGGGTCTCTGCTCTGCCCCACTCATCTACTTGCTGATTGTCAGGATGTGTCTTTATAACTCATTTTCTTTCTGAAAATCCACCCTGTATATTATGGCGATATCATTAGCTCAGGCTCATGGGTTCATACAGAATGTATTTTGAGGCACTGTAAGAAAAATAATGGCATTTATTTCTTTTTTTAAGGCGTATATTTTCTCATGGGAGGAGATGATCCCAGAAAAACAAGGATTTCATGTTTTCCATAGAAAAGATATTTTTGCTACTTGAGTGAACTTGTCCTAATTCAGACAATTCCTTAGGTGTCTTCCATTCTCCCCTCTTGGATTAGGAAGGAGAGGGCAAAGAGGGTCTCCTCTGAGATTTAAACCCTCCAGGGTCAAGGTGCCCCTTTTGGGTATAGCTGGCCTGGCTCTGAGGTCTGTGAGGCACCGTTCCCTGGGGGTTTTCTGGGGACACCTGCTGTCTCTGTGTTAACTTGAGGGGGGAATAAGTGGGTGAGGAGGGAGGTGGGGATAAACATGAGGGATCTGAGACCAGGGCAGTTGCCTTTGTTCTTTAATATTTGAGTCAAACTGGAAGCAAACCTATGTAGTGACCCCAGACTCTTGTGAGCCATGAATAAACAGCTGTCTAGCATCAAATAGTCCTGAGTGTGTGGCTCAACACAAGGTTTTCCTTGTGTTTTACAAGCAAGAATCTGGACTTCTCTGGTGGTCCAGCGGTTAAGAATCCACCCGCCAATGCAGGGGACTCAAGTTCCATCCCCAGCCCGGGAAGATCCCACATGCCACACGGCAGCTAAGCCCAAATGCCGCAGCTACTGAGCCTGCATGCCCTAGAGCCCACGCTCTGCAACTAGAGAACCCACCACAATCGGAAGCCTGGGCACCACAAGTAGAGAGGGGCCCCTGCTTGTCACAACTAGAGAAAAGCTGGCCTAGCAACAAAGACTCAGCACAGCCAAAAAAAAAAAAACCCAAACAACCAGTAACAACAAAAAACAAGCATCTTTGCAGCCCATTCATGTGAAATAGGGATGGAGACTTTTAGAAAGAACCCCAACCTCCAGGCTGACAAGAGCTCACAGCTGCCTTCGTCCCCACACATTCCTGCCTCTTTCTGCTTCTGTTTTCTGCCCCGCACTCTGCCTTCCCTGGGACCCATCTCTCTGAGACATCGCAGCTGTAAATACCACATGTGGGAACAGGCCTGGGGATGTGTATAGTTTATGTCAGCACATTGTCCACTGAGACAGTCCTGACTCCTGTTACCTGGGCCACAGGGATGATGTGAGAACATTTTCTGTTCAATTTGAAGCAGGCTGTTCTAATTCCAGATTCCTGTGTAACTTCTTGGGTTTTTTCCTTTTTTTTTTTTGCTGGAAGCAGCAAAGCAATTTTCTCTCTGCATGTTTCTCTCACCTGCCTTGTAGGTTTACACACCGAATATAAACCATGAATGTGAGAATCAAGAGGCTGGGGGCCTCACACTGGACCCGTGAGATTTAACAGAGGAGAGAGGACTTGGGTCTGGAGATCACAGAGGATCACATTTAGAATTTAATTCCCTTCTGTCACCAGACCTGCCCCTGCCCAGAACTCCACAGGGACAGTGAAGGCGGAAAAACTCAAGTTTCCTGCAGGTGTGGGACTCCGCCATCCCCAGGCCTCTGGATGGGGTCCTTGGTGGGCATCTCTGACCCGCTCCTGATGGCCGTGGGTGTGCTGATGTGTCCCTCCAAGGCCCTTCTCGGTGTCTCCAGCTGTGCTCAGCTGCACGTGGAGGGAAGAGGCAGGTCGGGAGGCTGGGGTCCATCTGGGACTGAGGCCCAGCTGTCCTCTGAGGATGAGAACAAGTGTATGTTAGCGCCTCTGGGGCCATCCGTGCATCGTGTAGTCAGGACGTGTCTGTCCACAGACAGGACAGACAAACTTAAGCCCAAAGAAGCTTCTGTTGGCTGGTGGGCCTTGAAGGGTTGGTGGAGATGGGGATTCAGGCAGCATTTGAATGGAGAGAGCCTGGGGGCCGTGGATAAGGGCCTCTGATGAGCTGATCACACACTGAGGGATCTTGGGAGGGTCTGAGTGCAGCGCTTGTGGGTTCTCAGTGCCCCAGGCATGGCCCACTCCTCCTGGGAGCCAGAAAGGGCAAAGCCCAGTGCAAATGGTGCTGGAGTTGGGGGGCTGGTGTGGAGCCAGAGAGCCTCCTTGATCTGCTCCATGGGATCAAAGGTCTCAGTTCTCAGCCCACCTGAACTTTCACCGTCAGCATTTGTGCAACTCAACCCACCAGGCTGCCTAGGTCTCCCCGTCCAGAGGTGAATCTCAGGGGTCTCTTTCTTGGGGCCCTGCCTTGCCCCCATCCTGCCAGTGCTGGAACCTGTCTTACCATCTTCAGGAGGGGCTGCTTCTGCTGTGCTGTGCTGCCTGTGATTCTGTGAGTGAAAGAAACACCTGAAAATTCCAGAAGGCTGAGGCTGGATGAAGGGTGTCCCCTGTCATCCCCGACTCAACGATACCTCTGCCATTCTTGTTTCCATAAAGTGGGGATGCATTTCAGCCATGCAGAGGCCTGGTCCTTGGCTCATGAGATGAGCCTGGTCAGAGAGGAAGGTGACCAGCAGAGGGGGCTGCTCCAGACCTCCTGCTGACTAACAGCCGTGCACACATGCCTGCAGCTCTGGGTGGGGGGCGGGGGTGCGCTAAGACCCCTGCCATTGCTTCTATTGTTCAGTTGCTCAGTCATGTCCAACTCTCTGAGACCCCCTGGACTGCAGCATGCCAGGCTTCCCTGTCCTTCACCGTCTACCTGAATTTGCTTAAGCTCACATTGACTTGGTGACATCATCTAACCATTTCATCCTCTGTCATCCCCTTCTCCTCCTGCCTTCAATCTTTTCCAGCATCAGGGTCTTTTCCAATGAGTCAGCTCTTTGCATCAGGTGGCCAAAGTCTTGGAGCTTCAGCTTCAGCATCAGTCCTTACAATGAGTATTCAGGGTTGATTTCCTTTAGGATTGACTGGTTTGATCTCCTTGTTGTCTGAGGGACTCTCAAGAGTCTTCTGTAGCACCGCAGTTTGAAAGCATAAATTCTTTGGTGCTCAGCCTTCTTTCTGGTCCGCCTTTGCTTTACTAAGTGTCAAATTAAGGGACATAGTGCTCCATGTGTGTTTCTTGGCACAGTGATAGACACGTGTCCTTCCAACTAATGTATAAGTCTAACTGTATACAGTTGGCCCTCCATATCTGCCAGTTCCACATCCATAGAAACAACCAACCTCAGATGGAGAATATTGGAAACAAATTTCAGAAAGTTCCAAAAAAGAATATCAATTTGCCTTGCACTGACAACTATTTGCATAGCATTTACATTGTATTAGGATTATACATAAACTACAGATGATTTAAAGTATATGGGAGTTGCTTATTTTGAAGAATCCATGCATCCAGGGGATAAATCCCACTAGATCATAGTGTATGATCCTTTTAAATGTGTTCTGTTTAATGTGGGATTCTGTTTGCCAGTGTTTGGTTGAGGACTTTTGTGTCTATGTTTATCAGTGATATTGATCAGTAATTTTCTTTTTTTGTGATATCTTTGTCTGGTTTTGGTATCAGGATGATGTTGACCTCATAGAATGAACTTGAGAGTGTTCTTTTCTCTGCAGTTTTTGGAAGAGTTTGAGAAGGGTGGGTGTTAGCTCTTTAAATGTTTGATGGAATTTGCCTGTGAACTCAACTGGTTCTGGACTTTGTTGAAAGATTTTTAATTACAGTTTCAATTTTATTACTTGTGATTTGCCTGTTTGTATTTCCTATTTCTTCTTGGTTCAGTCTTGGAAATTTGTACCTTTCTAAGAATTTGTCCATTTCTTCCAGGTTGTCCATTTTATTGGCCTATGCATGCTTATAGTAGTCTTTTATGATCCTTTGTATTTCTGTGGTGTCAGTTGCAATTTCTCCGTTTTCATCTCTAACTTTATTGATTTGAACTCTCTTTTTTCTTGATGGGTCTGGCTAAAGGTTTATCAATTTTGTTTATCTTCTCAAAGAATCAGCTTTTAGTTTCATTGATTTTTTTTAAAGATTTTTTTTCATATAGACCATTTTTACAGTCTTTATTGAATTTGTTATAATATTGCTTCTGTTTTATGTTTTTGTTTTTTGGCCCCGGGGCATGTGGGATCTTAGCTCTCTGACTGGGGCCCAGACTCATGTCCCCTGCAATGGAAGGTGGATTCTTTACCACTAGGCCACCAGGGAAGTCCTAGTTTCATTAATTTTTGCCAATGTTTTCTTCATTTCTGTTTCATTTTTGTACTGACTTTTATGATTTCTTTCCTTCTACTAACTTTGGGTTTGGTTTGTTCTTCTTTAGTTGCTTTAGGTATAAATTTAGGTTGTTTAGTTGAGATGTTTCTTATTTCTTGAGGTAGGATTGAATCATTATAAACTTCCCTCTTAAAACTGTTTTTGCTGTACCCCATAGGTTTTGGGTTGTTGTGTCTTTGTGGTCATTTGTTTCTGTGTATTTTTTGATTAGATGCTCAGCATCACTAATGTTGACTGGAAACAATAGTCACAACCTAAAAGTTGAGAGTTATGTTTTGTTTGGTGGGGATTTTTAGGACTTCAAGCCTGGGAGACAGCATCTCAAGTGACCCCAAGAGAACTGTTCTGAGGAGCTGGTGGGAAGGAGTCAGGTTATATAGACATTGGCAACAAGGGGCAGGTAGGTTGAACAACAAAATATTGAGGAAAACCAGATATCTCAAGTTAAGGACTTTAGTACTTTTCTATATATGGGAAGATGTAAGAGTCTGGGCTTACTGAAATCATTCCTTTCGTATGCATCTCAGCTCTCTGGGGCGAGCATCCTGTTTTTTTTTTTTCTATCCCCAGGCTCCTCGGTGCTCACAGTAGGGAGTGGCTGCAGCTTGCTGCCAAATCACAGGCCTCATTCTTCCTGGGCCCCCTCTGGGCTCAGAAAGTCACATTTGGAGGGCCAGAATTGCTGGTAGCTGTAACATCCTTGTTTATTGATATGGTGGGAAACACTCCATTTCTCACTAATTATTAGAGAAATGCAGATCAAAACAATGAGGTGTCACCTCACACTGGTCAGAATGGCCATCATCAGAAGTATCTACAAACAATAAATGCTGGAAAGGGTATGAAGAAAAGGGAACCCTCTTGTTCAGTTAATGGAAATGTAAGTTGATACAGCCACTATGGCGAACACTACGGAGGTTCCTTAAGAAAATACAAATAGAACTACCGTGTGACTCAGCAATCCCACTACTGGGCATAAACCTGAGAGAACCCGTAATTCAAAAAGACACTTGCATCCCGGTGTTCATTGCAGCCCTATTCACAATAGCCTAGACATGGAAAGAATGTACATGTCTATCAGCAGATGAATGAATAAAGAAGATGTGGTACATATATACAGTGGAACATTACTCAGTCATAAAAGAAACAAAATTGGGTCGTTTGTTGAGAGATGAATGAACCTAGAGTCTGTCATAAATCAGAAAGAGAAAAACAAATCTCATATATTAATGCATACATGTGGAATCTAGAAAAATGGTACAGATGAACCTATTTGCAGGGCAGAGATAGAGACGCACACATAGAGACCTGACGTGTGGACACAGCAGGGAAGGAGAGGGTGGGACAGACTGAGAGTCGCATTGACATTTATACACCACAGTGTGTGAAACAGACAGCTCATGGGAAGCTGCCGCACAGCACAGGGAGCTCAGCTCGGGGCTCTGCAACGACCTAGAGGGGTGGGGTGGGCACTGGGAGGGAGGTCCATGAGGGGAGGGGGTGTGTGTATACATATAGCCAACTCACGTCGTTGTACAGCAGAAACTAACACACCATTGTAAAGCAACTCTACTTGCCCCCCCTCCCCCTCCAAATATACTGTCCTGTCTGCCTAGATGATAAAGGAAGGCATTGACCTTGCTTGTGAAGCTCTCCTCAGTCCCACAGCAACTGGGATAGGAATGAGCAGATCCTGCCTCCTAGTTCGAGGGCAGTTTGGCAAGTGATGCTCTCATCTCATTTAAAGGGCCTCTGTGGTTGTTTAGTCGCTCAGTCGGGTCTGACCCTTTGCAACCCCATGGACTGCAGCATGTCTGTATCTGACCACAAACAAAAAAACAAAACAACCCCCATGGAAATAGATGCCCAATGGCACAAAGCAAAAGCCCAAAATGATATGGAAAGTGACATGGATATGATGTAGCTTTTGAATTTTATTGTTTGTTTTATGGTTTATCTCTTAATTATTAAGAATTTCATGAGGGTGCTGGTGGGATAACGTGTCTTACAGACACATATCAATAGCATGAAGCCCTGGCTGAATCACGACATTTTTAGATGCTCTCCTGAGATTTTAAGCAAATGATCTTTTCTAATACATAAAGTGGGAGTAACGATTCCTACTTCAGAGCGGTATTGTGAATTAAAAGTTGTAAGTACTCATCTACCATGTTCAATCCATAATAGGCACTCAGTGAATAGACTCTATACTGATTATTCTATGGTTAGAATTTTCAATGATTTTCAATAAAGCCAATCCAAGATTTTAAAAAAAAGTATATGGGAGGATGTGTGTAGGTTATATGCAAAAACCACACTGTTTTGTATAAGGCACTTGCGCATCCATGGATTTGGGTGTCCTCGGGGGTCCTAGAACAAGTCCCCCATGAATACCCAGGGACAATTGTCCTTGAATGAAAAGCAAGCAAGTTTCTAAATGAGGAACATTCATAGGCTGCTGTGGGGTAGATTTTCTCTCTTCTAAGGTGTGTCTCTCAGATAGAGACCTCTTGCCGAACCTGCAGCAGACAGTGAACACCTGATTAATCCCACTTGCTTCTCCCCAAATGGGAAACCCTTATGGTTGTTTGTGGGAGTCTCAGATCCCATAGGAGACGTTCCCTGGGGCCCATGTAGCCTTTTCCCCATGGGACTTTGGTGCTTAGGAAGAGATGTCTGGTGAAGAATCAGACTTTCCCTGTGGACCGCAGGGCTCTGCAGGGTCCTCAGCCTCAGGGCCCAGGGAGGTCAAGGTGGCTGCTGCTTTTCCCCCTTCCCAATGGGGACCCCCGTTTCCTGGGTCCTGGGATGACTGATGGGGATGGTTTTCACGATGGCCAGACAGCATCTCCCACATCTCTCTGGGAAAGTGGGCCATGACCTGGCGGACCCACCCTCCTTTCTCAGGCAGCACCACGCCCGGTGCGTTCACACACGCCCTTCCTTCCTCCTGTGCTCCTGGGAACTGTCTAGTCTTTCCTGGAGGCGTGCTGAGAGCCTTTGTTCCATTTTGGCTGCAGATTCCAAACAGAAGGAGGGGATCTGCTTTTCCCATCGCAGGAGCCCAGCCGGGAGGAACCCAGACGGGGTTTCCTGTTTCGGGTGTGATCCTGGCCCTAGATCCCGGGGAGCGCCGTCTGCTCTCCACCCTGCCGACCACACAGGCGCTTGGCTTCTGGGTTGTGCCTGATTTTTAAATTCCCCTTGAAGAGTGATTTAGGTCCAGTGTCAGAGGGTCAGGGCTCCAGTCTCTGTTCCGCTCCCACGTGGAAATACTTCCTCGTGCTCAGAGCAGGGCTGGCGATGAGAGAAGGGGTGGCTCCTCTTCCTGGGGAAGCCCTCAGGGCCTCGGACAACGTTGCTGGCTTGCTCCTTCTAGTCCTGGCTGCCCTAATGTTTATTCCATTACACAAGCATCACACAAATGCATTCCTTGTTTAAAAATGGTGCATAGTAAACAAATGGGACCTAATTAAACTTAAAAGCTTTTGCAAGGCGAAGGAAGCCATGACAAAATGGAAAGACAGCCTACTGAAGGAGAAAAGGTATTTGCAAATGATATGGCTGATAAGGGGTTAATATCCAAAGTATACAAACAGCTCACACAATTTGACATTTAAAAAAAACTGATTTAAAAATAGGCAGAAGAACTGAATAGATGTTTTTCCAAAGAGGAAATGCAGATGGTCAACAGGCATGTGAAAAGATTCCTAACATCTCAAGTCACCAGAGAAATGTAGATCCAAACCTTGAGGAGTTATCACATCACACCTATCGGAAAATGGCCATCATCAAAAAATAACACAAAGAGCAAATGAGGATGTGGGGAAAAGGGAAAATGCTGTTGGTGAGAATGGAAACTGGTGCAACCACTGGGGAAAAGGGTATGTTGTTGTTCGGTTGCTAAGTCGTGTCTGGCTCTTTGTGACCCCATGGACTACAGCACACCAGGCCTTCCTGTCTCTCACCGTCTCCCAGAGTTTGCCCAAGTTCATGTTGATTGAATCAGAAAATAGTATAGAGATTCCATAAAAAACTGAAAATAAGAACTGCCATATATATGACCCAGCAATTCCACTCCTGGGTGATGTCTAAAAAAAAACCCCCAGAGCACTAATTTGAAAAGATACACGCACCCCAATGTTCACAGCAGCATTTACAATCTCCAGGGTATGGAAGTCCGTTAACAAATGGATAAAGGAGATGTGGTATATATACACAATGGAATACTTCATTTCAATTTAGTTGCTCAGTCATTTCCAACTCTTTGTGACCCCGTGAACTGCAGCACGCCAGGCCTCCCTGTCTATCACCAACTCCTGGAGTTTACCCAAACTGATGTCCATTGAGTTGGTGATGCCATCTAACCGTCTCATCCTCTGTCGTCCCCTTCTCCTGCCTTCAATCTTTCCCAACATCAGGGTCTTTTCAAATGAGTCAGCTCTTTGCATCAGGTGGCCAAAATATTGGAGTTTCAGCTTCAACATCAGTCCTTCCAATGAACACCCAGGACTGATTTCATTTAGGATGGACTGGTTGGATCTCCTTGCAGTCCAAGGGACTCTCAAGAGTCTTATCCAACACCACAGTTCAAAAGTATCAATTCTTCTGCACTCAGCTTTCTTTATAGTTCCACTCTCACATCCATACGTGACTACTGGAAAAATTATAGCCTTGACTAGATGGACCTTTGTTGACAAAGTAATGTCTCTGCTTTTTAATATGCTGTCTAGGTGGGTCATAACTTTCCTTCCAAGGAGTATGCGTCTTTTAATTTCATGGCTTCAGTCACCATCTGCAGTGATTTTGGAGCCCCCCAAATAAAGTCAGCCACTGTTTCCACTGTTTCCCCATCTATTTCCCATGAAGTGATGGGACCGGATGCCATGATCTTCGTTTTCTGAATGTTGAGCCGTAAGCCAACTTTTTCACTCTCCTCTTTCACTTTCATCAAGAGGCTCTTTAATTCTTCTTCACTTTCTGCCATCAGGGTGGAGTCATCTGCATATCTGAGCTTATTGATATTTCTCCCGGCAATCTTGATTCCAGCTTGTGCTTCATCTAGCCCAGCGTTTCTCATGATGTACTATGCATAGAAGTTAAATAAGCAGGGTGACAATATACAGCCTTGACGTACTCCTTTTCCTATTTGGAACCAGTCTGTTGTTCCATGTCCAGTTCTAACTGTTGCTTCCTGACCTGCATACAGGTTTCTCAAGAGGCAGGTCAGGTGGTTTGGTATTCCCCTCTCTTTCAGACTTTTCCACAGTTTATTGTGATCCACACAGTCAAAGGCTTTGGCATAGTCAATAAAGCAGAAATAGATGTTCTTCTGGAACTCTCTTGCTTTTTTGATGATCCAGAAAATGTTAAAAATTTGATCTCTGGTTCCTCTGCCTTTTCTAAAACCAGCTTGAACATCTGGAAGTTCATTGTTCACGTATTGCTGAAGCCTGGCTTTGAGAATTTTGAGCATTACTTTACTAGTGTGTGAAATGAGCACAGTTGTGTGGTAGTCTGAGCATTCTTTGGCATTGCCTTTCTTAGGGATTGGAATGAAAACTGACCTTTTCCAGTCCTGTGGCCACTGCTGAGTTTTCCAAATTTTCTGACATATTGAGTGCAGCACCTTCACGGCATCATCTTTTAGGATTTGAAATAGCTCAACTGGAATTCCATCACCTCCCCTAGCTTTGTACTTCCTAAGGCCCACTTGACTTCACATTCCAGGATGTCTAGCTGTAGGTGAATGATCACACCATTGTGATTATCTGGGGCGTGAAGATCTTTGGAATACTTACTCAGCCGTAAAAAAGAATGAAATTTTGCCATATGCAGCAACGTGGATGGAGGGCATGATGCTAAGTGAAATAAGTCAGACAGAGGAAGACAGATACTGTGTGATATCACTTGTCAGTTCAGTTCAGTTGCTCAGTCGTGTCCGACTCTTTGCGACCCCATGAATCGCAGCACGCCAGGCCTCCCTGTCCATCACCAACTCCCGGAGTTCACTCAGACTCACGTCCATCAAGTCAGTGATGCCATCCAGCCATCTCATCCTCTGTCATCCCCTTCTCCTCCTGCCCCCAATCCCTCCCAGCATCAGAGTCTTTTCCAATGAGTCAACTCTTCACATGAGGTGGCCAAAGTACTGGAGTTTCAGCTTTAGCATCATTCCTTCCAAAGAAATCCCAAGGCTGATCTCCTTCAGAATGGACTGGTTAGATCTCCTTATATCACTTGTAGGTAGAACCTAAAAGAATACAACAAACTAGTGATTATAACAAAAGAGAAGCAGACTCACAGATATCGAGAACAAACTAGTGCTTGCCAGTGGGGAGAGGGAAGCGGGGAAGGGTACACAGTGGTGTTCTGAAGAGGTCTGGTGTTACTCAGGGCCAAGGAAGCCTTGCTGGTACTGGGTGGGGCTACCAGGTTCTTATTGTAGTTTTGACTTTATGGGTTTCACATGTTGCCATTTCCCCGCTAATGACCTTCTGTGGTTCTGAATGGCTGCAACCACAGGGCTGTCTGTGTCTGAGCACAAAGGCCACGGCAGACTGAGACAGGAGGAGGGGACAGAAGAGGGAGCCTCTTGCTAGCTTTTAGTGGTTCTCAAGTTCGTGTGGGAACCTCAAGGACTTGTGAAAACCCAGAGGCTGTTCCCACCCCCAGAGTTTCGGGTTCTGTGGTGGGGCCCTGGGATGCTGAGGCTTCTGTGGGGACCACACTTTTTTTTTTTTTAAAGGTTATACTCCATTTACAGTTATTATAAAATATTGGCTATATTCCCTGGGTTGTACAGCTTATCCTTGTGGATTGTGTTTATGTGTTAGTCGCTCAGTCATGTCTGACTCTTCGTGACCTCATGGACTGTAGCCCACCCGGCTTCCTTGTCCATGAAATTTCCCAGGCAAGAATACTGGAGCGGGTTGCCATTTTCTACTCCAGGGGTCTTCCTAACCCAGGGATCAAACCTGCATCTCTTGTGTTTCCTGCATTAGCAGGCAGGTTCTTTACCACTAGTGCCACCTGGAAAGCCCGTCCTTGTAGCTTATTTTATTTTTATTTATTATTTTATTGTTTTGTTTTTTAAAAAATTTTTTCTCCTTGTAGCTTATTTTATTCATGTTAAGTTGTTCAGTCACTAAGTCATGTCCAACTCTTTGCAACCTCATGGACTGCAGCACGCCAGGCTTCCCTGTCCTTCACTATCTCCCAGAGTTTGCTCAAATTCATGTCCATTGAGTAAGTGATCCTGTCTAACAATTTCATCCTCTGCTGCCCTCTTCTCCTTTTGCCTTCATTCTTCCCAGCATCAGGCTCTTTTCCAATGAGCTGGCTCTTCGCCACAGGAGGCCAAAGTATTGGAGCCTCAGCTTCAGCATCAGTCCTTCCAATGAATATTCAGAGTTGATTTCCTTTAAGACTGCCTGGTTTGATCTCCTTGTTGTCCAAGGGACTCTCAAGAGTCTTCTTCAGCACCACAATTTGAAGGCATTTATTCTTTGGTGCTCAGCCATCTTTATAGTCCAACCCTCACATCTATACATGACTACTGGAAAAACTATGACTTTCACTATATGAACCTTTGTTGGCAAAGTGATGTCTTTGCTTTTTAATACATTTTCTAGGTTTGTCAGGAGAAGGCAATAGCACCCCACTGCAGTACTTTTGCCTGGAAAATCCATGGACAGAGAAGCCTGGTAGGCTGCAGTCCATGGGGTCGCTAGAGTCGGACATGACTGAGCGACTTCACTTTGACTTTTCACTTTCATGCATTGCAGAAGGAAATGGCAACCCACTCCAGTGTTCTTGCCTGGAGAATCCCAGGGACAGGGGAGCCTGGTGGCTGCTGTTTCTGGGGTCGCACAGAGTCGGACACGACTGAAGCGACTTAGCAGCGGCAGCAGCAGCAGCAGCAGCTAGGTTTGTCATAGCTTTCCTTCCAAGGAGTAATATCTTTTAATTTCATGGCTGCAGTCATCATCATTGTCTGCACTGATTTTGGAGCCCTAGAAAATAAAATCTGTCACTGCTTCCACTTTTTACCCTTCTTTTTGCCATGAAGTGATGGGACCGGATGCCGTGATCTTAGTTTTTTGAATGTTCGGTTTTAAGCCAATCGCCCCTCCTCCCTTTCCTCTACCCCCTGGTAACCACTAAACTTGTTCTCTATATCTGTGAGTCTGTCTCTTTTTTGTTATATTCACTTTGTTGTTGTTATTCAGTCAGTCGTGTCCAACTCTTTGCAGCCTCATGGACTGCAGCATTCCAGGCTTCCCTGTCCTTTACCATCTCTTGGAGGTTGCTCAAACTCATGTCTGTTGAGTCAGTGATTCCATCCAACCATCTTGTCCTCTTTGTCCCCTTCTCCTCTTGCTGTCAGTCTTTCCCAGTATCAGGGTCTTTTCTAATGAGTCAGCTCTTTGCATCAGGTGGCCAAAGCTTTAGAGCTTCAGTATCAGTCCTTCCAGTGAATATTCAGGATTGATTTCCTTTAGAATTGACTGGTTGGATCTCCTTGCAATCCAAGGGGCTCTAAAGAGTCTTCTCCAACATCTTGGCTCAAAAATATCTGTTCTTCGATGCTCAGCCTTCTTTATGGTCCAACTGTCACATCCATGTATAACTACTGGAAAAACCATAGCTTTGATTATATGGACCTTTGTTAGCAAAGTAATGTCTCAGCTTTTTAATGTGCTGTCTAGGTTTGTCATAGCTTTTCTTCCAAGAAGCAAGTGTCTTTTAATTTCATTGCTGCAGTCACCATGTTCAGTGATTTTGGAGCCCAAGAAAATAAAGCCTCTCACTGTTTCCATTGTTTCCCCATCTATTTGCCATGAAGTGATGGGACCAGATGTCATGATCTTCGTTTTTTGAATGTTAAGTTTTAAATCAGCTTTTTCACTCTCCTCTTTCACTTTCAGCAAGAGGCTCTTTAGTCCCTCTTCACTTTCTGCTATAAGAGTGGTGTCATCTGCATATCTGAGGTTATTGATATTTCTCCCAGCCATCTTGATTCCAGCTTGTGCTTTATCCAGCCCAGTATTTCGCATGATGTACTCTGCATATAAGTTAAATAAACAGCGTGACAGTATACAGCCATGATGCACTCTTTAAAAATTTTTGAACCAGTCTGTTGTTTCATGTCTGGTTCTGACTGTTGCTTCTTGACCTGCAGACAGGTTTCTCAGGAGACAGGTAAGGTAGTCTGGTATTCCCATCTCTTGAGGAATTTTCCACAGTTTGTTGTGATCCACACAGTCAAAGCCTTTAGTGTAGTCAATGAAGCAGAAGTAGATGTTCTTCTGGGATTCTCTTGTTTTTTTTCTATGATCCAACAGATGTTGGCTATTTGATCTCTGGTTCTTGATTTATCGACTGGGAATTGATTAGATACCGTTTATTCTGGTTTCCTATGGAGCTGCTGGCTTCCTGAGCTCCCTGGCAAGATTCTTGGAGAAGCCTCTGTGTGTTGCTGAGGGCAGAGCAGCTGATACCAGATACCCCGAGTTGGCATCCAGGAGTAACCTGGGAACAAGACTTTCTCTCTTAGGGGAGAGAGAATCCTAGTAACAGGGCTGTTGATGGATCTGTTCACTTGTTCATTGGTTCAATAAGTATTTAGTAAGCACGTGCTGTGTGCCAGACACTAGCGTAGGCACAGGGGATATGAGGAAACGAGGTGCCACAGGTTCTCTGTGTGCAGGTTCTAGAGAGGAAGCTAGCAGACAAGGAAGTAAGTAAATATGCAACATTCTGTGTGATCAGTACTATGAAAAATGCAGTAAGAGGAAGGGGTAGGTTGAAACTGATTTGAATGGGCAGGTGGATCTCCTGAGGAGAGACCTGAAGGTAGGAAGGGTTGTCTTGGGGGAAGAGCTTTCTAGCAGAAGGACCCAGCAAGTGCAAAGGACCTGAATGCAAAGGAGCCCTGATTTGTGGGCAAAGGAGTGCCATGTGAGAGATGGGGCTGGGTGACCCACCTTCTCTGTCCACAAGGGTTGCGGTGGAAGGTCAAGGGCTTTGTGTGTCCACAACCTGGACTCTTGGGGGTCGCGAGCGTTTGGCTCTCCCACCAGTGTTGGCAGTTTGTCTTCCTGGCTGTATCATGAGCGTTTGGCTTTCCCACCAGTGTTGGCAACTTGTCTTCCTGGCTGTATCATGAGGTGTGTCCATCCTCTCTCATTTCAGACTCAAAGGCAGTACACTGAGGCCACCAATGAGAGCAACCGAATCTTCCTGTATTGCGCCTTCCTGGACTTCAGGTACTGTCTGCCTGGGAGGGTCCCTGGGCGAGGAGGGGGCAGAGGAGGGGACGGAGGGAGTGGAGAGAAGAGTGAGGGAGATGGCCAGGATGTCCGTGCTCGATCACACACCCGACCAGATCATGATCTACTTTTATTTATTTATTTTTTTTGCTTCTTATATTCTCCTTTTCTTACTCCATTTGGATTTTTCTGTGTATTTTTGATACCATTTTTTCTCTGCTATTGACTCCTGGTGTATACTTCCTTTTAACTTTTTTGTAAGGTTGCCCTAGAGGGCTTAGAATATATATCTTTAATTCATCATAACACAGATGAATTATATTATACCACCTCACATGTACTCAGAGACAATACAACAATCGTTTCATAGCTGTTCTTGCCCATAATTAGTACTATTCTTATTATACACCAGAGAAGGCAATGGCACCCCACTCCAGCACTCTTGCCTGGAAAATCCACGGATGGAGGAGCCTGGTAGGCTGCAGTCCATGGGGTCGCTAAGAGTCGGACATGACTGAAGTGACTTAGCATTAGCATTATTATACATTTTATCTTTACAGATGTCATAAATGCACAGTATGTTGGGAGTATTGTTACTCTAGGTAATTAGTTGTCCTCTAAGGCAATTAAAATTAAGAAAGTGATAATTGTGGGGACTTCCTTGGTGGTCTAGGGGCTAAGACTCTGAGCTCCCAATGCAGGGGCTACAGGTTCAATCTCTGGTCAGAGAACTAGAGCCCAAATGCAGCAACTAAGACCCAGAGCAGTCAAATAAATAAATAAAAATAAATATTAAAAGCATAATAATTTCCCTTCATGTTTTCAATCTCCAGCTATTTTATCACTTTGTGTAGAACACACTTTCTGTCTGGTATGTTCCCATAACTCCTCTTGTAGTGCGAGTCTGCTGGCAGCAAGTCCCATTCTTATTTTTCTGAGAATGTGCACTTTTATTTTTGAAAGATGGTCTCACTGAGCTTAGAATTCTAGGTTATTTTTTTCCTAGCTTACACTTTAGCAAATGATAACAGCAATATATTAAAGCATTATTCTTTTAAAAAATAAAACATTATTTAGAAAAGCACATGTCCTGTTGGACTTCGAGATCTTATCCTGATCTCCTTTCCTAGAGCCTGCAGTAACACAGAGGGCAGATTTTTGTGTGTATCTTTCAGTAACTTGTGCATGTCTTATATTTACATTCCCAGGAAACATATGGTTGTTTAGTTTCATGTTTCTTGCATTATTCCACCGTCCTTTCTTGTGTGTGTTCTGCCCACATCTACAGAATACACATAATATGAAGCATTTTCATCTTTATATATACACATTCCATTTATGCATGTGGGTGAATGGTTTTCTGCTCAGATGCCAACTTCCTCGGTCACAGGGTGAGACGCATATTTTCCTGTTATTTGACATCGCTTGGCCTGGCTTCCATGGCAGATTTATTGACGCACAGACTGGGGAGTGAGGCTTCTTGTTTCCATGGGCTCCCTCGGATGCAGCTCTTTACACGCAGGCAGAGGTGACACCACACGGGGCTCAGGTCCCCTGGCTAATGAAGACATCGTCACGCCTTCGTGGCTTCGTTCGGGAAAACGTGACTTTCATGGTTGGTTTTTAATTCATCGTCACTCTTGGCGTCTGTGCAAGGTGCACTTTCCACCCTTGTGATCGCGCTCCCCAAATTCTGTGCCTGCTAGTTTTCCAGTCACCCTCTAATTCAAGTATGGCATTCATATATTCAGTAGACAGAGGTCGCATACAGCCCAGCAGCGGGTGTCTCTGGCTTTCCTCAAGGAACGGGAGCCAGTTAGCCCTAACAGGTGGCATGGTGGGGGAGTTCCTGCCCATCTCTAAGGCCCTTTTATTCTGATCTCATTGGGGGGTGGCGGCCCTAAACTGATCGGTTCCAGTGGTCCTGGCTGTGCTGTCTGGCTCTGCTAAATGCCCCCACCTTGCTTGTCATGAACCTCGCCTCCAAAGCCCCTGTTCCCATGTCATCAGGCTCAGCACCACCCCGAGTCCCTGCCTGATGACCCCTTCAACCCCACCCACCCTTAAGTTGTGTGCTGCCCAAGGCTCACCCAGAGTTACAATCACAGCATCCTCAGAGGGACACCATCTGCCTCAGGGATGAAAATAAAGATGCTGCCCGTGTGTGTTTCGTTCACTGGGCATGAGCAGGAGCAGGCAGGACTGTCTTTATACGCCACCCTCTGGGACGCCCGCATTCCTCATCCACGGCTGATGTTGTCATGAAAACTGAACATAAAGCAAAGCGGAACTAGAGCCTTTAAACTGCTTCAGCTTTATAAAACCTTTTCCCAAGGGCCCCTGCCCTTGGCCAAAGCAAAGATTTGTCTTTGCTGATCACTCAGAGTTGCAGCTTCTGGGAAGAACCATTTAAACATCTCTCTCTCTTTTTTTTTTGGATTTGAAAATATACAGCGGTACAGAGAGGAAAATTGTAATTGCTAATATTCTCACCACAAGAATGAACCCCAGTTAGCATTTGAGCACCCTTGCTTCAAGTAATTTTTGTCTTGGTTTGTACTTGAAGACATGATGCAGGTAATATGTCAAAATGTGATTGTTTAAAGAATTAGAACATTATAAAGAAAAGCAAACACGTAAAAGATGTTTACATCTTATCCTAGTCTTTTGCTCTCTCTGTGGGGAGTTTTCTGAATAACTTATGTATAGTGTGTAGTTACATTCATAGAAAATATTTGATCTTCTTTTGCGTCATGCCCTTGCTTCATTATTATGCAGTCAACATTGGATGTTATGTTTGTGTGTTTTATCCGTATGAATACATGTTGCTTTTTACTAGTGTTCATGCCTTATCCAGGTCCCTGAGGTAGACATTAGTGTGAAAGTGTTAGTTGCTCAATTGTGTCCAACTCTTTGCAACCCCATGGACTGTAGCCTGCCAGGCCTCTCTGTCCATGGGATTCTCCAGGCAAGATTACTGGATTGGGTAGCCATTCCCTTCTCCAGGGGATCTTCCTGACCCAGGGATCAAACCCGAGTCTCTTGTATCGCAGGCAGATTCTTTACTGTCTGAGCCACCAGGGAGGTGGACATTAGGTAACTTTAAAGTGTTCTCTAGCATCACCCGTCATTCAGGAAACATCCCAGATGTGTCCCTGTGCACATAGCTCAGAATTCTCTAGCTGGGGTTGCTGGGTTGCAGGACCTACACACTCCATTTTTATGAAATTTTTACTGAAGTATAGTTGATTTACAATGTTGTGTTAATTTATTCTGTACAGCAAAGTGACTCAGTTATATATACATATCCATTCTGTTTCATATTCTTTTCCATTATGGTTCATCACAGGATATTGAATATAGTTCCCTGTGCTATATGGTAGGACCGTGTTTATCCATTTTATGTATAATAGTTTGCATCTGCTAATCCCAAACTCCCAGCCCTTCCCTCCGCTTCCCCTCCCCCTTGGCAACCACAAGTCTGTGCTTTGTGTCTGTGAGTCCTTTTTGTTTCTTAGATATGTTAATTTGTATCATATTTTAGATTCCACATATAAGTGATCTATGGTATTTGTCTTTCTCTTTCTGACTTATTTAGTGTGGTCATCTCTAGGCTCATCCATGTTGCTGCAAATGGCATTATTTCATTCTTTTTCATGGCTGAGTAATATTCCACTGTATACATGTACCGTATCTTCTTTATCCATTCATCTGTCAATGGACATCTAGGCTGCTTCCATGTCTTGGTTATTGTAACTAGTGCTGCCGTGAATATTGGGGTGCACATATCTTTTCAAATTAAGAGTTTTGTTTGAGTACATGCCCAGCAAAGGAAACCGTAAGCAAAAAGAAAAGACAACCACAGAACAGGAGAAAGTATTTGCAAATGATGTGACCGACAAGGGGTTAATTTCCAAAATATACAGACTGTCCATACCACTCAGTAACAGAAACAAAGACACTCAATCGAAAAATGGCACAAGACCTGCATAGACATTTCTCCAAAGAAGACCTTCAGGTGGCCGAGAGACACTTCGTTTTTATTGGACCTCAGACCAGGTGTTTTCCAAAGTGATTGTGCTAACATGGCTACACAGCTTCCCCCTCCCAGAAGGAAACAGGTGCTTGTTCCCTTGTGGCCCGATCAACAAGACTCATCAGCCTGTTGAGTGAGAACGGTTTCTCAGCCCCTCGGCCAAGGCTGGGCGGTTGCTTCCCGCTGACCTTTCCGTCTGTGTCCTCAGCTCCGGAGAAGGCATCTGGTCGAACCAGGGCTGTGCGCTCACGGAAGGGAACCTCAGCTACTCCGTCTGCCGCTGCACGCACCTCACCAACTTTGCTATCCTGATGCAGGTGGTCCCGCTGGAGGTAAGCGCCAGGCAGGGAGGGGCTCCTGGGCTGCGAGGAGGCGCCCTTTCTCCATCAGCCCACAGTGGAGGCCGGGTGCAGGTCTTCGTCATCAGTGCCTAGGGGTTTCGGTTGCAGCAGGGCAGATGGGAAGGGAAGCCAAGTGGTTGGGGACATCTGCGAAGCTCCAGTTCTTTGATGAAACCCCCTTTGCTCTAGGTTTACTCGGGCAACATCTGTGCAGACTCTGGGTCCCTCTCGAGGATTCATGTGCAGCCTGGGAGGTGGTCATTGCAGCATTTTCTGCCTTTGGATCACTGGGTGTTGAAACCCTTCCTGTGCCATGGGATCCAGCAGAGCATGGTCCTCGACTATAAGCAGTGTGCCTGGATGTCCAGAGAAGGTGTTGCCAGTGATGACATGCAGGAGCATGTATGTCCAGGGTGGCCACACCATGTTCTCTGAGCATTTCTGCCATGACATAGGAAACCTTGGGCTTCGGACCTGTTTCTAAGGGACCTGACTTCCAGCTCCAGTAGGAGTGAATCCTGAGGTGGGGGAGGGGATTCCCAGCTGACTCCTGGGTCCTCCTCTCCAAAGAGGGCCAAGATGTCTACCCTCACGTTAAGGATGGGAGAGGCCCCTCCTGGCTGGGTTTCTCTGCTTCAGAATATTTCATCTTTATTACCTGTTTGGCTTGGTCAGCATTAAGGACTGGAGATTAATTTCTTTGGTTCAAGGCAAGCATAGCTTTTAACAGGAGAGAAAAATGGCCTTTAAAAATGCAGATGCCCTAAGTATAGCCCAATAACAAAATTGGAAATTGATATTGGTACAACCCATAGAGTTTATTCAGACTTCTCTAGTTCTCTATATGGCAGTCTTATCGTGTGTAGTTTCGTGTACCTGTCCAACCAAAATATAGAATTGTTCCATCAACAAAGGCTCCCTTGGGCAACCCCTCTAATTTCCCCATCTTCCATCCCAAACCCCTGGCAACCACTAATCTATTCTCTGTCTCGAATTTTGTTACTTCAAGAATGCTATATAAATGGAATAAGACAATATATAGCAGACTGACTTCTTTGCTCTGCATAATACACTTGGAGTCCATTCCAATTGTATCAGTAGTTCATTTTTCAAAATTGCTGAGTAGAATGAACTGATTCCATGGTATAAATGTACCACAGTTTATTTAACCATTCACCTAGTTTGCTGACTGCTTTTTATCATGAAAGGGTACTAAATTTTGTCAAATACTTTTTCAGCATCAACTGAAAACATGTGGCTTTTCACCCCTTAATTCTGTTAATGTAGACAGTTTTTTTTTTCTCACAATATTGATAGTTCTTTATTCAGTCCAACTACAAGTCCTTTGTTGAATAAGTGATTTACAAATATTTTCTCCCCAACTAATTTTTTGTTATTGTTGCTATCCTTTTTGCTGCTTGCCTTTTTTTTTTTTGAGGTAACATTGGTTTATAACATTATATGTTTCACGTGCAACATTATTTTTCTACTTCTGTATACATTACATTAACAAAGTGGTAAAAGCAATTCAGTTTCTCTGAGAAAGAATAGTCTTTTCAACAAATGTTGTGGGAGCATCCATAGACAAAAGGATGTATGTTCCTATACAAAAGAATGAACCTCAACCAAACCTCCCAGTTTATACAAACATTAATTTGAAAGAGACCACAGACAAGTATAAAATGTGAAACTATAGAACTTTTAGAAAAAAAAAAAATAGAAATCTTTAGGACCTAGACCTGGTTGAAGAATTCTTAGATTTAATTCCAAAAAAAGGGAAGAATTGATGAATTAGACCTCAGCATAATTAAAAACATCTCCTTTTTGAAGGACTCTGTTAAGAAGATACAGAGATTTTGAAGTAAAAACGAAGGGCGTTGATAATCATGGATGGTTTTGCAAAAACAGGAATCTTCAGCCTGGCCTTCCAGATACCTTAAAGCATGTCAGAGCTTAAAATCTACTAAAAAATATTATCTCAGGACTTCCCTGGTGGTACAGTGGATAAGAGTCTGCTTGCCAATGCAGGAGGCACAGGTTTGATCCCTGGTCCATATGTCTGATCCCTGGGAAGATGCCACATGCTGCAGAGTGACTCAGCCTGTGGGCCACAACTACTGCGCCTGTGCTCTAGCGCCAGGGAGCCACAAATACGAGCCGGCGTGCACCAACTGCTGACGCAGGCTGTCCGGATCCCACGGTCCGTAACGAGGGAAGCCAGCTCAGTGAGAAGCGCACTTGCCGCAACTAGAGGAAGCGCTTGAGCAGCAACAAAGCCCCACTGCAACCAAAAGTAATACAATTAATTAATTAAAAAGAATATTATCTCAAACTGCCTCTCCCTACCTACCCTCTCCCCGTTTCCGTCCCCCACACTTGTGTTTATATAAGAACAAGACAGATGTTAGGTGGGCCAAACCTTAGACTTACTAAAAGTATTTCTTGCCCTGTGATAGAGCAATTCTACAGACAGGAATGAAGAAATGACAAAAGTTATGTGCAGAAGTGTTCGTAGCTTCTTTACTTATAACTCAGATCTGGAAATCATCCAAATGTCCACCAACTCTATACTAGATAAAATCTTATATAGTCATAGATGGCATAATTACAACAATGATAATGATATGGCATGAACTTTGTGTCCCCCTAAAACTCACACATTGGAATCCTAATACTTAATGTGATGGTCATGAACAGGATTAGTCCCCTTATGAAAGACACCCAAGAAAGCTCTTTTGCCCCCTTCCACCATGTGAGAACACAGAGAGAGCTTGGCAGTCCAGTCTGTGGGCCCTCACCAGAACCTGACTGTGTTGGCACTCTGATCTCAGACTTCCAGCCTCCAGAACTGTGAGAAATAAATTTCTGCTGTTGACAAGGCAAAACGAAAATGCAAATGCCCTGGCATGGGATTCTCTGAGTCACAATGGGTCCCTGTGCATGATGGCTTCCTTGGCTTCTTAGGGCCCCAAAGGAAATTGAGTTTTCCTGGTGGGGGCGGGAGAGCAGCGAGGTGATGGGATGCCTCCTGGGATCTCCTAAGAAGCAGAGCAGGCCAGGCACCTAGAGACAAGTTTGGTTTCATCCCATACTGTGTTTTGGAAATTGAAAAATTTTATTTATGACTCTGAATTTCTGGCTCCTTTTGAAGATTTTGGGTGATGCTGGGACAGAGTTCTCAGAATAGTGAGGCAAGAGCTGGGTAGGGACCTCTTCCTCCTCCTTCGTCAGCAGAGCTGAACCCTGCTGGGAAGTGAGATGCCAGCACTGGGTGAGTCTCTTTGGCCATATGACCTTCCCTGGGAGGCACTCCGGCAAATCCACCTCCAGTTAACGGGGACCCATTCTCTCGGGGCACATCCATTCTTGGGTCTGTCTGTTTATGAACAGACTCTCTTCTCCTGAGGTTTTGTAGTCCAGGTGCTGCATATATTGGGTGTCAGCAAATATTTGATAAGCCCACGATTGTATCAGTTTTGTTAGGGAAGGAGAGATTTCTATAGCAACACCCAGGCTGCAAGCGGTGTTTACCTAAGGATCGAAATCTCATCCACCATCATTCGACAAATACCCATCAGGGACCTAAGGTGTCAAGCCTGGAGTTTCATTTGTAAACAAGAAAAGCCGTGTGTTTCTGCTTTGGAGTAGTTTATATTCTAGTGGGAAAGACAGATCATAAACAAATTAGCAACTAAATAGGTAATTTCAAAGAGCAATAAGTTTAGGAAGACCCTTGGGGAGAAAGATGGAAGAGATGGCAGGCGGGGAGGAGGGAGGTGGTGGGGAGGAGGCAGGTGTCTCCGAGGAAGTGACAATTGAATGGCCAGAAGAGGCTCATCTCTAGAAGGCCTGGGAGAGGAATATTCCGGGTTAAGAACCAGCAAGTGCAGAGGACAGGAGGCAGGAATAGATGAGGTTGGTGTATATGGAGGGAGGGCAGTGAGCATGGGGATCTTTCTGTTTGCAAAGCACATCATGGGTTTTCCAAGCAGACTGTGAATTACTTATGGAGACTCCAGAGAGGACTTCCGGGGGACGTGGGGGGGCCCGACACCCCCTACACAGTCCACGCGTGTACATGCCCGATGCTGTCTATCTGGACAGACGACCCCCTTTGGTCTTGTGATGAAGCATCAACTGAGAGTTGGGTAAGCAGACTTTTCAGCAACCCCATCAGACAGAGTCGCCAAGAGCCTCTGGGTTTTGCCTGGAAATCCTGATGATGCATGAAATGAAGCCCAGGTATGACGTGTCTGGGTCCTTTGGGTAGTGAGTTTTTAGAGGTTCAGAGCAGATGGTTCTATCATAGGCCTGAGGGGCATGAGCCCACCTCTCCGCCCAGCACCCTTCGTGGTGAGTCTTTGTCCAGGCAGGTATGAGCCCCAAACACTCCCAGTGGGAATGTTTTTTTAAAGGTGTGACATTTAGGGATGAGTTGATCGGTGCTCCTCCATTTCCGTTTCCATCCTTCCCGTGTGTTCAGTCAAAACCCTTTCTCTTGTTGACCTGCAGTTCTTTGATCCTAAATCAGGGAGCATGCTGGGTTGGGAACCAATGGTAGCTGGGGAGACCAGCCGGGGGCAACTGCTAGTGATTTAAAGAAAAATGAAATAAGACAGCAAGAGTGCCTTGAAGTGGAGAGGGTAAGTCCCTATTTGCAGGACCCAAGCATCAGCTACTTTGACTGCAAGAGGGGGACCCATTCTAGCCGTCCATCCACTTGGCTCCTTTCTCTGCCTCCCTTGCTTGTCCTGGTCCACAGGTTCTGCTCCCACTCGTGTCTCTTAGCACATCAGGCTCCAGAAATGAGGAGCACGGCCTCCAAGAGGCTCAGTCCTCCCCTCTGTCCTCCACACCGGCCCCTTTGTCCTCCCTCCTGCCAGGGCCTTGGCCCTCATGGCTCACTCAGCCTCCCTCTGGTGTCATGGGGAAGATCCAGCCACTCTCTTTAGTCCCTGGAAGAGGCACTGTGCTGCCTCGATGCAGAACCTATGTGGTCCTGTGGCCAAGCCCCCTTCCTTGACAAGTGGAGAAAGTGAGGCCCAGAGGGCGGGGTGGCCCGGCCTGTCGTCCATCCATTCATCAGTGAATTGCTGAGTTCCAGGTGACCCCTAGGTTTTGCCTTATTCTGGAAAGTTCAGTGCTCAAGATCTTGAGTGGGGATGGAGACACAGCATGTGAAGGCAGTCATGGTAGGGTAAGGTGGGAAGACAGAGGTGTCCCCGCAGGGCCTCCTGAGCTGGGGGTGATGGGTAGACACCCCAGGGGAGTGAGGGAAGAACCATGCAGACGTGAGAGAAGGGAGCAGCAGATGCAAAGGCTTGAGCAGAAGTGGCCAGGGGCTGGTGCAGCTCCCAGGAAAGGTGCCAGGGACTTCAGACCTGAATGTCTGGGGGGCTGAGAGTGGTGCGAGTGGGGGCCGTCATGGAGGGTGGGGGCAAGGTGAATTGAGACCCCTCACCCAGCTGACCGGGCAGCCACTGCGGATGCAGATGCTGCTGCCCCTTCTCTGATTGAGTCAAACTGGAGATTAGTTTTGTGCAAAATCTCTCGATTGTTTAGATGTGTCGTTAATTATCCTTTCTAGGCCACGTGTCAGAGGTGTATCCGTAGCCTGGCCCAGTCCGATGCCCACAGACCAGCAGCCTGAACTGCGCGTGCTCAGGGACCACTGGGTCTTGTGAAGATGCTGACCTAGGCTCCACAGGTCCGGGTGGGGCCTGAGTAGTGCTCAGGCTCTACTGGCTCCAGACCGCTCTCTGAATAGACCCTGGGTGCAGCCATCTCCTCTGTAAAAGTCAGGTCAAGCTTGTGCTCACGTCCTGTGAAAATGGCCAGGCCAATCATTACAGATAAGAAGGGCGGGTTAGGGTTAGTCTGATTCCAAGTGTGTGCTCACTAGAGACGGGTGATCTTGGGTGATCTTGGTTGGGGTCTGAAGGGAGGGAGTCAGACAGATCCCCGCCAGGAAATTAGGTGCAGAGGAAGCTAGTGAGACTGCCTTTGGGGAGAGGAGTTCCAGGGACACAGGAAACAAAGAAGACAGTGAGCCGCAGGCAGGGCAGACCCAGGGTCAGCAGGGCTAGTGTTCTGCCCACAGGGGGGTCTTCAGGGTGCTCCCCTGACAAGGGCAGTTCTGGAGTCCTTGGAGGCAGCTGTGGTCCAAGGGTGGGTCACAGAGCTGGGTGCCGGCTGATGACAGTAAAGACAGGACTGCTTGGGGTCTGTTGCCTCCTTCGGGCCTTGCCATGTGGGTGGGGGGTGGGGGACTGTCACCATCACCATCACAGATGAGGGCTTGGGGACTTGCCTGAGGTCACCTGGGGACAGAGTCTGGAACTGAGCTCTGCTCTCCAACCCCAAAGCTTAGGCTGGTGGCCATGCCCATGGATGGCCCACAAGCAGAGCTTCCTCCTCTGCATCCTTTACATGGGTGTGTGTGTGCTAAGTCACTTCAGTCATGTCAGACTCTGCGATCCCATGGGCTGTGGCCCACCAGTCTCCTCTGTCCATGGGATTCTCTAGGCAAGAATACTGGAGTGGGTTGCCATGCCCTCCTCCAGGGGATCTTCCCCAGCCAGGGATTGAACCCGCATCTCTTGTGTCTCTTGCATTGGGAGGCAGATTCTTTACCACTAGCGCCACCTGGGAAACCCTGATCCTTAAAATACCAAGGACTAAATCTGATTTCCTGTATGATGTGGGTAGGTCTGCAGAGCAGTGGGAGCGGGCAGGGGCTCCCAACACTCAGCAGGAAGTTGTGTTTGTGCCTGTGGGTGGGAGAGGATGGAAGGGAGGAGCTCGGTCCAGGAAACTAAGAAACCGGGGTCACAGAGCATCTGTGATTACAGATCCATCCCTACTCAGCGGCGATGCCAGATTTAGACAGCCTGTGGGTGTCTTCATGGAAGCAAATCATATCTACTCATTGCCAGGAAAGGTCGATTTGAAAATGGTTTAAAATTATCCATGCTAAAAATGAACATTTTCATGAACATTTAAAAAAAAACAAGGCAGTTATCACAAGTAGATGCCAGATCCGTGGTGCTTTTGGAGAATTAGTAAAAACAGCACAGATGCTTTTATTTTCCTGATGTTGAGGCTGAATCTTCCTAAGCTCTGCCTCCTGGCCCAGGTCTCAGGGTCTTGGACAGGTTCTCCCTTCTGAGCTTACATCCACCTGTCAGCCCTTCTCTCTGTCTGTCTCTCCTGGCGCCTCTCCCACCCAGCTTCCTCCTTGGTGGTTGGCTCTTGGAAGACCTTTCCTCCCAGAGTGAGTCAAATAACAGTCAAGAGAGACTGGGCTGAACCCCGGCCTGTGTGATACATTCCCACTGATGCACTTGTGTGGAATGATCCCAAATGAGTGAGTAACGATTCACAGCTTGGAGAAGCAGTTGCTAAAGACCGAGAGCATATCATTGAGGGCTCTTCCTGACTCCCAGTGTCATGTGGTTGAACAAGTGCGTGGATGAGGGAGTCAGTTCCACCTGGGAGAGGAGCTTAGGGAAACACAGAGTGTTCTTGCTGGACACTGGAATGCTGAGTGCATGTGGGGTTAGTCTGTAACCCTGATTCCCAGGCACAGGGACTGCAGGTGCACAGATGCTAGAACCTCCCTCATCTCCAAGGACTGACCAGCAGGGGGCACCGGGGACCGAGGAACAGAGGCTCCCACTGTCGGGCTGCTCAGGTGGGCTGGTCCAGGCAGGATCCGGGGATAGGGGCAGGTGGGTTTCTTGTTGAAGCGACAGTAACCGCAGTGTCAGACTTATGCATGGAATTTATAGGCAGGGAAATCAGAACAGGCAGAATTTGGAGGAGGTGAGAACAGAGAGACTCTGGAACAAAGGCTGAAGGTATCTCTTGCCTTAGGGGGAATTCAGTCCTTCCTGTGTCTGGGATCCCCACCCGAGGCTTGCATTTCAGAGCACAGGCTTGCTGTCTAATGTGGGAAAGCTGTGCTATGACAGACAGTCATGGTGATGGCTGAACCTGGTAATGCCCAAGGTGAGGTGGTGGTGAGCACAGCCCAGAACTGGCAGGAGCACTGGAGGCCCATGCAGCACAGCTCAGACTTTCTCCAGGGTGCTGGCCCCTGGCTCCCTCGTGGGCTCTTTCAGAGCAGCCTGAGTGTGGGCATCTATCCTGGTGGGGGCAGGAGCTCTGTGCCAGGACAGGTGCCCCTGGGAGAGCTGGACCCCAGGGGCCCCCTCATGTTCCCGTCAGCCAGGTAGCCTGGGGAAGGAGCAGTTCCCTAAGACAGGGTCACAGCCTGTGGTCTGCAGGCTGACTTGGCCCGTAGACCTGTTTTGGTTAGCCCTTTTGTCCATGAAAGTGAAAGTGTTAGTTGCTCAGTCATGTCCAACTCTTTGCCATCCCATGGAATGTGGCCCGCCAGGCTCCTCTGTCCATGGGGTTATCCAAGCAAGAATACTAGAGTGGGTTGCCATTCCCTTCTCCAAGGGATCTTCCTGACTCAGGGATCGAACCCAGGTCTCTTGCATTGCAGGCAGATTCTTTACTGTCTGAGCCATCAGGGAAGCCCCCCATTTGTCAATATTTCTTTTTTAAAAAAATTATTTTATTGACGTATAGTTGATTTACAATATTGTATTAATTTCTACTGTACAGCAAAGTGACTCAGTTATGCATATATACCTATTTGCTTTCATTATGGTTTATCACAGAATATTGAATATATTTCCCTGTGCGATACAGTGGGCTTTGTTGTTTATCCATCCTGTGTATAACTGTTTGATCTGCTAACCCCAAACTTGCAGTCCTTCCCTTCCCCAGCTCCCTTCTCCCTTGGCAACCACAAATCTATTCTCTATGTCTGTGAGTCTGTTTCTGTTGCATAGATAAGTTCTTTTGTATCATATTTTAGGTTCCTCATATAAGTGATATCACATGATATTTGTCTTTGTCTGAAAGACCCTGATGCTGGGAAAGATTGAGGGCAGGAGGAGAAGGGGATGACAGAGGATGAGATGGTTGGATGGCTCAACAGACGTGAGTTTGGGTGAACTCCGGGAGTTGGTGATGGACAGGCAGGCCTGGCATGCTGCGGTTCACGGGGTCGCAAAGAGTTGGACACGACTGAGTGACTGAAATGAGCTGAACTGATTTGTCTTGGCTGTTGGAAATAGCGCTGCAGTGAACTCAGGGGTGCATGTACCTTTTTGAATTATAGTTTTCTCCAGATATATGCCCAAGAGTGGGATCGCTAGATCGTATGGTAGCTCTATTTTTTGTGTTTTGAGTAATCTTCATACTGTTCTTCATAATGGCTCTACCAATTTACATTCCCAGAAACACTGTAGGAGGGTTCCTTTTTCTCCACATCCTCTCCAGCATTTGTTATTTGTAGACTTTTTAATGATGGCCTTTTTGTCATTTGTCGATACTTCAAAATTCAGCTGTTATCTAAAATTTTGGATTTCTGGTTTTCTTTTTTAAAAAAAGGAAAAAAAGATCTGACCATAGAGAGCTTCCACTCCTGAGCAAGCAGCCATGGCCCCTGCAGGCAGGGGTCTGCACTGCAGTTCTCCACAGCCCCCACCACTCCCTATCGCCTTCCTCACGAGGGGCCATTCATCATCATGTTCGCATTGTGTTTTTAGGAAGGCAGCAAAATGCTGCTTATTCTTTTCTAGGGAAGAGAAATGACATATCCACTAAGAGGAACTTTGGGAAAAGAAATGCAGAGAAAGATGTTTCTTTTTGGAAGAATAGTCTTGCTTGTTTATTATGTATGCAAGCTCCCAGATGGCCTCATGAATTTATATAAGCTGCCTCTCTGAGGGCAATGGTGTTTGTGGTCTCTGACTCAGAGGAGTCCATGTCCTGAAGCAAACTCCAGGTTTTTCTGGGCATTTCTAAATCTAGCCACTGGTGGGAAAGGAAGGCCATGGCTAGGGCACACCACGCCTTCCTGAGCCTGGAGCTGCAGTGGTGGGGGGGCACCTGCTTTCACCAGAGTCCCTCCCCCACCTCTCAGGGCCCATGTCCACTCGGGGCCAGTGGTTAGAGGATCACCTGGGCTGCAGCCACCTGAGGCCATGCCCCCAGCTCTGGCTGCCAGGGAGGGCACGGGGTGGGTGTGGGGTGGAACCTAATTACAAGGCAGCCCTGGGGCTAGTGAACTGGCCCCTCTCTGAGCTGTATTTGTGGTCCTGGTGGGTGTATCAGAGACAGACTGGGCCAGGATTTAGTTGGTGCTGGCAGAGGGCTCAGTTCACCATCAGGATGATGTCTCCAAGGGTGCACATCACTTACTCTGATGAGTACCTAATGTATACAGCTCTATCCCTAAGCAGTGGCCCCATTCTGTCTCTTGGTCAGTTGAATGCTTGGTCCATCCCCTAACACTCTGCATGGCTTTGGGCAAGTGCCTTCTCTGAACCTCAGCTTACCTGCCTGTGACATGAGTGGGGACCCTCTCCTTGTGGAGTTGTAGTAGGGAGTCAGATGCATCTCAGCCCTGAGAACTGAACTCCAAGCACCCAGTTGTTAGTACTGAGTTAGAGCACCCAGCCCAAGTACTGAGCTCCAAGCACTGAGTCATGAGTACTGAGCTATGAGCACCCAGCCCCAGGCACTCAGGCTGACCAAGACTGCAGTGATGTCAGCAGCGGCACCCACCTGGGATGTGGCCAGTGGAGCCATGTCAGACAGGAGTAGGCAGGGGACTGGGGTCCCCTGAGCCTGGGGACCCCAGACCTCCCTACATGGCAGTGTCAGAGCATGTGTCCCAGCGTCGTCCTTCTCCTTTCATTCTTTGAAAGGACAGTAGGGTCCTGTGCTCTGGGCAGAGTCGGGACTACTATTTCCCTGTTAATGGGAGTCCTGTGGGAGGAGGGAGCTGAAAAGTCTCTTGTTTTGCCCTTTTCTCTCCCAGGGTGTAATGCCTCACCCTGTGGGTTTCCACAGAAGGGGGCTGTCCTAAATGCCTTTCTCTTATGGATCCAGAAAGTCTCCCTACATCACTCCTCAGTTCCCTGGTCTGTTATGTAGCAAAAGGGGGAGCTGACAGGCTCCCACTGGGTCCTGGCTCGTCCTCTGGGCTCTGACTTGCACACCTGCCCTCTGTGCGTGTGTGTTATTTGCTCGGTTGTGTCCGAGTCTTTGAAACCCCATGAACTGTAGCCCACCAGGCTCCTCTGTTCTTGGGATTCTCTGGGCAAGAATACTGGAGTGGATCGCCATTCCCTTCTCTGGGGCATCTTCCAAACCGAGGATCGAACCCAGGTCTCCTGCATTGCAGGCAGATTCTTGACCATCTGCACCACCAGGGAAGCCCACCTGCTCTCTCCCTTTTGCTGATTCACCAGCCAAGGCCTTCAGGCTGTGTGTGGACCAGGAACTTCCTCTTCTGACCCTGCACCTCCGTGGAGCCTGAGAGCCTGTGATGGTGCTGAGCTGGGCACTGGGGACTGCAGAGAGTGCCTCCCTTCTCCCTCCTCCCTTCCCCCTCCCCTGCCTCTCCCATCTCTCTCCCTTCTCGTCCTCTCCCCCTCCCATTTCTCTCCCTCCTGCCTCCCTCCAGGGCTCCCAGGGCCCTTTCCTTGCTGCCTCTCTGGTGGGCACGTTGGCTGAGCTCTGGGGCTGGGCCACTGCCTGTCATCCTTCTCTCCCCGCTAGAACCCCAGGCATGCAGGCACTGGGCCCACCTGGGAAAGAGTTGCAGGAGGAGGAATCAGATGTTCGGGGAGCTCAGCTTGTCCATGAACCTGACCCTGCTGT
Source organism: Bison bison bison (assembly GCF_000754665.1). NCBI lineage: Eukaryota > Metazoa > Chordata > Mammalia > Artiodactyla > Bovidae > Bison > Bison bison. Next base: position 767,871 of record NW_011494884.1, read on the forward strand.
CCTAGGGACAGTGCCTTGCTGTGGGCTCAGCATCCCCTCCTGGCAAATTTAATTATCCTCCTGTCCTTCAACCAGACCCAGGCTACTACCTTAGAGGAAAAGCAGCTATTGCTTTATTTATCCTAGACTCTTCTGAGAAACCTCTGCTCAGGGGGAGCTGACGGTGGGATCCCGAGGGCTCCTGTCTCTGAACCCCCCTCAAGAGGGAGAGCTCGCTTCCTGCGCTTCCTGCGGGGAAGGGGCGGTGAGGGTAGCTGCCAGGAGGGAGGATGCAGGGGTGGAGTCAGGGTGGAGCCAGGGGCATCTCCATCTGGAGGTAAAAAGACTGCTGTGCAGCCCACCTGCCAGAAGGAGGCTAACAGGAGGGAGAGACAGAACGCAGGGCAGAGAGCCCAAGGGTTCTGTAGCCATTCAAGGTGGTCAGCTCTGGGCTGGAGGACTGAGCTGGGGACTGAAGTGTGTTCTGACCCAGATTGGGTGCACTCTGCATTTTTTGTCATAAACATGATGGATCACCACGTGGTGATGGGAAAGGGGACCCTCTTGGAGAAGTTACCTCCCCCCATGTCAGGGGTGAGGGGCCCTGCAGGAGCCCGAGGGCTCCTTGCAGGACTGAGACAACGCCAGGGCCAATTTCTCAGGCTGTGCTCGCTGTAAAGATGCTGCGCTACTTGGGAAAATGCAGTAAATAACACAGAAGGCGGAGCTGAACACGTGAGCCCCATCCCTTCTCGTGTCTCCCAGCCCCCTGCCCAGAGCAGGGCTGACTCTCTCACCTCAGAAACAGTCTCCGTGTCACCCTCTGCTCCTTAAACACAGAGTTGTGTGCTGTAAAAACCATTCTGTGCTTTTGAGAGACGTATCAGTACATCCTGGCGACTGCTTCATCTCTGTCTATGCGGACCTGCCTCATTCATTTTCACCACTGGGTACCCCGCTTCCCCCACCCTCAACCCCGGGATTTCTCTAAGCCTCTGTGGATCCATGTCAGGTGACAACAGTCTTTGGCTGCTGCAAACAATAAATATCTGTGAGCAGACACCCTTCCCTTCACTGCAAGTGCGTCTGTAGGACAAATTACCGCAGTAGACTTGCTGGGTAGAACAGCCCAAGGTTTGAACTTCTCGTAGCTAGGTGCTTGAAGCCACCATTTATGGGGAGGTCTGCTCCAGCCCTGCCTCTGTGCAGAGAGTGTTGGGGTGGCTGGTGTGTTGGCTCCATGTCACCCCATCGTCCACATGCCTTCCACAACAGTTGCTCTGTGTGCTTTGCAATCTCCGTCTTGAGTTCCCGCTGATCCTCACCCCCACGTATAAAGCCGAGTTCCCCCTGATCCCCACCCCCACGTGTAAAGCCGGATATCACACAGCTTCCAGTTAGCATCTTGGGAGCTGGCAGCCTCCCAGCCATGTTGGCAGGCTCAGGGGCAGAGGCACGGGCTCCCTGACACCCACGGCCCAGCTGCCCAGGGCTGGATGCAGGAGGGATCCAATCCCCAGGACCCTAGGCATGTCTGGATCCTGGGCCTTTGCTCTCAGACCCACCCCTCCCCCTGCTGGACTCAGCATCCTAGGGCTGACCAGTGCTGGCTGCCCTTTGGGGCTCTGGCAGGAGATGGGAAGGGTGAAGCCAAGTGCCATCCTCTCTCCCTGAGCCTCAGGCAGCTTTCCTGGCAATGGCCTTGTTTCTGCAGCCTCCTTCTGGCAGCTCCTCCAGCCTGTGGCCCTGGCTTCCCCAGGTGACCTTTGACCAAGGCAGGTGGCTTCCGGCTGTGATTTAATTAATACCTGGGTAACACCATCATTCCTGTGGCATCTCTGTTCCCCTTTGCAAACATTGCCCTGAATTAAATTTCTCATTTTTTTTAAAAGACTGAAGTAGTCTTCCCAGTCAGCCTCAGACTGGTACACAGCTGTATGACTGAGTGGAGATGGTTAAGACAGCCCGAGGGGCCTGGTCTGGGTAACCAGGGAGTGAAATGGCTCAGTTCTAGCCCCCAGCTGACTCTGCTGATGAGGTGACTAGCCTGAGGAAGGCAGGTCGATGACACCTTTTTAAAGACATGGACCCCAGTCTTCGTGCATCTGGTGGGGTTTCTCCCCCACCAGTGCACCCCTGTAGGCCACGATGGTGCCCTTCAAGCAGCCGAGAAGCTTGGAGCTCTGGTCTCATTTCCATCACTGGAACATAGTGAAAGTCACCTGCAGTCTGGACTGCGTGCAGAGGGTGTTGCTAGTGAAACCCACAGATGATTAAGCCTGGAGACTGTTGTCAAACCTCGGCTGCCCAGTGAGCCACATGCCCCTCCTGTCCAGGGCTGAAGGAAGGCACATGGTTTAGCCAGGGTCAGAGGGGACCAGGGGAGGGGCAGGCTCCAGCAGAGCCTGGGTCCCAGCAGAAGGTAGACCAGAAGGCAGGACGGAGCAGGCCTTGCAAAGAGCCAGGGGTGGGGTGGTGGAGGCAGGGGAAATTGATGGAACGCAGGGTCCAGGAGCAGTGAGGGGCTGAGAGCATCTACATCTGGGCTGACCCAGCGGGTGGGCTGCACGCTCTCAGATTTTCCCCCCTTGTCCTTCACTCTGCTCAGCCACAGGTTCCCTTGACAACTGGCTTCCTGCCGAGCCCAGCCAATGAGAGGCAGGCATGAAGTGACACCGGTCTGCTCTCTGCTCAGATGCTCCTATGCCGCCCATGGCCCCTCCGTGGTCCCTGCTCCCGCTGTAC
>NW_011494884.1:770694-776751 GCF_000754665.1 Bison bison bison
CCCTCCCCCCAGGACCCCAGCTCAGGGGACAGGCCTGTTGTGTTTCCAGCTCTCCAGTGGTCCTGGCTCTGCTCACATCACCCCCTCCTGTTGTCCTTCCCACCCTACAAGGGTAGAAGTTCTTGCTGTGGCTGTTCTCTGGGGACTGTCACCATCATCTCCTTTTCCAAGGGTTCCCAGACTTTGTCCCCCACTTCCTATGTTCAGTCCCCTTTGCTGAATTCCTGGGAAGGCCTTCCTTTCCTGTGTGGACCCTCCTGAAAGAGTAAGTGAGTAAGGCGGTGAGGCAGAGATGCTGGCGGGACTGAGCACTGGGGGCCTTGCAGACCCGGGCAGGAACAAGGATTTCATTCTGGGTGCAAGGGTGCCCAGGAGGTGGGTGAGCTCAGACCCATGTCAGACCCATGTCTGCTCAGCCAAGTGGAGACTTGGCTGAAGATGGGGTGCAGTCGGGGAGCAGCGAGGCAGTCCAAGAAGTAGAGGAGGTTAAGATAGAGGCTCTGGAAACTGAGGATAAGGAGAGATGTATGCCTGCATGTTAGCAGAGGAGCCAACAGGACTGGGTGGGGATGAGCTCTGAGGGGAGAGAGAGGACCTGGAATGACTCTCACGTCTAGGTACCCCCTCCTGTCCCCGACAGTAACCTCCAGCAAGGCCTTTGATTATCTAAGCCTGATCAAGCTCAGAACTAGTGACCTTATTTATTCACTCATGTATTTATCAGTATCTGTTTGTGCTTTGTTCATTATCTGCTTTCTGTACTGCAAGTTAAGCCCCTGGCTTGGCACTCAGTGGGTGCTTAATACATGCTTGCTGCCGATGGGGGTCCAGGCCATCTGGGGTCAGTCCAGTACTTCCTCGCCAGCTGTGCAGTGATGGGCAGTCATGTTTCTTCAACATGAGAACCACGATCCCCACTCACAGCCTCCTTTGCTGGTTTGGTGCCTGTATACAGTAGATGCCCAATAAAGGCACTTCTGTTCTCCCCATCTTAACCATCCAGTCTGCAGTGAATGCAGGTGAATCTGATCTTTGGTTCATCTCTCGAACATCTAGAGTTTGCCAGTCCTTGTCAGACGCTGGGGATCTGGACAGGAGCAAGACAGACAACCCTTGTCTCCATGGACCTCACCACTAGAGTGCACCCTGCTTCTGCTCCAGGAGGTCCTCTCCTGTCCTCTCTGTCTGCTTCCGGTTGCATGCTGGGGCCAGTGTGAAGTCCACTTTCCCTCCTATCCAACTTCACAAGGCACAGGCTGTTGGCTGCTTACAGTGGAGCCATGTTTAACACAAGTTCACTTAACACACTGGCAAACCAGTGGGCTGAACATGCGTTAAAGTTATCAAGCTCTTATATAAAAAGAGAGGGGGAGTAAACCCTTCAGGCAAGCAGAGTCTCTCAGATTATCCCAACACCAACACACACACTATTCTACTCTGTGGATTTGACAGCTGTTTTAAACAAGAAAAATTTGAAGACTCTAACTTCTGCAGGCAGGTTCCTCCTGTGGTCTGCCTCAGTGCTACTTGGACCACTGTGCTGAAGAATGATGTATGAGGTTACCTGCACAGACCATGGTTTGTAGGGGACCTGAGAGGTTTTCAAAGGTCCTTCTGATCACCTCTCATTTTCCCCTCATAGGCTTGCTTTATCATGCAAGTGCCGTGTAAAGTATGACCTTCCGATATATTAATAGCTTGCCTTCTGCTCTGTATGAGCATTTTGAGACTGGCTAAGAAGGCAATGGCACCCCACTCTAGTACTCTTACCTGGAAAATCCCATGGACTGAGGAGCCGGGTAGGCTGCAGTCCATGGGTCGCTAAGAGTCGGACACGACTGAGCAACTTCACTTTGACTTTTCACTTTGATACATTGGAGAAGGAAATGGCAATCCACTCCAGTATGCTTGCCTAGAGAATCCCAGGGATAGGGGAGCCTGGTGGGCTGCCATCTATGGGGTCGCACAGAGTTGGACACGACTGAAGTGACTTAGCAGCAGCAGCAACCAGGATAATAGTTCTGCTCGAGGAAGGGGCCTTATCTCATTTTTAAAGTGTTCCCTATTGTGGTTGGCTTAAGGCTGGCTTTGGTGGGGTTGGTAAAAGCTGTGATGAAGAATAGGTTGATGGTGAGTTTTGATTAATGGTAAGGTTGGTTGATGGGTTGAGTTGGTTGATAATAGGGTTGGCTGATGGTGGGGTTGATTGACAGTGGGGTTGGTTGATGGTGAGATTAGCTGATGGTGGGGTTGGTTGCTGGTGAGATTGACAGATGATGTGGGGTTGGGTGCTGGTGTAGAATTGGTTGATAATAAAGTTGTTGATGGTGAGGTTGGCTGATGGTGGGGTGGGTTGATGGTTGAGTTGGTTGATAATAGGGTTGGTTGAGGGCTTCTGTGGTAACTCAGATGGTAAAAAATCTTATTGCAATCCAGGAGACCCAGGTTTGATCCCTGGGTCAGGAAGATCCCCTGGAGAAGGGAATGGCTACCCACTCCATGATTATTGCCTGGAGAATTCCATGGACAGAAGAGCCTGGTTACAAAGAATTCTTTGCATCGGGTTGCAAATATCAGACTGAGCAACTAACACTTTCAGTTTTCCGCAGGTTGGTTGACAGTGGGGCCGCGGGGCATATGGTAGAGTACTGGGTAGCTGTGGGTATGAGGCTAGGGCTGGACTCTCATTTTTCGGAAGCACTAGGCAGAGCCTGTGTGCAGAAAGCAGGCAAAGATTTCAGTGAGTGTGGCTGGCCAGGTATAGCCCTCACATCTGGAAGCTTTTATGCTGTGCAGTGAACCTCACATGAGCCCACAGGAAGCTCACTAGAGCTCTGTGAATGGAGGAGGTAAAGTTTCATTATTTTTCTAAGAGGTATACACACAATGGTGTACATTAAATTCATCTTTTATGGTGAATCAGTGGGGGAGTCAGGGGAATAGACTCCAGGGCTCTTTCTACCCTGAAACCTTCAGCAAATGAACCCTCATTCTCAGTAGTACCTGCTGGTCTCAGAGCTGTGGGTGATCAGGCAGTGGAAGTTTCAGGAACGTGATCTCTGTCCTCAAAGAGCTCCCCATCTCTCTGGGAGAGAGAAGACTCCCCCCATGAAATGTGACTGGTGTCAGAGAGTGGGATGCTCACACTGTGGGGATGTGAGATGTTTGGGCAGTAGAGCGATGAACAGGGAGGGGGATGAGCTGAGACCTCAGGGTGCAGAGGACTCCATGCACAGAACTTGCGCTTCAGGGCCAGACTAGGGAGGGGACTTCCCAGTGGCAATGGGGTGAGCATGTCACCAGAGCCAGCCTACCTTGTTGATACAGACATGGGGCTATATTTCATTTGCTGGCATTTCCATTGGTCATTTAAGTTAATTTCAATTTAGTGAGTGCTGCCGAGGTCAATCTCAGTTTCCAAGAACTGTTGATGGCCTGCTGATGTCTATAAACTCTGGTAACCAACACTTCACACCTTCTCTTGTTGGCAAGGATCATTGTAACTGTGACAAGACACTTCTATTGTCTTATGAGACAGCAAGGAAAGATGACATAGTCAGTATAATGTTAGTGTTTCCTCTTTGGGTTTTCATTTCCGTTTCTCAAAAGCATCACTTGAAGTAACAGCACTTCCAAAGATGTACTCTATTCCCCTCCCCCAAAGAGTTTGAGAAATGCCAAGTTTAACACAGCTCTCTCTCTCTCTATATATATATATATGTATATTCACCTGTAGGATTTCTCAGAAGCCTTATATTGCTTATATTCACCAAAACATCTTTAAAGGCAGATAGAGAGTGCAACTTCTCTGAAACTTATCTAAAACCAGAAACGTCATTTCACAGAAGACCAGTGACAACATCTCACAGGAATTAGAGTGTTGAGTGATACCGTGTGGGAGCGTGGCTCCAGGAATATATTTCCGTTTGTCTTCCTAGGGGATCTGATGACTCGGAGCACCGTGTGTTCCATCTGCAGATGGGGAAGTTTAGGATCCAAGATCTTGTGATGTTGCTGAGAAGGAAGGCTGCTGGAGGAGCCCACTAGCGGCCCCACCCGCCTAGGAAGCTTGCTGTGCTGCAAAGATAGGAGTTACTCACAAGGGCCCTGCCTTGACGTCTAGGGCTGCTGGGTCCAGGCTTCAGCCTCCCCACCTCCCTTCAGCCAGAGATCTGAAATGTTTCCTGACCCCTGGGGATGAGTTGAGTGACTCAGATCTGAAGGAAGTAGACCCCATTAAGTGATGAGTCCTCAGGCACAGAGCTGCTGGCTCCCAAATTGTTCCTTGCGATCCACTTACGTTTCCTGGTGGGGCCTCCTGTGCCTGTAGCATTTCCCTCATCCTGGCCAACAGCCCTTTTACAGATCTCAGTGTTTCCTCCTTTTGTTCCTGGTTAGGTCCCAGGTGGCTCAGTGGTAAAGAACCTGCCTGCCAATGCAGGAGATGCAGGTTCATTCCCTGGGTTGGAAAGATCCCCTGGAGGAGGACATGGCAACCCAGTCCAGTATTCTTGCCTGGAGAATCCCCATGGACAGAGGAGCCTGGCTGGCTACAGCCCATGGGGTCACAAAGAGTCAGATGTAACTGAAGTGACTTAGCATGCATGCTCAGGTCCCAATGAACAGGGAAGAAGGTGGTTTAGCTGGAGGTCAAGGTTCTGGGTGTCCTGGACAAGGCTGGAGGGTCCTTGATGTCCAGGGCTGGACACAGATGCAGAATGAACTCCAGGCTGGGTCTTTCATGCTGGTGGAGGAGCCATGAGCCCTAGCAGGAAGTGTACTGCAGTGACCTCTGCCGGAAGCTGGTCTTCTAGTTGTGTGGCTTAGGGAGCACGGAGTTTCTTGGATCCCAGGTTCAAATGTGTGTGACCTTGAGATGCTAGCTCCTGGAGTCTTGGATTGGTCTCTTAAGTGAGCTGTGGTTTCTGTCACCATCCTTTGTGACTTTGCATCCACTTAACCCACTGAGTTTGTTTATGCTGTATTTGACATCAGGGATAATAGCAAACTCTTATGTCGCTTTGAGCATTTTACATGTGTAAATTCATTCCTAGGTCATTGGCTGGGGACAAGGGCATGTTGTGACTTGAACCAAGGCCTATGGGTCAGGCTCTTAAGCAAACACTACATCTCCTGGGTAGCTGTGGATGTCACATTCTAGAGGGATGCAAGGGAGGCAAGGAGCAGGCAGGCTGCATGGGGATGGGTGGGGGAGGGGGAGGCAGTAGGCTCACAGAGACTGGTGGGTGGAGGAATCTGAGAGATTGGTGGAGCCGTTTGGAGCATCTGAAATGTACAGAACCAAGGGCCAACATCAAAGGCCTTGCCCTCTTGATGGCAACAGCAGGGTATCTGGCAGAGGCAGGGACTGTCAGTCACCACCAACTCAGAACGGCCCGATGACTACCTGGTGCTCAGCTGTGCATTAGCCCGGGACCCTTTCCAACCTGAACTCTACCTTACCTCCCCTCAGTCAGGCTCGGGTGGCACTAACCACTGGGCAAGTCCCCCTGTAGGACCTGGACCAGATGGCTGACCACCTCCGCTCTGCTTCCCGCACAGCTCACACGCGGACACCAGGTGGCGCTCTCGTCCATCAGCTACATCGGCTGCTCGCTGTCCGTGCTCTGCCTGGCCATCACGCTGGTCACCTTCGCCGTGCTCTCGTGAGTCATCTTCTGTTCTCCCCCGGGGGCCAGGAGGTTGGCAGCTTCGTGCGAATGTCAGTGCCACCCCTGCCCACCTCGATTTCCCTTCTGGCACTTGTACTGGGCTGGGGGTGTGGATGGGATGGCAAATGCTGGCCTCTGTTTAGATTCTGCACACACGGTGTGTGACAGGTGGATGGTTGTTCCTCAAGTATCTTTTGTTTTGAGATCTGGGGTGTGGGGAGCCTGTGGGGTGCTGGAAAAGACGGAGGAGAGAGGAGGGGCTGTCGAATTGGAGGGCACCTGGCTTGAGCTAAGCTGGAAAGTTCTGGAAAGTTCCCCAGCCCATAGGACTTTCTGGCTTTTGACCAGGTGAGTGCCAGAACAGAGGACCTCCCGCCTCCCACCC
>NW_011494884.1:776851-809130 GCF_000754665.1 Bison bison bison
CAGATCCTTGTGGGGCTGGGCTGCTGGAAGCCGCAGGGGTAAGATCCCTGGAGGGCCCCTTCCGCCCGCTGAAGTCACATCAGTCTGGTCAGAGCTTGAGGGGATACCTCCAACCCCCGCCACCAAGTGGATACTGGCAGCTAAGTCTGCCCATGGATCTTTCAGGACTGGGACAGAAAAACAAGATCAGAGCCGAGAGTCTGGGCAGTCAGCCGGGAAGATGGGTTTGCACACTCCCCTCAGAGCTGTTGGACCTCTAAGAAGGGCGTGTTACTCACACCTGGATGGGCCTCAGTCTCAAGGGGTGCTCAGGTGCTTCCTCTGCTCACGGGGTTCCTCCTGGAAGTTGGCACCCCTCCTCACCTGCCCTGTTCCCTAAGGACACTGGCCACCTGGGTGACTGTCTGTCTAGGGGGGTCCCTGGTTTGGTTGGTCCGGGATCTGCCACAATGGCAGGGGAGGCTGTTAGCTTCCCTGGGCCCCTGCTGCAGCCCACCAGGGACCTGGGCACTCTGAGGGGTGGAGCGGGGGTTCCCACTGTACACAGGAGCTTCTGGTAGGATCTGAGCCAGGTAAGAGGAGATGGAGGCAGGTTTGGAGGGGCCTCAGTGTTATGCTCAGGATGTTCCTGCTTTGATTCCCTTGTTCCCCAGCTATTTGCTCAGCAAGTCCAAACCCATCACCACCCCCACTCCAACCCACCCAGGCCTATATTCACCTCTGAGGACGCAGTTGCACCCCAGACAGTAAAAGCATGCCTGATTGGGGGTGGGGGTGGGGAGGCAGATGACAAGTGAGGATGCGAAGGCCTGAACACACATCTCCACAGCCGTCTGAGCCCTGAGGGCAGTTTAGAGAGGAAGTGGGCTCCCTCAGGCTCAGGAAGTTCTCTCTAAGGGGAGACCCGGGGAGGGACTTTACTGCAGAGTAATAGCTGGTGCAGAGACCTCAAGGATGGAGCGGGCTGGGGATCTTGGAGAACCAGAAAAAGGGGTCTGTGACCAGAGGAAGGAAAGAGCTGAGTCGGAGTGATGGGCAAGGGTCAGGTCCTGCAGGGCCTGTGGAATGAGCTGGGTCATTTCCAGGAGTAATAGGGAGGCACTGATGGTTCATAACCAGAAGTGGCAGCACCCAGGCAGGCTTATCAAGACCTCTTTGGTGATTCTTGGAGGAGCAGTAGGGGGAAGCCACAGCTTAGCCAGTGCCTCTCTGCCCCCAGCTCGGTCAGCACCATCCGGAACCAGCGTTACCACATCCACGCCAACCTGTCCTGCGCTGTCCTGGTGGCCCAGGTCCTGCTGCTTATCAGCTTCCGCTTCGAGCCGGGCACGGTGAGTGGGTCTCCTGGGTCCTGATGTGTCCACAGTGGGCCTCCCTCCCATCCCCTCCTCCCAGCACCAGGGGGGCATCAGCAGGGGTGGCACCTGCTGATTTCAACTCCAAATTCAGACCACTAGATAGCCAGGCTGTGGTTCCTCTGGGAGAGACAGGGAAGATGACCGGCATGAACTGGCCTCCCTGCTCACATCAGTCTTGGTAGTGAAGACAGGTATGGCCCTGACTGCATGCTGGACGCTGTGCTAAGGGCTTACATAGATCCACTCAGTTAATCCTCATATCAAGCCCAGGAAGTGATGCCACAGAGGCAGGACTGAGGCACAGAGGGTTATAGTGACTCGCCCAGGTAAGTGCCGACCAAAATCTGACCTCGTGCAGTCTTGCTGCAGACACTGCTCTCCATTTCTGCTCTGACTGCACACAGCCACACCCCTCCTCTGACTATCCAGGGCAGGTGCTCTCCACAAACAGACTGTGAAACCTAGACCCACATTTCTGTACCCTTTGAATCAGGCAGGGAATTCTCTGGGGAGCTAGGAAGTCTTAGATCTCACAGTAAGTCAAATGCTGAGACCAGAATGACCCAGGCTTGGGTGATGTGGGTTATAAGCCTGGTTGATGGGAAGGAGAAGCAGAGATGGGCTTGCTCTAAATTAGGACAGAAAGAGACCCGAGCGGTATGAATCAGTCCTGGGATACAATCACATTTGGCTAAAGGAAGATGAACTCTTTATCCCCCTACGTGAGGGTCAGCAGAGCCTCTTATCCTTATGCCCAGCAGTGTCTTCAGCCCACCTGCCTGTCCTGGGGCTGCTGCCTAAGGAGAGATCCACTCTCCTCTGCTCGCAGGTTTAGGGGTTCAACCAAGCATCTAAGAAGTTCTTGGCTGTGCCTTGGACAGAAGAACCTGCACCAGCCTCATTCTCTCCTACAGGATGCTTTTCAAACTCCACTGTGGATCATCACATGGGATTTTCTTAAAATGTAGATTCAGGTTCAGCAGGATCTGGAGTTCCTGTTTCCATCCAGTATCTGGCTGATGCTGCTGACCCAGGCCACACTGAGAGGAGTGAGCTCCCACGGTGTGATGGCAGCAGGAGGGGAAGTGGTCCAGGCATCCACTGTCCAGATGATGATCTCAGGGACCCGGGAGTATTCTCCCTCTCAGAGCCCAGGTGTCTGAAATCTCAGGCAGGGCTCCAGTGGGTGGATCTGCTTGAGTGATCCACCCATTGGATGACCTCTGTGACAGACAGGAAAGGTGACTGTGGTGGCTGGTCTCATCCAGGCCTCTGTGTGTGTAGGGGGGTAAGGTGCTCCCCACACCAAAGGGGTAACTGGTCCTAAAAGACCCAGAGCCATGAATACTGGGACCACAAAAATAGTAGATGTATCCCATATTTATATCTAACTTTAACAGAGCCTGGTGACAAGAAACACAGCATTTTAGCAACTTGTTCCTTTTTCTTCCCCAAAGAATTAACTGTCCAGGGGGCCTTGGGAGGACAGGATATAGAGCCCCCACAGAGATGGTTGTTCTTGGTTTTCATCTTTGTTTTCCTCCCTGACTCCTGGTTCCCTGGCCCTTTGATCTGAGCTTAGGGATGGGTGGCTGTGGACTTACAGAGACCATAGTGGCCCAGGGGGAGAGGGGTTGAAATTTCTGATCGAGGTCCCGGGAGAATCTGAGGCCACATGGCTGAGCCTGAAGCTGTGGCCATGACACTAGGAGCAGGAGGGACCAGATGCCCCGTGATGCTCTGAACAGAGAGGAGCACAGCTGCCCTCCTCATCTAGTCAGAGAGAAGGCAGGTGGGCCTTCTGGATATCAGTGCCCCGAACAGCCAAGAAAAGCAGACATTACAGATAGTTTGTACATCTCTTGTTTATTACACACCATTGAGAGTAAACTCCAGAGAAGCGGCCGTGTCACTCAGGCTGTTCAGCTCCAGGTAAATAACCAACACCTTGAAGTAGAGAACTAAAACAGACACGTCACATGCTGATTTGTCTCTTCCCCTCAATTCCATTCCCCTCATACACTTTGCTCTGCAGCATCTCCCGACTGCAGAGCCAAGGTTACTTCATAAGCTCCTAGGGTCCTTAGGTCTGGAGCTATGAGGGAAACCCGCTTGCTGATGGCTCCGCCCCCTCTGGAGCTCTGGCCATCCACCTGGCCAGTCACATGCCCGCCCCTGAACCAATCCTGTGGCAGGGATGGGGATATTTATGCTGATTGGTCGGGCCGATTCCCTGCCCTGTCATGAACCAATCACTATACCTGGGAGGGGTTCTGATTGGCTACTGCTTGAGTCACGTGCTCCACTCAAATCACTTCCCCCCGGGAAAAGCAAAACATGACTCTCCAGAAAGAAATGAAGCCACATGACCATAAGGCACCCCCAGAAAATCTGTGGAGGGAGGTTGAGACAACAGCAAACACGCACTGCTCACACCCTGAAAGAGCTTATTTTCTATGCATTGCGTTGATCCTAGGCCCCGTGCCAGGTGCTGGCCATGCTCCTGCACTACTTCTTCCTGAGCGCCTTTGCGTGGATGCTGGTAGAAGGCTTGCATCTGTACAGCATGGTGATCAAGGTCTTTGGATCAGAAGATAGCAAGCACCGCTACTACTATGGGATAGGATGGGGTAGGTGGGGATGGGATGGGGAGGTGGGGATGGCATGGGGCCGGGGGCAGCGGTGGGTTGCGATTTCATCTTCATGTGAAACACCTTGAAGAGGCCAGGTACTGTCAGTTCCCATGGGGAGTGCTTTGGAGTGTTCTATTCTAATGGTTGGCTTCCCTTCTGTCTAGAAAAGATCTCAGAGGCATGTTCCTGAGCCAGTACGGGAACAGTGGCCAGCTTCTCTTGGATTGACACCCAGCTTTAGTGTGGGGTGCTGGGTGGGGAAGGTAGCCTCTAATACCACAGTATATGGGTGCCCTGGGGGGAGGGCAGTCGGGGCCCTGTGTTCCCAGCCAGTCACACGGTGGGTGGACTCTGTAGACTGTGGGTTGTGGTTGGAGGCGGAAAGGAATTCCGATCTCTTGGTTGTGCTTACCTGGAATAGAGTTTCTGCACCGTGGTGCTAGGGAGAATGAGATATGCAGGCAGTCTGCCCCAGGGAGATATTGTGGCTTTGGATTGGGCCTCAGGGGAGGGCGTCTGTCTTGTTAGCCATGCCTGCCTGGAGTGGAGCAGATTGTAGCCCAGGTGTCCTAGTCTCTCTGTTTTCCTCTCTATTTTTAGTAGGTTTTCTTGAATAAATTCTTAATTTGCAGCAAGCCCTTAGGAAAATTTACAGAGACTTTATATGCTTATGTTTTTTTAAAAGCTAACTTTCATCAGTTATGGTAGTCCTTTATCTTGGGAGTTACCTCCCCATCGTCGTGACTCGTTTGTTGAACTTCCTCCTTGCCCATCTTGTGGTGGAGCACCAGAGCACAGGAGACCCTGCTTCCTGCCAGAGTAATGGACACCTGGAATTCTTGCATTTGCTATAAAGCATTAGTCCATCATCAGGGACCTGCTACTCCTTTCTAGTTTTCTTGCAATAGATTTAATTTTCACAGTCTTAAGCATCTGTCTACAATGTGGGAGACCCGGGTTTGATCCCTGGTCAGGAAGATCCCCTGGAGAAGGAAATGGCAATCCACTCCATTACTATTGCCTGGAAAATCCCATGGACTGAGAAGCCTGGTAGGCTACAGTCCGTGGGGTCGCAAAGAGTCGGACACGACTGAGCAACTTCACTTCACTTCACTTCATGGTGCAGGGAGCAAACAAACATTTTATTCTGTGCTTTGACCTGGCTAACGGAATGGGGAGAGAGGAGACTCACGGGCCCCACGCAAGCATAATTGTCTCCTTCCATCCTGCTGTGACTTCCTGAAAGAGGCGGGTTGCTCCTGCCTCTGACTTCTTCATTTAGTAAGCATTTAGTAAGCTTACTAAATGCTTCATTTAGTGAGCATTTACAGGATGATGTGTGATCAACCGCCTGTGATGACTAGTTTCTTTATGGAAATGGCCATGCAGTTTAGATTTGTGTGTGCATGCGCATGCACACATGTGCACGTGCACACACACACACTCCATAGCCACAGCAAGGACGGTTGAAATGAATTAAGTGTGGAATTTGTTTCTGCAGTGACAGGAGCCATCTACGCTGGTTCAGGGTAGAGGTGAGGGTCACAATCCAATCCAGCCTTGAAGGATAGCTTCTTTAGCCTGAAATGTATTAGAGGAAAAACAATGAAATATCTGCCAATATATAAAAATGGAGAAGGTTTACATAAAATTATGGGGTTCTTTTGAAAAATGAGGAGATCTGGAAACTCTTCAGTTTCCATTCCTACTTGACAGCAGTGGCTGTGACTGCGTGGTTTCTGGTCCCAGTGTCTTCCCTGTGGGTGTTCTTAGGCCTCCACAGCCTCCATCAGAGACTCCCTGCAAACAGAGGGCTGGGATGGGTGCCAGCAGGCCTGCCACCTCTGTCTCCAGTCTGCGTCCCCTTAACTGATTTCATCAGGGCTCAGAACTGCATCCCTCCTTCTTAGCTCTGGGCCTGAGTACAGACAGTCTGCAGATGGCTGGACTCTCTCTACCTGCAGTTATTAACTAGGAGGAAGCTGGAGGCTGATCCAAGGCCCTAGGAGGTCACCTATAGGAAGGATCCTCCAGAGAAAGGCCACTTCCCTAAGGATTTTCAGCCTGCTCTTACAGCAGCCTTCAAACGGTATCATTTTTTGAAACTCAAGGATTGTGGTTTTAGCTGACTTGGAATTGGAGGTGTCCCATGAACAACCTACCCAAGGTTTTTCTGTATGTCAGGCCCTGTGCTTGAACTTGTAAGGTGGGTGAAATGTAATCTCTGTCCTCAAGGAGTCCACCTGGGAACCGGGAGAGGAGGTGAGTGATAAACAGTTGAGTGTTTGTTTACATGTTGGTGCAGCAGATGTGAATCTCTGACCACAAATTCCCAAGTGGCCAGAGAAACGATCATAAACTCAGAAGTGAAAGAAAGGCAGCTTGCTTCACTTTTCTCTGTTATGACTTCATTTCTTTTGTGAGCATCCACTCATCTAGGCTTCCCTGGTGATTCAGATGGTAAAGAATCTGCCTGCAATGCAAGAGATCCCAGGTTTGATCCCTGGGTTGGGAAAATCCCCTGGAGGAGGGCATGGCAACCCACTCCAGTATTCTTGCCTGGAGAATCCCCATGGACAGAGGAGCCTGGTGGGTTACAGTCCATAGGGTAGCAAAGAGTGGGACACGACTGAGTGACTAACACTTTCACTTTCACTCACCTAGGGTTGAAAACTTCATCGTAGTTCATTCTGGACCCTGCCTTTCTCTGAAATCGTGCTGGTGTCCCAGGGAAGTGACATAGTACCGAGATCTTGGGAGGTGTGTCATTCAGGACAGCCTAGGTCACGCTGCCATAACAAGCAGCTTCCAACTCACATCAGTTGAAAACAGCAACGTTTGTCTCCTGTGTACACTGTGTATCCTCAGTGGGCTGGTGGCCGCAGAGGGGCTCTGCTCAGGGCAGTCCCTCAGCAGCCCAGGGTGATGGGGAAGATGCTGCCTTGAGCCATAGCTGGTTGCTGTGAGAGAGAAGATGGTTTGGGTATATATCACCCTGGAAATTAAACACTTAACTGATAGAGGCATGTGTCCCTTCTGTTCACAACTCACTGGCCAGAAAGAGTCAGTGATCCAACAGCCTTGGATAAGGAAGTGCAAACCTCTCATGTGCCCAGAGCGAGGCATCCAGAATACGGCCTCAGTGACTTCTACCAGAGGGTGGACCACTTGTCTTCTGGCATTGTTATCTCTCTGCCCCTTTCTGCTGAGACCTCCCTGCCCCTGTGTTGGATTTCACATTATCCATCCTCTCCATGCGTTGCTCTGTGTGTCCAGGTTAATATTTCATAGCAATGCTCCTTCTGGTCACTCTACATCACCCCTCCCCACTTCCCTGGGTCTTAGGAGGCAACAACCAGTGTGGTTCCTCTGAAAGGTCACCACATTCCAAAGAGAACACTGCTTTCTTTAAAAGATTTATTTATTTGCTTATTTTTGGCTGTACTGGGTCTTTTCTGCTGCGTGGGCTTTTCTCTAGTTGCAGAGAGTGGGAACTACTCTCTACTTCCGACGCACGGGCTTCTTATTGCGGTGGCTTCTGTTTCAGAGCACAGGCTCCAGGGCACATAGGCTCAGTAGCTGTAGCTCCCAGGCTCCAGAGCACAGGCTCAACAGTTGTGGTGGATGGGCTTCGTTGCACCATGGCATATGGGCTCTTCCTGGACCAGAGATCGAACCCATGTCTCCTGCATTGGTAGGTGGATTCTTTACCACTGAGCCACCAGGGAAGCCTAAAGAGAGCACTTCTTGAGCTCCATAAGGTCAACATCCTTGGACAGGGCCAGAGGGACTTCAAGTTGTTTGCAGGAAGCAGGTCACATGTCTGCATGGGTTGTTGAGGTGTGAATTTCAGATGACAGCAACAGTGGAAAAGACATCTGAGTTTGTTAGTAATAGTGGAGGTTATTGTACAGAGATGGACTTTGTACATCAGTGCCTCCTGGATCACGTCCATAGCTCAGCTTGTGTGGTCCTTACAGTAAGTAGCCTGATGTCACCTCCATTTACAGAGTGAGAACCTGGTGACCCAGAGAGGTTCAGCCGAGCCCTTGAGGCTTCACAGCTGGTCCAGGTTGGCCCTGGGGCTAGAACCACGTGTCATTTGGCTCCAAAGCCCAGGCTCTTCCTGCTGGCTGATGTCTGCATCCTGTTCCCACGCTCATCCTCCTGCTGCCTGTGAATTTTCCTTCTTAACAACACGCTCACCCCATCCCTGTGGCTCCTGCAGCGTGTTTCAGAGAAAGCAGAGTGGAGCTTGCCCTCTTCTCAGACCCTTCTGGTCACCTTTCCATGGCCTGTCCTCTGCAGGACACAGAGGATGGCGCAGGAGAAGCTGTGACCAAGGACTGTCAGTGTTGCTTTGGGGATCGTGGGAGAAACACATCACACCACAGTTGTGAAGGCAGAAAAAGAAGCTTCTACTCTTCCATTTAACTCTGGGCAGTAAAGGGATGACAGCCTCTGACTTGGGCCCCCACCATTGCCACGATCAGCGGAGAGAGGTGTGGCGGCTCCAAGTGAAGCCTCAGCCACTGAGTTTGAAAATCTATCCTCTCTGGCACCTCCAGTTCTTCCTGCACCTTTCAGAACCCACCTGAACGGGGCCCTGGGGACTCTGCAGGGCCCCATGTGCACCTGCCAGGCTGTCCTGTGGACCCAGTGCTCCTGCAGCACCTGCTTCTCCTGCACCCTGAGGCTTGGGCTTCCTCGGGAAGATGGGAGTGGGGGGACCTTGGTGTGCCATGCCCCCAAGGTCCCTCACCATCTCAGGTCCCGTGTATTCCTCCCACCCCAAGTGAGCCAGGCAGTGGGGGTTCTCTGTGACATCTGAGGAAACTGAGGCTCTCAGTGAGTGAGCAGCAGGGTGGGGGCCTGGTTCCAGGTCTCCGCTTGTCTCCTGTGACTCTGGGTCCATCAAGGCAGGAGGCAGCCAGTGGCTCCAACACCTGGAAAGGCTCTGGCTCCTATGAGGTTGTGCACGCGGGTAGAGAACCCAGTGTGGTAGCGGGTCAGTGGTGAGAGGCGCAACTCCTCCTGGCCCCGGCACCTCTCCCCAGAGGCTGCTCTTCTCCTGTGAGAGCCCTGCGATGTCTTGTGCAGACGTCCTGTGATGCAGACTATTTTGACATCAAATCAAAGTATTTCAGAGATGGGATGTTTCTCCAGAAACTCCTTTTCAAGATAATTTAAAATTGATCCTCAGAAGGGCAGGTGTGCTGTCTGCTGACTGAGCCACTAGACATCCCAGGAGGGCTGTGGCCTTGAGGTGCCCAGGCCTGGAGTGAGTGGGGGTAGCGGGGGAGAGGAGCAGGCTTCCCTCTGGGTCCTGGAGCTGGTCTCCCATGGGCGGGACAGACTCAGCTCAGGGGTGGGCGACAGAGACCCACTTGTTGTAATGTATCCCCCCACCCTTTTTTCTTTGGAATCTGCCAAGTGCAGTTTCCTGGTCGGGAGCCCTTTCTCCTGGAGGGGAGGGTCAGTGGGTAGAAGGGACTCCTTGCTGTCTCCGCACCCCCCGCCATCCCTTCCTTGCAGGGGAGCAGAGGGAGACCCTGTGCTCATGGCACTGATCAGTCAGAGGCCCGGAGGATGCACGGCTGCTTTCTGAGCAGCCAGAAATGGTTGTTTTCAGATAAAGAATAGATTAATAACGGATCTGCCCTAAAATGCACCTGTGTGTTATCTCTTTGTTTAGACTCTAAGTTCTTGGAGCCTAGAGGCTGTTCTGTGCCCTCAGCACTCAGCACACAGGTTTTTGTATCCGTCAGGTATAAAATGAATAAATGCATCAAAAGAGAGTGGCTAATACAATACTCTGCTCTCATTTTCTGCAGGTTTTCCTCTTCTGATCTGTATCATTTCAATAGTCTTTGCCATGGACAGTTATGGAACAAGTAAGAAGTAAGTGAAATGGTGATTCCTGTGTTGGCAGGACTCCCGTAGGGAGGGTCCCCATGGCCCCGGCTCGTTGTCTTCCTGTGTTCTTCTGGGGGAGGGGTCTGTCCAAGGCTGGCATCTTCCAGCCCTGACAGTTTTTTTAAAAAAGTGTTTTGGGCTTTCTCCCACCTTGAAACTAGCAATGAGGGTGTTCTAGTGCCTCCAGGACTGGGTGGCCAGTACAGGTTTCTAATGGGAACTTTCCATCCATGCAGTTTTCCTAGACATGCTGTCTGGTCCCCTGTGGAGCCCAGTTTTGTGTCGAGTCCTTTCCTTGGTTGGTCAGCAAGTGCCTAGTTCATAAGAAGTCTCATTCAGTTACAGCCCAGTGAACATAAGACTGTGTGCGTGTAGACCGGTGCGCGCCAGCAGTGGGCCCCAAGGTTCTCCTCGCGGGGGCGGCAGCAGATGGGACCCTGTATGTTCTAGACCTCATGCCACCGTTTTGAAACTGCACTGGTGGGTCCAGAGTTGAATCAAGAAGAGGCTGGGTTGGTGCTGTGCAGCCAGGCCAGGTGTTCAGGTTCTAGAAAGTTGATTTCCTTTCCTCCCAAAGAGAAAAAGGCTTTAGCTCAACCGTCTTTAGGAGGCTGCCCCCTTGAGCCACTGAGAGAAAACACCATGGAGAGAGTTTAAGAAGAGAGAGGGAGTTAAACTTGGTCATAGCTTCAGCCTGAGATAATTTCTCAACTGAGTCACTAAACTGGGAGGAATCTGGCTTATTCCACTTTAGGGCAACAATTTCCTGGAGATGAGGCTTTTAAAGAAAGTGCTGTCTGAGTGCATACTGAAATAAGAATGATTAAACAACCACTGTTCTGGCCCATTCCTTGCAAGCCTGCGTGGTATCCGAAGTCAAGGTGCAAATTAAAAGAAGAAACTTCATCTCAAACACATCTCGTTGGCATTTGTTCAGTGTCTTTCCATCTGGGAGTGCAGATGCTGGCCGCCCACAGCATGTGGCTCAGCTCCAGGGTCTGAGTCTGATACAAGCCTCTCATCCACTCACGTGCCTGAGAGCAAGGCATCCTTGGCAAATGTTCAGAGGGTCACTGAGTGTCTGATGGGGACGGGGGATCTGAGGATGCTCATCCACTTAGCACTCTGCATGACAACAGTGGAAAGCATGGGCTTCCTCCTGCAGAGTCATCACCCTCTCAGGGAGCCTGGGTTGGAGACCACTGTACTTGCTGTGTGTTTCCATGGGAGATGCCGCATCCTCAGACAAGAGGCTCTTTCTCCAGGGTCTGGGTTCCAGACAGGAACAAGCCTCTTACAGGCACTGTCACGTGTCTGGGGCACTTCATGTCTCCTGATCCAGGAGGTCTCAGGTTGGGGGAGGACTGGGGCCAGAAAGGCAGGTGCAGGAGCATGGACTTGGGTCCCCTAACCTCCCTGGGCCTCAGCCTCCTCCTCTGCAGGGCGAACGTCATCACAGCGCTTGCCTCGGGGTGCGCAATGGAGTTTCAGGGGATGATGTGTCTCTAGGTTTGCAGAGCTGGGGGCAGGGGCCAGGCTCCTTGAGTAGCTGTGAGTGAGTGACCAGGTGACATTCACGTCCTGAGTCAGTGAGGATGTGTCGTGGGCCTGGCCAGATCCCAGAGGGTGTGCCAGGCCCCTGGGGCTGCGCCCAGATCCAGGGAGGGATGTGTCTAAGGGCTCTTGGCAATTCTGAGGCTTTGGAGAGAAATGAGGTAGTAGAATGGCTGGCGGTCCTGCCTGAGCCCCTGGAATCACATCTCGGAATCCAGGAGGAATTTCACAACCTTAAAACTGGACCCTACATCCCAGACAAGGCTTCTCTGGAAGTCAGAGCCCTGGCTGGGATCCACTGGGGAACCATTCCTCTCAGCTAAGGGGGCACCGCCAGGAGGGGCACTGACAGATAGCTGATGAGCCGATGAGGATGGTCAGTCCTGTGCCATGTAATGCCTCCTCACTCCTCCAATAGACAAAAGCCTATTTATCATAATAAAATTAAAGCCTTTGTTGGATTTTGGCTAGACTCTTCAGAGATGGTGAAGTTTTTCACTAACTAGGTGACCTGTAAAAGCCTTCTTTTGCCTGAGCCGGTCTGCAGACCCAGAACGTTCTTCCCAAGAGTGGAATACTCTTGAAATTGTGAGCAGGATACGGGCACGTCTGTTGGGATTAACGGCATTATTGTCACCATGCCCACATTGTCCCTGTCCTGTTCTGGATGCAGGGCCCCTGCGCTGGAGTGGGTGGGGTGATGCACTGAAGTAACCGTCTGTCTCTCTCTGCAGTTGCTGGCTATCACTCGGGAATGGCGCCATCTGGGCCTTCGTGGCCCCTGCCCTGTTCATCATCGTGGTATGTTCTCTGTCCTGTGGGCACGGAGCTGGGCGGGGCTGGGGGTAGTGGAGTAGAGGGAGCACTGGGCTGTGTGGAGATGGGGCTGGGATCCCTGGGAGTAATGTCCGAGGCTGTGGCAGCATCAGTCCTGTTACAGCCCCTCTTATGGCCTGTGACCCAGAGCCTCATTACTCCAAGAGAACTTGGCAAGGTCGGCCATGTTTTCAGATTTAATGCAGACTGGATTAAGGCCCTTGGTGCTTTTCCCGCCAAAGCAACAGGTATGGATGTGCACCCAGGGGGGCAGTGCAGACCCAAATGGTTCTTCTCCTCCTCACTGTTCTTTCATAATTTCCTCACATGCACATCTCCATGATCAAGGAGATGCAGGATCCAAGGCTGCGTTAGGAAGCTTTAGTCAAAGCTCCCTGGGAACCACAGGTAACAGAACTCCTGTGATTATGAAGGACCTACTCAGAGAGGTTGACAGAAATCGGGATTTATAAACGCATAGTCAGGAATGCTTGCTGTGGCTGCTGGGTTCAAGATTCAGACGTGGCCATCTCCACGTGTTTCTAGCTTCTCACATCTCAGTTCTGTTTTCCTATGAGTTGGCTCCATTTTTAGGCTGCCCCAGATGCTGGTAAGAAACTTTTAGGACCATATAAAATTCCATTATCTGTCTTAGGGGGAAAAAACTCCTTTGCTCTTTTTGTTATTGTTCTGCTGACATGTCCCACAAAATCCTAGGATCGATTCTCATCATTTCTAATGGTCTTGACTTGGAACCCTGCCTGCCATGGACCCCCTCACTGAGGTCAGAGGAGCAAAATGCTCTGATTGGCCAGAAGAATGGACTGTTCTGATTGGCCAGCCTTCACTGAGGCCAGTGGAAGCAGAATGTTCTGATTGGCCAGAGGAATAGACTGTCCTGATTGGTCATCCCTCCCAGAGGAATGAAATGCTCTGATTGGCCAAAGTTCTGAAATGCTCTGATTGACTCGGCCTAGGTCACAGTTCTCGGAGAAGGCAATGGCACCCCACTCCAGTACTCTTGCCTGGAAAATCCCATGGACTGAGGAGCCTGGTAGGCTGCAGTCCATGGGGTCACTAAGAGTCGGACACGACTGAGCGACTTCACTTTGACTTTTCACTTTCATGCATTGGAGGAGGAAATGGCAACCCACTCCAGCGTTCTTGCCTGGAGAATCCCATGGACAGAGGAGCCTGGTGGGCTTCCGTCTATGGCGTCGCACAGAGTCGGACACGACTGAAGCGACTTAGCAGCAGCAGCAGCAGGTCACAGTTCTAACCCTGGGTCCTTATACTTGGTTTCCAGTGAAGCTATTTAACATTAATGATAAAGGCTCAAATTTGTAGAGATCTTTTAAAAAAGATGTTTTTACATTAAATGTCTCTTTTCCTTGCCCTTAAAATAGCTACTTGAAGAGATGGTGATTTCTGTTTTATAGAGGAGCAGATTGAATGATAAACTCCTGGCCAGTGATTGCAGCTGTATTGCTATAGATGTGCCCTTCCTCTCCTCCTCCCCTTCTCCTTGCCGTCTTCCTCTTGGTATCTCTCCTCTTCCTTCTTCTCAGGTGCTAGTAAACCAGCTTGAGCTCTCTTGAGCAGAAAAGGCTCAGTCCTGGGAAGCACAGGGGGAATCAGATTTGGCTGGCTCTGGGCACTCAGTGCTGTCAGCTGGTATCTCCTACTTAGCTCTTGGCCCCACTGCCTCCTTGCTGGCTCCATCTGGATCAGGCTTTCCTGGGGAGGAAGTGATGGAACTGGCACCCTGACAACATCCTCCAGCTCTGCAGCTCAGGGTGGGGAGGGAGGCACTGCTCCCAGCAGTCCTAGCAGAAGTCCCAGGGCAGATTCTGATTGGCTCCTGTGGGTCAGGTGCCTGTCCCAGAGCCAATAACCGAGGCTGAGCTGGAGACAGATGATTGTTCGACCTGAACCACATGACTGCCCAGGGGTCACCCCCCTGAACTCCAGGGTCTGGAGGTGGGGGTTCTCAGGAAGCCCTGTGGGGAGGAGGCTTTGGGGAGGGGGAACAGCATCCTTGCACCCTGCTCAGTATCTGGGGTCTGGTTAGGGCTGAGGCATCCCCATGCTGTCCCAGTCTGAACATCTCTCCTCTCAGGTGTTGGGGGCTGACACCGGGGAACCTCCCCCACATCCCTCCTGCCCACCCTGAGCATCCACAGAACACACTCTTCACACTCTGGGCTGGGACTCCAGAGCATGCTCTCCACACACCCCCAGGGTGGGATCCAGGCTGTGTTTATTACCTCTCCAAAGGGTGCTGTCTTTGAAGCACCCCTGGGCGACCCTGATACTGAAGGCATGGGAGGGGACTCCAGCCGGAGACACTTGTGCCTTTGGTGTCCTTATTCATCGCCTCCCAATCCTAATGACAAGCCCAATGTCCCATGTCACCAGAGATGGTGGTGAGAGGATGGACTTAGAGAGGGTCTGTGGATGGCACTGAAGCCACCACCCTGCTCCCCTCCCCGATGGGGATATTTCCTAAATATTGTGAACCCAGCCCTCCTTTCTCTCACCCCCTGCTCTCTTCCCCAGCTGCTGATTTGAAATCTTCTTTTTGACTTTGTTGCATATTCACTGGCACTGACTGAAGCTGTGGGCCCTGGTGGTTAATTAGAAATGTGTCCAAGGGAAGATGCCTGAAGATGTGGCTTCCTGCTTCTTAATTAAAATTCCACTCAGGCATCCTCATGCCACACAAAGTGCAGCAGCATCTTCTTGGTAAAGGATTTCTGGAAGGGAGAGAGGGGACCTCATTGTGGTGTCCTTGTCTGTTTGGGACTGGAGGGAGGGTGGGTGGTGCCATCCCCGCACACGATCCCCTCGTTCTGGCTGCACTGACTTGCTGCCCTCCATGCCCATCTCCTTCCAGGTGATGTGGGCTCTGGGGTGTCCACAGGTACAAGCAGGAGATGGGGAGTTGGTGGGAGGTGCTGCAAGCCTCCTGGATCCCCAGTGGTCCCAGCCCTCAAGCGTCTGTGCCAGCGGTGAGGCGGGGCTGCACTCCCAGCTCTGTGAGGCTTCAGGGCCCTGGGCTCTCTGTAGGATCCACGTGGAGCCCTGGTGGGAGGGGTGGGCATCAACCAAGTGCCCCTCCTGATACTGTGCCCCTTCTGCCCGGGGTGGAGGGATGACCTGTATGGAGTGTGGACGAGACTCAGAAGAGGAGGGCCCAGGAGTGCATCCCCAATTCCCTCAAGCAGGACAGTGGGTGGCAGGGGCTGCTCCATCCCCCACAGGCCACACTCCTGTCTGCAGCGGTAGTGCAGCCTTGGCCACAGACTCCCTGGGGCCCAACACTGTCCCTCTGCCCCCAGCTCCTCTGTCTCGCAGGAGCCAATGTCCCAGGCACCCCATCTCCAATTGCTGGCTCCCTTGTGGTGCTTGGGTGTTTTCTTTCTTTGTCTGTCACGGGTAGTCAGAATCACGTAGCTGGGCACCGCCATGATGGAAGGGGGCACAGCTGTCTCTTCAAGGTCGGGCGATGCACACCTGCTCTGTGAAGGAGGGCTCCTTCCAGGAAGGGCCGCCAGGTTGGGGAAGGGGTGGGACTGTCAGCTCAGGTGTCCCTCTTCTGCGTGAACTCCGGGCTCTGAGCACAGACCTGGGTTCTTCAGTTAATTGCTTTCAGCTGCAGGAGGGGGCACGTTACTGTGGTGACGTGTCCCTGAGCTTTCAGTCCAGGCTGTCCCCTGTCCCAGGGCTGTGTGAAGACTGTCTACAGTCATGTTACACCCGGCCTTTCACAGGATGACAGAGGCCTCCGTGAGCGACCTGGCGGGCACTCTTGCCTCCTGCTCCTGGGGTCAGGGAAGACCCTTCACTTTGTCACTCAAACGGAGACACAGGCTAAGACTGACTCCAGTCCCCCCAACAATTAAACCCTCCTGGTCAGAGCATGGATGGCAGGCAGGAGTGGAAGGGAAGTAGTTGAATGTGTAAGTCCCCTGTTCTGTCTGTGTGCTGACCTAACCCACCAGGTCTGGAGGGCTCGGCAGCATCGCCCCCCTCCCAGACTCCCTGGGTGATCTGAGTGTTTCATCTGACTTCAGTCAGTGACAGCGGGGGATCCAAGGCTGCCCTGCCTGGATCCTTACCCCCCATCCATGCAGCATGGGGTCCGGCTGCAGCAGGGTCCCCACACCTTGAGTCCTCCAGGATCACTGGAGCCCCACTGTCCTTCCTGGGGGAGCATTACCTCCAGCCCCACTCCAGCCCCTCTCCTTGACATCAGCCATCAACGCCTGAGGACTGCAGTTCTCAAACTTGTTAGTAAGGGAGTTACTGGGGAGCGTGGGAGCAGTTCCCACCTTAGAGGTTCTAGATTTACTGGATGTGGGCTCCAGGACCTTTCAGAGCTCCAGGGGATCCCACCGTGGAGCCAGCTTGGGGTCTGAGGAGGGCCAGGGGAAGTCAGGGAGCCCTGGATAATGAGGAGGGAGGTGTAGGCCTAGAACTGTTCAGTGACTTCACAATCGAGTGCAGGGTCAGCGGGCTGTGGCCCACATGGTAAAGCCTGTGCAGTAGCACAGGTGATTACTTACAAGTCGTCTGCAGCAGCTGTCATGCTGCAGCCATTGAGTTGAGTTGTTTCAGTAGAGACTGTGAGGCCTAGAAAGCCAAAAGTATTTGCTACTTGGACCTTGAGAGAAAAATCATGCAGACCCTGGGCTGGGGGACGCAGTGGAGGGGTCCAGAGACCCAACCTCTCTGAGCCTCAGGGCTCATTCTGGCTGCAGTTGGGTGTGTCTCATGTTCCTTGTCTCCTCTGAGGACCCTGGGTTGTGCGTGTTGAGTTGTTTCCCATTGTTCAGAGGTGCCCCCTGAAGACAGCAGTTTTCAGGACCCAGGTAGGGCCTGGCCCCATTGTGTAAAGTGTGCACAGCTCTGTCTGGGCGCAGGTTCACATGAGTATGTCTGTGGGAAAGAAATGTCTGGACGGATGCAATGGGATAGGGTTCCCTCCAGAGGGATTCGTGTCTGGGGGCTACCTGTTTGCATATCCCATGCATTTAAAAAACACCCGGCAATTTTAAACTAAAACACTTTAGCAAGGTGCAGGTTCATGTTGGGACATGTGGTTTCTGTGTGTCCTGGTGAGGTTGATCTTGGAGGGGCAGGAACCAGGGGGACAGAGATTGTCACGGTTATGCCTGCTGGGCCCATGGCAGGGGCCAGGAAAGGGCAGATCCAAGCCCCTTCTGGGAACAGCTCATCCTTCACCCCACTGTCAGATACCGACCCCCCTCCCAACTGTCCCTTCACAAACCATCCTACCTGATTATGAAGGGACACGGATGTCATTCCCTGGGTGACTTCAGTGAGCCTGAGTGCAGATGTGCCTATGGGGCCAGCAGGTCTTACAGAAGCAGGGACACAACCTGAGCCCCGTATAGGGCTTGTTCCATGCCAGCCCCACTGGGGAGAGAGCCTCCAAGCCAGGGAAGAGAAAAGTCTGGAGCTTTAAAGTCCTTCTCTCACATGAAACAATGGACTGGTTCAAAACTGGGAAAGGAGTACGTCAAGGCTGTATATTGTCACCCTGCTTATTTAACTTATATGCAGAGTACCCTAGGTGAAATGTCAGGCTGCATGAGGCACAAGCTGGAATCAATAACCTCAGATAAACAGATGATACCATCCTTAAGGCAGAAAGTGAAGAAGAACTAAAAAGCCTCTTGATGAAGGTGAAAGAAGAGAGTGAAAAGGCTGGCTGAAAACTCAACATTCAAAAAACTAAGATCATGGCATCTGGTCCCGTCACTTCATGGTAAATAGATGGGGAAAAAGTGGAAACAGTGGCAGGTAATATCTTCTTGGGTTCCAAAAATCACTGTGGACGGTGACTGTAGCCATGAAATTAAAAGATGCTTGCTCCTTGGAAGAAAAGCTATGACAAACCTAGACAGTGTATTAAAAAGCAGACATCACTTTGCTGACAAAGTTTTGTATAGTCAAAGCTGTGGTTTTTCCAGTAGTCATGTATGGATGTGACAGTTGGACCATAAAGAAGGCTGAGAGCCAAAGAATAAATGCCTTCAAACTGTGGTGCTGAAGAAGACTCTTGAGAGTCCCCTGGACTGCAGATCAAACCAGTCAATCCTAAAAGAAATCAACACTGAATATTCATTAGAAGGACTGATGCTGAAGCTGAAGTTCCAGTACTTTGGGCACCTAATGTTAAGAACTGACTCATTGGAAAAGACCCTGATGCTGGGAAAGATTGAGGGCAGGAGAAGAGGGTGATAGAGGATGAGATGGTTGGATGGCGTCACTGACTCAATGGACATGAGTTTGAGGAAACTCCAGGAAAAGGACAGGGAAGCCTGGTGTGCTGCAGTCCATGGGGTTGAAAAGAGTTGGACACAACTGAGCAACTGAACAACAACCACTTCTCACCTAGGAAGAAGCCAGAGTGGTTGTGTGACTCTACAAATACAGGTACATAAAAATACATCAGTCAGTTCAGTTCAGTTCAGTCGCTCAGTCGTGTCTGACTCTGCAACCCCATGAATCGCAGCACGCCAGGCTTCCCTGTCTATCACCAACTCCCGGAGTTCACTCAGACTCACATCCATCAAGTCAGTGATGCCATCCAGCCATCTCATCCTCTGTCGTCCCCTTCTCCTCCTGCCCCCAATCCCTCCCAGCATCAGGGTCTTTTCCAATGAGTCAACTCATTGTATAAAGATACATAGATACGGATATAGTTGTTGTCTAGTCACTAAGTCATATCCGACTCTTTGTGACTCTGTGGACTCTAGCCTGCCAGTCTTCTCTGGGCAAGAATACTGGAGTGGGTTGCCATTTCTTTCTCCAGGGGATCTTCCCAACCCAGGGATTGAACCCACGTCTCCTATATTGGCAGGCAGATTCTATACCACTGAGCCACCAGGGAAGCCCCATGGATACAGTTACCAATTCCTAAATACAGATACAGAAATGGACACAATTACAGTTACAGACATATAAATACAGAGTCATAAATGCCTATGCTGCTAAGTCACTTCAGTCGTGTCTGACTCTGTGCGACCCCATAGACGGAAGCCCACCAGGCTCCCCTGTCCCTGGGATTCTCCAGGCAAGGACACTGGAGTGGGTTGCCGTTTCCTTCTCCAGTGCGTGAAAGTGAAAAGTGAAAGGGAAGTCGATCAGTTGTGTCCGACTCTTAGCAACCCCATGGACTGCAGCCTACCAGGCTCCTCCATCCATGGGATTTTCCAGGCAAGAGTACTGGAGTGGGGTGCCATTGCCTTCTCCATAAATGCCTATAGGGACATAGAAACAAGTAAAGATACAAACTGCAGCATTTACTATGTCTATATGTGTCTCTATACTTTCATTGGGAAATCGTGGCCACATCCCAGTGATTTTTCATGAATACCTGAGT
Organism: Bison bison bison; assembly: GCF_000754665.1. Classification (NCBI taxonomy): domain Eukaryota; kingdom Metazoa; phylum Chordata; class Mammalia; order Artiodactyla; family Bovidae; genus Bison; species Bison bison. The sequence goes on from NW_011494884.1 coordinate 796,543, forward strand.
AGCCCGGAGTCAGGTCAAGAAACACAGCATGGTCTGAACCCCAGAAGCCCTGCCACGATGTTCCCTCCTCCCAGCAGAGGTCCCCATGGTCTTGAGTGTATATCCTCCCCCCCGCCTTTTTTTCCTGCTGAAATGAGCTTGTGAATTATTGGTTTGACGTTCTGTCGTAAGTAGCTTGTTGGCTATTCGAATGCAGAGACACTTAGTTGATGAGATACATGATATTCACGTTACAGACGCCTCACTGCAGAGCCTTTCCCAGTTTGCAGCTAGGCACAAGCCAGGGTGAGTGAAATGCAGTGGGGAGCTGGGTCCGCTTCTGCTTTGTATTTTCATGAAAATACAAAGATTTGTTTCACCCACAGCCACCATCTCCCACTTAACTGTGCGTTGATGCGGGATCACAGGTTCTCTGCGCCTTCTCTCGTATTGCCGTGGCGGACGTGACTGTCTTACCAACTCAGAGGAAGCATGCATGCCAGATGAAATCAGACAGGCCCATGTTGTCTGAGAGAGAGGGGAAATAAACCCCAGCAGAAGCTTTGGAGAGATGAATTATAACATCCAATCATGCGGCAGCTTAACCATTATTGAAACGCTTTCTTCCGGGTCTTAAATACAGAGACCAGGAAATAACACAAGATCTGAAATTAGATCAGTCACTTGTAGCATTTCTATGTCTGTTAAACGATTTGCAGTAATCTGATCATGCATTTAGCGACCACATCACGGAGTCTGTGAACCGTAGCCTGAATCGTCTGGCTTCACACCTGAGAAGTCTGGGGCAGGGTCCCAGTTCAGCCTTCAAGCCCGCAGAGGGAGGGGGCGGTTGTGTTGTGACCTCTGGGGCCACGTGGGGTGTTCAGGCTCCTCCCCTGGCGTCCCTCTCCCAGGTTCTGGGCTTTGTGGCTTCTCCATCCTCTCCCCCAAATTATCGGGACACTTCATGGTTAAGCCTATTTTCCTCCTGAGACCAAGGACATCACTGAAACAGTCACAGGAAAAGGGATTTATGTTAGTCCCCTTTTATAATTTAAGTAATTTGACTTTTGAACATTAACACACATGGCTAAAAATTTGAAAGCAAAGCTTAATAATATATATGAATAGTCTCTGCCCGCGTCTCTCTCTCAACTCTCTGGTTTCCACCCACCTCCCCAAACAGATGCCCCTGGTACTAACTTCTTGTGTATCCTAGGAGTGCTGCACAGATATAGGTGAATATAAATATGCATTCACCTTGTGTGCATTTTCTGCACAGAAAGTGCTGCCTTGGTTCATAATACATCCAGGGAGCATGCTGCCCATGGTAGCCCCCAACCTGCTCCTTGTCGGAAACAATTCAGGTTGTTTCCAGTCTTTTCTTACAAGGCTTCAGCTTTGGCCAGTATGTGAGGAACCCAGGATATAAATTCCCAAAGTGAGAGAGGCAGGAGAGGACCACGCTAAGCATTCTTCCCCTGGAATGCAAGGAATTTACTGGAGGAAGTATAGGGGGGAGAAACCCAGATGTATCAGAACTCTAGAAAATCAACCAAAGGCATAGAAACTGAAAAGTGTTTAATCATGAAAATCATGAGTCTTGGTGAGATAAGCAGGGTCTGTGCTTTTGATTCACCACTCCAGCTGATAGTCTCAACTCCACGACACAGCTTGTCGCCTCCGGAGACGACTGTGCAGTGTCCACCTGCCCTCAGAAGACGCTGTTTGCAGACCTCCCTGAACCTCAGTGTCTGGAATTAAAATTCACATTCTTTTCTGTTTTTTAATGGTTATTTTTGGCTGCATTGGGTCTTTGTTGCTGCACGTGGGCTTCTCTCCAGTTGAGGTGCACAGGCTTATGCACCTCAGGTGCACAAGTGCATTGCCTATGATATGGGATCTTAGGTCCCAACCAGGGATCAAACTCGTGCCCCCTGCCTTGGAAAGTAGATTCTTAACCATTGGCCCACCAGGGAAGTCCCTAAAATTCCCATTCTTAAAGTGGCTACCAGTTAGTTCCCTCACTCTCTGGTCACAGTCCCACTTGAATGGGCTGCCCCCACGTTTTTCACATCCGTGCTGGCCCACCTCTCTCTCATCTGCTGAGTGTGGCTCTCCTGTGGGTGTTGCCCAGTGTGGAGTGGGGAGGGCACTGGCGTGGCTGGTTATTCCTGTTTGCCAGCTTCTTCCATCCTCCCTGACCTCGGGAGATGTCCACCTTTAACCTCACTTTACAGGTGAGAGAATGGGAGTGAATGAGGGGGCCTGACTATCTGGAGCCAAGCTGCCCCGTGTGGAGGTGGTCAGTGAAGACTGGGGTCCCACTGACAGCATCTGTTTGTTATTTGCTATAAAGGCTAATGGGGCTTCTCAGGTGGTTCAGTGGTAAAGAATCTGCCTGCCAATGCAGGAGACATGAGATGTGGGTTTGATTCCTGGGTGGGGAAGATCCCCTGGAGGAGGAAATGGCAACCCACTCCAGTATTCTTGCCTGGAGACTTCCATGGACAGAGGAGCCTGGTAGGCTACAGTCCATGGGGTCGCAAAGAGTCAGACACAAATGTACGATAGACACACACACATGCATAAAAACTAATAAACCGTTATTCACTTACTGTGATGGTGTGAGCAAGGGGCTGAATGGGCACAAGGGCCAGCTTCCTGGTGCTCCATCCCAAAGAACAGTGCAGGCAGGGATGCTCACTGATGGAGAGGCTGCTGCTGAGTCCTGGACCAGGGAGCCAGGGAGGAGGAGGTAGGAGGAGGACTGGGAGTGGAGAAGGTGCGGGTCACTGAGGCAGAGTGGGGAGACATGTCTGCAAGACTCCTGGGATAAGGGGTATCAGCAGAGGTGCTTTGGAAAGGCCCCAGGTTGGACCCCCTAAGAAAGCCAGGAATGCAGGTATTCAGGCCAGGAATGCAGATATATGTGTGGCATGGCCGGTCAGGGTGGGAGGGGCCTGAGTCCCTGCCTGCAACTTCCTTCAGACCTTAGGATGCTCTGCTGTACCACAGGTCTGGGATGGGGAGGGCCACTTTCCCTAGGAGGCTTGCCAGGGAAAGTCTTTGTTCTTACCTGTGGTCGGGCCTGGAAGTTCACACATGGCCAGGAGCCGGACTCCTCAGTGATTCTGTAAATGACCTCTGAGCTTTTCAAATACAAAGAAGTCCCTGGCCACAGCACGACCCTGGATTCCAGCTGGCATGGATCCTGTAGCGGAAAGAAATCTAGAGGGAGGGGATGCTTCTGCTGTCATCTGCCTGGTCGGACTCCTGTTCAGGACCCTGGAGAGCTGCCCATGGGAGAGGATTGTGCTGGAGCCACTGCCACCGACCCTTGCAGCCCCCCGCCCCTAGCCCTCAGTCCCCAAGAGGAGCCTCCCAGCCCCTCAGACTCCAAGAGAACCTTGCCTAGCAGGAGCAAGCACTCGGCAGAAGATGAAGAATCCTCTACCATGGCCTCTGTGGATCCCACAGCTGGGAGCCTGGAGTAGGGGCAGGAGATGAGAGTCAGGCTGTACTGGGGCTTTGGAGATGTGATTTCCTATCTTTCCAACACTCAGACTGCACTGTGGGTGTTAATACTTATTAGGTGGAAAAACTGAGGTTCAGAGGACTTCAGTGTCACACCCAGGGAGTACATGGTGAAAGGAAATTGGAACCAGTTCTGTCTGATGCTGAAGTTCACAACCTCCTTACCTCAATGCTGAGTGGAGCGGTGCTTGCTTTCTTTCTTTTAATATTTATTTATAAATTTTTGGCTGCACCGGGTCTTTATTGCTGCATGCAGGCTTTCTCCAGTTGCAGCGAGCAGGTGGCTACTCTTTGTTGCAATGCGTGGTCTTTTCACTGCAGTGGCCTCTCCTGTCGTGGAGCATGGGCTCCAGGGTGTGCAGGCTTTACTGGTGCGTGGGCTCAGTAGTGTGGCTCGCAGGCTCCAGAGCATAGTCTCATTAGTTGCAGTCCACGGGCTTCATTGCCCCACGGCATGTGGGATCCTCCTGGACCAGGGACCAAACTCGTGTCCCCCACGTTGCAAGGCAGATTCCCAACTACTGGATCACCAGGGAGGCTTGAGAGGTGCTTTCTTTGATGTGCTTCTGGGGACTAGCCCTGGGATGTTGGGCTGTCTTTTCTCTAGCATAGATGTGTGCTCCTGGAAGCAGTCTTGCAGGGGATCTGTGTAGGTGAAAGTTCAAAGACACTGTTAGATTTCTCCCAGAGATGCCACCTGTTTGCTCGAGAAGCCCGGCTGGGGAGTGGGTGCCCCCAGGTGGACTCAGATGTCCTGCAGGTGCGCTCCAGCCCTTACCTTGTCTCCTGTGCTCCTCGTGCAGGTCAACATTGGCATCCTCATCGCGGTGACCAGGGTCATTTCACAGATCAGCGCCGAGAACTACAAGATACATGGAGATCCCAGTGCCTTCAAGTAAGCTGGACCCGGGGCTGTCAGCCATGCCCCACCCCGCCACTGATGCTGTGGGGGTGGCAGGAAGGCGGGTCACACTCTTGGGCTAGCTCTGTGTCCACTTGACATCACAGGGAGCACAGAGCTCATGCCCTCATCTGTCTCAACCAGGAGCAGCCCCCTTTCCAAGCTCGCTGCCCCATCCGTAAAAGAGGGGGTTTATTGGATGATCCTCCAGAGACAGCTTCACCCCTAGAGTTAGAGGAGCTTGTGGTGGGGTACAGAGGTACTCAAGCCTGACTGTCCTGCTGCGTCGGTTGTGGCTCAGCCCTTACCATCTGCTGAGACCTCATGGGCTGTTCAATCCCATAGCACCCTGCTTTGCTGATCTGTGTGGTGGGGGTGATAGCTGCCATCTCAAAGGTTGGCCTGACCTGTGCTGGGGCTGATCCATCCACAGAAGGAGCAGGTGTCTCCACACTCACATTTGCTGCCTTCTGGGGTTTCCTCGCCCCATTATTGGGGATCTGCTGCTTGCAAGTGTCAGAAAACCCAACACAAGCTGATTCAAGCAAAAGGCAACCATGAGTCTAGGAGTGAGTCTAGAATGGCTTAGTCCAGGACCCAGTCTGCCTGCATTTCTCTGCCCCACATCATCTGTTGGCTTCACCCTGAGATGAACTGTGCCTCCTGGTGACAAAATGGCTGCCAAAGAAGGTTCAAGTCCGTGGGAAAGTGTGTCTCTTTCCCTCAAAATCAGACAGAGGTCCTGAGCCTGCAAGCAGACTCAGACCAGGCCATATGCCCATTCATGAATCAGTTACAGTGGATGGAAGTCAGCAGTTAACTCAGGCCTGAGTCACATGGTCCATCCTGGCTCTGGGGTGCAGGCAGCACCTCTAAACCACAGGGCCAGGAAGTGGGAGAGGTGGCTCCTTGCAGGGAATTTAGGGGGTTACACAAAGAGACCGGGATTCCCAGGTGGTGCTAGTGGTAAAGAACCCGTCTGTCAATGCCAGGGAAGTAATACATGCGAGTTTGATCCCTTGGTAAGGAAGATCCTCTGGAGAAGGAAAAGGCAACTCACTCCAGTGTTCTTGCCTGAGAATCCCATGGACAGAAGAGCCTGGCAGGCTACAGTCCATGGGGTCACAAAGAGTTGGACATGACTGAAGTGACTTATAAACACGGCACAGTTACTAGGCAGCTAGCATTCTGTAAGTTACTTTAGCTACACTACATCTCTTCTGATCTAAAAGGGAAAAGAGTAAATATATCTGCGGCAAATCGATAAGACAATTATTCTGTAATGAATTCCAAACACTATAAATTAACCTGACAGGTGGCTCTGGCTTCTTGGACTTTTTCAGCCCCTGGAAACCTTGGAGATGCTCCTGGGTCAGGATCACTTGCTTTCCTCTTTCATCAGCGAGAACAGGCAGCGCTGCTCCATGAGGCAGCCTGTCCCCAGCCAAGGGGCCTGGCCAGGGAGGAGCCCGACCCTCCCTCACCCCAACCTCAGTCTGTAGGCCCTCCCCTCCACGGACAGGGCCCTGGTCTGTCTCCAGCACAGGCTCTTGCTGCCCCTCTGACCTGGCACCCAGGGGACCACTGGCCTGGCTGTGCCCAGAGCAGCCTAGGTCTCAACTCACACCCACCCCTTCTCTCTGGCCCCTGTCCCCTCTTTATGCATCATGGCCCAGGAGGCGGCTGAGCCCATGACCTGCCTGCTCTCCACGGGGACCTGGTCTCGGAGTGGAGGCTGACACATGGGAGATGGGGCTGTGATCTGGAGGGTGTTTCTGCCTCTCTGAGGAACCATGACTGGGGCAATGCCACTGTGCCCTCCCGTGCCCTGTGTCCTTCAAGTGACACAACGGCCCTGGGCCGACCTCCTGAAGAGAGTCCAGCTGGTCTCTCTGGACAGACCCCTGACTCTGATGTCACCCAGCACTGACTCCTCTTCACGTGGTGCAGCTGGACCCTGAGTAGCTCTCTCACTCCCTTCTTAGTGTCATTAGAGTGACCACCCCCTCTCTGGGCTGGTGAAGCAGGAGCCCTGGAAGCTGGGCTGGAAGATGCAACACAGCCTCCTTGGGACACTTCCAGCTCCTCGTCTCTTGGATTCAGTCTAAGCCTCTTCTTCCTGCCCATCAGCTCAATCAGTGCTCAGTGACTAACGGGATCAGATGCTTCCTCTGGAGCCCTAATGGGCTGCCTTCCACCTGCTTTCTCATCTCTTATTTATTGGTCATGACTTCAGACTCCCCAGAAAGCAGCAGAGAACATTGAGTTTTCCCAGTGAGATCAGGGACCTGGGGATGGGGAGGGAGGTGTGAACCACGTGGAGCCTTGGGTGGTTAGAGGATGCAGGAGGTGAAGCCCCACGCAGGCCCCGCCCCTGGGGGGAGCGAGTTGGGGCGGGGCATCAAGGAGTCACATGCTTGCTTGCGTGCGTGCGTGGTGCGTACATGCGTCATGCATACGTGCATGTGGACAGCGTCCCCCTCCCGGGCCTTCGACTGTTCAGGGACCCCGCTCCTTCCACCTTTGACAAGACCTGGCAGCTTGGTTAACAAGCCCACAGAGAGCCTCAACTAGAGGAGTTTCTCCCAAGATTCTTATCATTTATTGCTCTCTTTTTTAAAGTAAAAATGAACCATCCCTTTAAAGTAGCACATTTGATACCGATTTGTCGGCGGCTGCTCCTTTCAATTACAGATTTTTCCAGGATCTAAAGTTTGAACCTAAATCATTCACGATATTTTATTTCCCAGATTCGGGTGTTTTAACGGTGTTAACATTATGATAACACACGGCGGCAGCTTCCCTGAGAGCTGACATGCGGGAACAACCTTTGGTTTCTCAGGAATTTGCCGCCAGGAGCTGTCAGTGCCGGGAGCTTGGCTTTCTGACCCGGAAGTGCCTTGGGGCTGTTACACCACCTTCCGGAAAGGGTTGGATCCATGTCCCCCACGTCGGAGGGCTCATCTATGAGCTCTTCCTTCATCCGTTCAGTGACCACTTCCAGAGAGCCTGCAGGTTCTGGCGCCTTGCTGCGCTTTGGGGCTGTGGAGATGCAAAGTCCAGCCTCCAGACAACTCACTCTCCAGTGAGCGAGACTGTGTCAGCCACTGCGCTGAAGGACGAGGGGTGTGCCGGTTGCTGACCTGGGCAGCACGGCTCCCATCAGCCTCCAGACTTTTCTCTAAAGCTCACATGCAGAGCCTCCCTCCACCCTCATCCCCATGGAAAGCTGAGCTGTTGCAGGAGTCAGGTAGCCTGGGCTTCAGTTAGCATGTGATTTGCAGGGCATATCAGAAACAACCAGGATTCAGACAACCTCATGGGCACTGCCTCAACACCAGCTCTATCTGGGCTCTCCAGACACTGGGGAATCGAGATCCTTCTTCTCGAGGAACTCACATTCCGAGGGGGAGCCTCAGGGCTGATGCTGCAGGTGCCCCAGCACTGGGTGTGTCTCCCACCCTACCCAGCCCCACAGCTCTGCTTCCCTCTGTGACACCTGGGATCAGCATTTGCGTCAGCATCACCACCAGCTGAGTCAGGGTGGCCATCCCAAGTTTGCCCAGTGGACGTGCTGGCTCCCAGATGCCCAGAACGGGCTGCAGTCCAACCGGAGCAGAACAAGCCCTGGATCAGCTTGGCCCAGGGCTGGCCTGGCAGCGACCTTGTCTTATACATCTGGGGTGGTCAGCGCCTCACCCAAGGTCTCCTGAAGGGAGGAGCCAGGTCTCACTTCTAGCAGCGGCTCTGTCTGCTCCCAGCCAGAAGCCTTGCATCTGGACCCTCCCTGTCTGCCCGTCACCAGAGTGCCCATCCCTGTTTCTCTGGCAGGTTGACCGCAAAAGCTGTGGCCGTGCTGCTGCCCATCCTGGGAACCTCGTGGGTCTTTGGCGTGCTTGCTGTCAACAACCAGGCCATGGTCTTCCAGTACATGTTTGCCATACTCAACTCCTTACAGGTGAGGGCCCAATGGGATTGTCAGCCTGGGAGCTGTCAGCTTTGTGAATAGATGAGTGGGTGCAGGTTGCCATGGCAACAGGACGGAGACACTCTGATCTGTTCCCTCCACAGGAGTTCACCTTGTGAGCCCGTAGGGTGGGAGCATCCCAGAGGACAGAGGCATGGATGGGGCACACACTGGGGTCTCTGAGCAAACAGGGCCTGGAGGACCCCATTTACAACAGGATTGCCTCATCTTTCAGGGACGTACCTGTGGGAGATACATCCAGCTTGAATGGAAGATGATCAGCATGTGGGTGGCTCCTAAAAGGGAGCCGGGCATGGAGGGGTGGTGAAGAGGGAGGTACCTCAGGTTCTGAGTTCTCATCTGCCCTCTACATGGAAGGACAGAAAAGGTAACGGCCTGAAAACCAGAGATCTGAGATGCCCAGAGTCTGAGTCCCCAGACCCACAAGCCCCTGCTGGAAGGACAGAGGCGAATGCTCATTGCCATCCATAGCCTACACAGCCGAGCTGCGGGCTGAATCCCGGCCAACGTCACTGCGGCCCAGCTCAGCCCTTACCGTGATGTCCTTGCTGCCTCTGGGTCTTCACGACCAGCAGCTGTGTTGCACTTTTAATCTGTAATAAGCCCCTATACACAGCTTTCTTCTGGTTGTCATGGTGACAGGGGATAGGTTGTCGTGGCAGCAGCCCTTACACACCATAGGTCCTGGGTTCCTCATTTATCCTCTGTATCCTGGTCTCCGCTTCCATAAAACGGGAACAGTAATAGGACCCACTTCATGGGGCTGCTTTTAGCACTCAATGAGATGAAGTGTTTGCCTAGTGCTGACACAGAGGAGAAGTCTCTAGATGTTTGGGGACATCCTTGTCTTGGATCTGTTTTCGTTGTCATCATCATACTTGGTCTGCCGGTGAGGACACAAGGGCTGTTTAGCTGGTAGGCTCGTGCCCTCCCACCTGTCCTCCCCAGCAAGTTTGCTCCTCTTCCAGGTTAAGCCAATCTGGGCATGTACCTGTCTCTGTATCTTGGCCACGGTGTCTGCCTGCATCTAGGTTAGATTACAGGACACCCTTCCATCCGCATGGTTTCATGGTGAAGCATCACAGCCTGCTCCCATCCTCTCCAACACCAAGCCATACTGATGCCACTCTAGAGTCCATGGGTGACATTGGAAGGAACCCTCAGAAAGTGTTTGTAACAAAAATGCAAGAGGCTCTAATTCTGTGTTTTCTTCCCTTTCCTTCCCAGGGATTTTTCATCTTCCTCTTTCACTGTCTTCTGAATTCAGAGGTATGTCTGCTCCACTTCCTGCCAACATGAAGCTGGTTTTTCATTTCTGTAAGGGCACAGAGAGCAGGAAAGGTGTGGCCTCATCTGGCTGGTTTCTGGGACTGTAACCCTGAATGAGCCTTGGTTTCTGTAACAGGTTGTGTGCAGGCGGCTGCTTCACATCAGTCCCTCCTCCCTCATCCCGGTTGCTAAGCAACATACACAAATCCTCCCTCACTGATGTCACCCAGGGGCTGCTGGCTGCATGGACGACGAGGGGACATGGAGACAGTGTAGAGTAACTGAGTTGGAGACTTAGGACCTTGCTTGGCATCTGGTGTATTAGGGAGAGTGAGATGCAGATGGGCTCCCAGCAAAACCTCCCCCAAGGCATACAGGAAGCTGACCTGGGGTGTAAGGAAGACTCTTGACTACAGGGATTAGAGACGGGGCTTTTGTGATGTGGCTTCCAAGGGCACTGGGGCACTTGGAGTGGGCTCATTCCTCTTGGTGCAGTCTGGGCCATTGCCCCTGCCATGTACTTGGCCACGGGGATGGTGCAGGCTGCTCTGGATCCCATCTCTGAGGACCAGTAATCCATAGGAAAAGTTTTACCCTTACATTGTGGGTTTGGTACCATGTTTCTTGGCATTTGCACCAGGTGGCACTAGTGGTAAAGACCCCACCTGCCACTGCAGGAAACGTGAGACGCGGGTTCAATCCCAGGGTCGGGAAGATCATCTAGAGCAGGGTATGGCAACCCAGTCCAACATTCTTGCCTGGAGAATCCCATGGACAGAGGAACCTGGTGAGCTACATACAGTCCATGGGGTTGCAAAGAGTTGGTCATGATTGAAGTGACTCAAACACACACACACACACACACACACACACACACACAACAGGCTGGGATTATGGGGAAATGCCTCTGGAATGATGATTGAGAACAGGGTGGGAACACCCACATCTGTGCTCTTTCAGGAGATTCTGTCCATTTGCACAGGAATGGTCAGGCAGAGAGGAAGGAGATGTGGGGTGGAACACGCAGGGTGAGTTGCCCAGGACGATGGAAGCCAGTGGAAGAGGGAGGTCACATGATTGCAAAGACCAGGGAGCAGCCCTAGCAGAGGCTGAGACTGATCCACGTGGCAGAGGGAGCAGAAAGGGGAGCAACCTCAGAACCACACACAGCCTGCCCCACTCGTGCATTTGTTCATTTACTGCTCTGGGTGATGTCTGTGCCAGTCACTCGCCCTGCCCCCATGCTGTTCATTGTTGAGCATGTCCTGTCTCTTCACCCAGAGCCGTGAGGTCAGTAAAGACCGGGAGATCCAGCTTTCTCCCCGTGCAGGGCTGGGTATGGCGGGAGTTGGTGCGGGGGATGGGCACAGTCTGTATCTGCCAAACGAATCAATGACACACAGTGCAGCTCTAGAACCACTGACTGTTTAGACCCAATACCTCCGAATCCTGTCTCACCCCATGTGCAGTGTTCTGGGCCTGGCATCAGCACAAATTCCTCAGGACCTTTTAGAATGACCTCTTATTGTTGCTTTTTCCACTTCTGAAATTGCTTCCATTGAGCATTCCATTCTGCTTTTGAAGGTGAGAGCGGCTTTCAAGCATAAAACCAAGGTATGGTCCCTCACGAGCAGTTCCAGCCGCCAGGCCAACGTGAAGCCCTTCAGCTCAGACATTGTGAGTGCGTGTGGTGTCTTGTCTGCACCCCTCCTGTGCCGGCCCATCCTTCTCCAAGTGCCTTCCATCCTTGGCCCACCTTGACCCAGGGCTCTTGTTCCTTGTCCTCACTGCCTGCAAAGCCAGTCCCTGCCGGCCAGGGACTTGCTCCAGCTTCACTGAGCTGCACACAGCTCCCACCTTGCTGAGGACCAAGGGGTCCCGAGCCCGTGTCTTTCGAGTCCTGAGCCCCGCCCCTCTGCTTCCTCCTTCCCTAAGCTCCTTTGTCCGCACCATCTGTGTCGGGGCAAATGGCCGCCCAGGTCGAGGTGATGGAGGCTCGGCTCAGGTGCTGGTGCTTGTCGGTTGACCCTTTCACACCTGACATAGGCCTGCTGGTGGCACAAGCTGATGTCACACCCCAACAAGGTCCCCTCCTCGTGAAATCACCTGAACCTCTCCTGCACTTTCCAGGATCAGAACTTCTTATGTTGACTCAGGGGGATGGAAGGTCAGTTGACCAAGACGCAGACACTGGACACACTGGTGACCCACAGAGGCACAGAAGTCTGCTGGCACAGCCCGGCCTTTACATCAGGGCTCCTCCCCCTACAGATGCCTGAAAAATTGATCATGAGTGATCAGGGGTCTGAACAAGCCACGCACTTTGCAATGCTGGGCTTGGATGTGTGGTTCCTTGTCCTCTGCCCTGCAGACCCCTGGGCAGGGTCCCGAGGCAGCCTGGAGCAAGCAGTGTCCTTCGTTCTCACTGCAGTGCAGCTTCCTACCTGTCAGGTCCTTGCTCAGGGATCCCATCTCAGGAAGTCTTCCCCGGACAGCACTGAACAAAGGTGCTCCCTCCCTATTCCAGCATCATACAACTGCCTGCCACTCCCGAGAATTGTTCAGATTATTCATTTGCTTGATGGCCATTGTCCACCTCTCCCATCAGAATGTAAGCTCCACGAGAACAAAAGTCCGATCAGCTTGGCTCACTGGAGTGGCCTCAGAGCCTACCTCGGTCCCTGGTGCATGGCCTGCTCCATAAATCAACACAGAGGGAATGACCACATAAGCAGATGGATGAATAGATTTGCAAACGAATGAATACATGTGCGAATGAATGAAGGAAGGAAGGAAGGACAGATCGATGAGTAAATGACTGCAGAGTTGAGTGCACCCCAGAAGCTGGGGGCTATGAGGCAGGCAAATGCTTGCCAAGAAGGTGGGGAAAAGTGCTCATTTTTCTGGGGAGCAG
>NW_011494884.1:809261-822284 GCF_000754665.1 Bison bison bison
GCCCCTTCCTCAAACTAGGGAGGATTCTCAGGCAGCTTTCTGGCCCAAGGCTTTGCTCTCCCACTCCCGGGGCACCATGGGTTTCTTGTCTGGGAGCAGAGTCTTCACTCCTCACTCCTTTGTGGTTTGCAGATGAACGGGACCCGGCCTGCTACGGGCTCCACCAGGCTCAGCCCTTGGGACAAGAGCAGTCACTCCGGACACCGCGTGGACCTGTCTGCCGTGTGAGCAGAGAGGCTGAAGACCCGGCCGGCCTGCTGCTCAGAACCCCTCTACCTGCTGCAAACAGAACGCAAGCAACGCTCTGCTGTCGCCACTGGGACCCTCTCCTCGTTACCGTCTGGACCCGGGGGTCACAGTCCCGAGAGAGCTGTTCTCACCTGTGATCTGCCCATGTGACAGTCTGCCAGTCTGCCTGCAGCCTGATACACAGAGGAGAGGGTGGGACCCTGGGGTACACACTTCCATTTCATCCCTGCCAGCGCACACACAGCACAGGACCCTCCACACTGGGCGCACAGGGGCCATAGCACCGGTGAGAAGTTTAACCTCTGCCTTGTGATGGGGACTTTGGACCAAAGTCCTGCTGTATGCAGGGGAAGGTCAGGCTGAGGCAGCTGCCCATGAGCATGTTTTCTACCTGCCGACTCCACCTAACAACAGGGTCCCCAATGCCAGGCACCTGCCAAAGAGTGATTCTTTCTGCAGGGTGGTGTCAGCCTGGGCCAGCCCCACGTCTGCTCGCATGGCTGTGCTGGGCCTCTGCTGATGCCCAGGGCTGTGGGGTGGAGATGCTGGCTGCCCAGACCCTGTCTGTGCATGGGGATCTCGCTAAGGCAAAGAGCTCCACCGAGGGTGGAGTCTTCTGCTCCGAAAGCATCTCAGCCCCTTCCTCATGAGTTTTTGCTCTTCAAATTCAAAGTCAGCCTTAAAATCCACCCCCTCCTCCTTTCCTGGCACCTGAGCCTCCTCTATGTTCACGATGGGCCAGAAGAGCCACCGTTTTCCAAGGCATAACATCCCTAGGATTTCTTCCTCATCACTTGCAAGTACTTTTCCAGTTTTCCAAAGAGTGGATTACAGTGGAGAGTAGCACGGTACGGTACGTGACTGCACATTGCTGCAAAGATGCCTTGACAGAGCCACGTGGCAGGCTGCTCTTGAGTGCGGGGGAGAATCAAGAACCCCGTCCTGACGGACCTAGGGAGGTGGGGGGTGGCACTGGCTGTGTCTTCTGAGTTGATGTTTATTTATAGGCCTAGACCTGGACTCAGCCCCCCAGGAAACGGAATGATCCTTACGACCCCATGTTTGGGCGAGATCCCGTGGAACGCTAGGGTTTGCGATCCTAGATGTGAACCAAAACACCGTGGAGTTGTTGGGAAGCAAGACTGCGAAAGGTTGCACTGTGATGACAGCACTAAGAGTGCTTGTGAAATGTGTGGGTAAGAAATTCCAACCTGTTTTTGATACTGGAAAATCTTCCTTGAAAACTGTGACGGCGATAGCATTAAAGCCCCGCCCCCCCACGACCATCCCGCCCTGTCCCCTCACCTCTGCTTTGTCTCCTGGTGAGTTTCTCTGTGGTTTTGTAGACCTTCTCCCATCTTCCTCTGCACCTTCATAAAGGAACTGCCCTGATGACGATGAGTGTTAACAGTCATCTTCAAGCATCTCCTGCTGTGTTGAGGGTGGGACACAGTTGCATGTTAATGGAGGGGTTAACCTCTGTCCCTCCACAGGGAGGAGGGATCTTCAGATGTACCAGCCTTGGCACCTGTGACAGTGCCCTGTGTGGTGACAGTGCCCCTGGGGGGTGAACCTGCCTGATGCAGGCAAAGACCCCAGTGTTTGGTGAAAAGTATGGCTGGCCCCCGCTCTAAGTGTCTTGTGATTCCAGAAGCCAGGTCACCTGTAACTTGGCATTATATCCTTGTGCCCAAGAGCACCTAGAAGTGAGAACACTGTATTCCTAAGATTTACACTTGGATTTTTTTTTTTTCTTATTTAGTTTCTGGTGAAGCAAATCAAATAAGGAACTGTCTTTATTTTACATAGAATTCTTTGTTTTTTTAACTCTGCATATTCACTCTACACAGCTAATATATATCAGGAGAAGTAATGAACAACTTTTTATTTCTAAAAATGAGAGTAGTGCACTTTATTTATAGGCTATATATTTTGGCTTCTGCGGCACTCTATTATCTACACATAATTTGGCCGAAGATAAGCAATTGGAAAGAATTGTGTGTTTAAAGTAGTTTATAGCACCGGAAAGGTGATGAATGCAACTATGTAGTGAATATATGTTGTGACTTTTATGAAATAAACTCTTAATGTCCTTTAAGTAAAATGTGGTCCTTAGCATCTTTTGCTGGTGAAAGGCAAGCAAGGCTGTGTGTCTCTTGACAGAAATCTATTGGGAAACGCACATGGGTAAAATCCTATCCTGGGATTCACTCGACAGACTTCTACTCAGTGCTTTCTATGTCCTCAGCACATTCTGGCTCTGGGGACTCTGCCATAGACGGTGCCCCACCCTACCCAGGAGCCTCCCTGGGTGCCTCCCTGGGTAGGGAAGAATGACAGACAGTGGGATTTTTGCAGCCCTGTGTTCCTCAGGTTAATGTATTGCATGGAATATTGGTGCTGCTTCTTTTTTTTTTTTTAACTTACCAACATATTTTAGCTAATATATCAAAAATATTTCAACACAATATTAAAGAATTATCAAGCTATTTTATATTCTTTTTATATACCAAGTCTTTAAATATGGTTTATTATTTTTTATTAAAAAATTTTGTACAGTTTTTAAAGTTAATACTCCATTTACAGTTATTACAAAATACTGGCTGTATTCCCCATGTTGTACAGTACAGGTCTGTAGTTTATCTTACACCCAATGGTTTGTACCTCCCACTCCCCACCCCTGTACCGCCCCACCACCACTGTGGCCACTAGTTTCTTCTCTGTATCTGTGAGTCTGCTTGTCTTTTGTTATAGTCACTAGTTCATTGTGAACCCCTAGTGTCTCAGGCAGTAAAGAGTCTGCCTGCAATGCAGGAGACCTGGGTTCAACCCCTGGGTTGGGAAGATCCCCTGGAGAAGGGCATGGCAACCCACTCCAGTATTCTTGCCTGGAAAATCCCATGGACAGAGGAGCCTGGAGGGGTACAGTCCACGGGATCACATAGAATTGGACACGACTGAGCATGCAAGTATGGCATAGTTTGTTGTATTTTTGTAGGTTACACACACACACACACACACACACACACACACACACACATACACTGGTGATTCTTCATGGGAGGTTCAAAGATCCTCCCAGCTATAGTTATTCATTTGCTTTGTCATGTTTCTCTTGGTTCCTTTTACACGTGATCTACTTGGTTCTACATCTTGTCTGCTGTGCAGACATCTGCTTTTAAACTTGATGTACTGACATACTGTAGGGACTTCCCTGGTGGTCCAGTGCTTGAGAATTCACTTTGCAATGCAGGGGAAGTGGGTTTGATCCCTGGTCAGGGAACTAAGACATCACATGCTGTGGAGCAGCCAGTCCCTCGTGATGCAACTACTGAGCCTGTGCACCCTGGAGCCTGTGTGCCACCACTAGAGAGTCCATGTGCTGCAACGGAAGAGCCCACGTGCTGCAGCTAAGACCAAACAGCCAAATAAATAAATAATATAACAAAAATTAAGTTGATGTACTCTCTTAAACTGTTTTCCATATTATCAGGTATTATTCATAATTATAATGTATATACATAAACATTTAATTACATATATTTTACCAAAATTTGGCACTATTTTACAATGTAATGATTGCTATGCTTCTATAGCCCTCCAGGCTCCTCTACCATGGAATTCTCCAGGCAAAAATACTGGGCTGGGTAGCCATTCTCTTCTCCAGGGGATCTTTCCAATCAAGGGCTCAAACCCAGGTCTCCTGCATTGCAGATAGAGTCTTTACCAGCTGAGCCACCAAGGAAGCCCTCTATATTATATACAACATATATAATAAGTATTTAGTTATATTCATATTATATGCATTTAATGTATTTTATATCTATTTTACATAGATTGATGGGTATTGGTATCTTTGAGGTTTTTCTGCTTATGACTTTTTTTCTTATATTGATTACTATCCAGGTTAAAATTTCAAAATTGGATTTTTGCATCAAAAAGAGTAAATAATTCCATCACTCTTGAAACATTTTGCCAAAATATTGAAAGTAATTTCTCACTGCCAATGATAACTTATTAATATTCTCGGTTTCCAAATGTTTTACCAGCAAAGAGCATTATCAGTGTTTTTATCACCAACTTAGTATGTGTGAAATGTCATGATTTGCATTTCTCTGCTCACTCCTGGGGCTGAGGTATCTTGCACTTGTGGGCTTGCTTTTTCCTCTTTCTCGTGGAAGCGGGGGATGAACGCACTGACTCTACAGGGGAAACGTTTCCCTTCTTTGTGTACTTCCTCGCTGTGCTCTGAGAGCATCTCAGTCAGATGCTCTTACGGCTGAGGTGAAGGGGGCTTGTTGAGGGTCGGAGTTAGATGATGCCCCCACACCAGCTGTACTGTGAAAGCATGAACCAGAGCCTCCTGCTCGCGGTTTAGGTCCATTTTGGAGACGGGTCAGCGCTCAGGGCATCATTCCGGCTCTCTCTTGGTGTTGGAGGAGGCAGGTGCAGGCCGGGTTGGGTGCCGTGGCTGCCTCTCCTGCCGCAGATTTCCTCCTCCATCAGCCGCAAGCCCTGAGTGTAGTGGCTGGGGCAGGGCGCCCCCAGAAAGGTTGCCTCAAGGTGGAGCCGCATCGCAGTCCTAGAGGGGTTCTGATGCCCTCCGGGTCCCTGCGTGCCTTCCGCCAGAGCCCACAGACCTGCCTTACACAGCAGTGTTCTCAGGCCGTCTTTCCTGCAGAGATTCCTCAGAACTTGGAGTCCAGACACGGAGGACTGTTTTTCTGGGCTGCAATTGGCCTTTAAACTCTTTTTTCACCGTGTTTGGGGAGTTTGGGTGTGAGTCCTGGGCTGTATGGCATGGGCGGGGGGCGCGGTGGGTAGAGGTGGTGCTCTGTTCTCATTATTGGCTAGTTTCCTGCTTCCTGCCTTTTTTTCTAACTTTATTATTATTTTTAATTGAGGTACAGTTGACATACAACATTATAATATTGTTGGGTGCACAACATAATGACTTGACATTTGTATACATTGCAAGATCACCACAAGTCTGATTAATATCTATCATAGTATGTTGCTACAGAATTTCTTTTCTTGTGATGAGAACTTTTAAGACCTATTCTCAAAAACTTTCAAATATGCAAATAAAACATTATTGACTACAGTTACCATGTTGTATGTTATGTCCCCAGGACTTACTTATTTTATAACTGGAACTTTGTATCTTTTTAATTTCCTTCATCCATTTCACCTACCCCCAACACCCTACCCTACCGCCCCATCCCTGTCTCTGGCACTATCAATATACTCCCTGTTTCAATGAGTTTGGCTTTTGTAGATTCTTCTGGTAAGTGAGATCATACAGTTCTTATCTTTCTCTGCCTGACTTATTTCACATGGAAAAATGCCCTTTGGGGACATTCATGTTGTCTCAAACTGCAGGGTTTCCTTCAGCTGAGTAATATTCAGTGTGTAATATATATTCACATGTATCTATATATATATGCCACATTTATTTATCCATTCATTCCTTGACATTGATTCTGTATCCTGCAACTTTATGGAATTCATTTGTTAGTTCCAACAGTTTTTGGTGGAATATTTAGGGTTTTCTAAAAATCCTAATTTCATTTTTCCCTTTATGATTTGGATGATTTTTATTTCTTTTTCTTGCCTTAATTTTCTGGCTAGGATTTCCAGTATTATTTAACTCCTGTGTTGAATAAGAGTGGTAGGAGTGGGCATCCTTGTCTTGTTTCTCATCTTAGAGGGAAAGCTTTCAACCTTTCATTATTGAATATGTTATTTGTGGGCTTGTCAAGTATGGCCTTTATTATGTTGAGTTTTTAACCATGAATGAATATTGTATTTTGCCAAAGAGTTTTCTGCGTCTATTGAGATGGTAATATGATTTTACCTTTTATTCTATTAATATGGTTTATCCCATTATTGATTGAATATGTTGAACCATCCTTGCATCCCAGGGATAAATTATGGTGTATTTTTTTTTTTTTTTAAAGATTCTGTTGAATTCAGTTTGCTAGCATTTTGTTGAAAAATTTTCCATCTGCATTTATCAGAGATATTGGCCTGTGGTTTTCTTTTCTTGTAGTGTCCTAGCCTGGGTTTGATATCTTGGTAATACTGGCCTTGTACAATGAGTTTGAAAGTGTTCTCTCCTTTTCAATTTGTTAGAAGAGTTTGAGAAGGATGGTGTTAGTTTTTCTTTACATTCTTGGTAGAATTCACCCATGAACCATCTGGTCTTGGGCTTTTCTTTTTTGGAAGGTTTTTGATTATTGATTCAACCTCATTACTTTATATTAGTTGGATTTTTTGTATTTTCATGATTCAGTGTTGGTAGGTTGTATCTTTCTAGGAATTTATTCATTCTTCTAGGTTTTCCAATTTGTTGGCATATAATTGTTCATAGTACACTCTTACAATTCTAGTATTTCTGTGGTATTACTTGTAATATGCCCTCTTTAATTTCCAGTTTTGTTTGAGTCCTCTATCTTTTTGTGTGTGCGTGTGTGATACCGTCTCTCAGCTCTAAGTGTCTGAGGCCTTCTCAGGCTGTTCTGTGGACACACCTACTCCATACATCTTATTCCCTCTTGCGATAGAATTCTTAAGCTCACACACCTTCTCTCCATCCTGCAAAGCTCTGGGCTGAGTACTGAGCTTCCTTTTGCTGTCCCAAGGGTGGTGCTGATTGCTCAGATTTGTGGGGTTTCTCCCAGGCTCACATAGTCAGGCCAAATTTCTGCATATGCTCACAGTCCTCTTTCAAAAGCCTCCTCTTGGGGCAGTTGGCAGTATGCACAGGGACCTGCCACATGGTGGTTGTGTGTGTGTGTGTGTCTGTGTGTGTGTGTCTGTATGTGTCTGTGTGTGTGTGTCTGTGTGTCTGTGTATGTGTGTCTGTGTGTGTCTCTGTGTGTGTGTGTCTCTGTGTGTGTGTGTGTCTGGGTGTGTGTCTGTGTGTGTATCTGTGTGTGTGTATGTGTGTATCTGTGTATATCTGTGTGTGTCTCTGTGTGTGTGTGTGACTCATGGAGCACTGAGGGTTCCTGTGGGCCAGCTTGGGGATTAAGGTCCAGCCTCCTCATGGAGTCTGTAATGTGTTGGGGTCTGTGTCTTTTTCATGCAAGAGCCCTGTCTGCTGTTCTCCCAGCCTGCTCCCTGCCCCTGGTAAGGCAGCACATTCTAGCATTTTGCATGGGATGAAAGAGATGTGAGGCTTTGGCAACGTGAACAGTTGGGGAAGCCAGGTGCTCACTCATACTGTCTCGTTTTACCCTGTGGGAGAAATCAGAGTCCAGGAAGCTCTCTCTTGGCCCCAAGTCGTGCAGGGAATGAGTAATGTGGGTAAAATGAAACTGCTCTTCTGCATTTTTAGAGCGTCCAATTTCAGATTGTTTTGCTCTGACAGTACCTGGAACTTCTCCACAGGACTTCTGGATTTCCACAAGGCTTTCTCCTCTGTCGGTTGTTGTCTAAAGGATGATCTTTGGCAGTAAGATGGTAGAAAACTCTTTGTCTGCCATGATGATGTCACTCCAGAGCAAATGCTTCATTTTGATAAAGTGAAATGTATTAGTTTTATCTTTTGTCAATTATACTTTTGGTATTATGTCTAAGAAATATTTAACAAATCTTAGTTTAAAAAGATTTCCTCCTATATTTTCTTCTAGGCATGCTATAGATTTTTTTATTTTATTGAAGTATATTTGATTTACTGTATTGTATTGATTTCTTCTGTACAGCAAAGTGACTCAGTTATATGTATATGTACATATACATAAACATATTCTTTTCCATTATGATTTGTCACAGGGTATTAAATATAGTCTATTCATTTTAATTGTTTTTCTTTTTTATGGCTGAGTAATATTCCATTGTATATATGTACCACATATTCTTTATCCACTCATCTGTCAGTGGGCATCTAGGTTTATCCACTCATCTGTCAATGAGCATCTAGGTTGCTTCCGTGTGTTGGCTATTGTGAATAGTGCTGCTATGAACATAGGGGTGAATGTGTCTTTTCAGATTACAGTTTTATCTGGATATTTACCCAGAAGTGGGATTGGTGGATCGTATGGTAGCTCTATTTTTAGTTTTTTAAAGAGCCTCCATACTGTTTTCCATAGTGGCTGCACCAATTTACATTCCCACGAACAGTGTAGGAGAGTTCCCTTTTCTCCATGCCCTCTTCAGCGTTTGTTATTTGTAGACTTTTTGATGATGGTCGTTCTGACTGGTGTGGATGGATGGATACCTCTTGATTTACATTTCTCTAGTAATTAGTGATGTTGAGCATTTTTCATGTGCCTATTGGCCATTTGTATGTCTCCTTTGGAGAAAGTAGACATGTTTTAGTTTAAAAATTTAAGTATACAATCCTTTTAAGATTAAATTTTGTATAAGGTTTGGAGTTTGAGTCAAGACTCATTCTTTTGCCCATCAGTATTCTTGTGGACATCCGGTTGGGCCAGTCTCCTTCAT
This sequence comes from Bison bison bison, assembly GCF_000754665.1. Taxonomy (NCBI): domain Eukaryota; kingdom Metazoa; phylum Chordata; class Mammalia; order Artiodactyla; family Bovidae; genus Bison; species Bison bison. Next base: position 817,962 of record NW_011494884.1, read on the forward strand.
CTGAGGCTCTGTCCTTTTGCCCTTGAATTGTCTTTGCTCCTTTGTCAAATATCAGTTGACTGTATATGTGTGGTTTTCATTCTGGGATCTCTTGTCTGTTCCATTGTCCATGTGTCTGTTTTTTTCCTACCAATACCACACTGTCTTGATTACTACATCTTTTTACAGCTTTATAGGAAGTCTTGAAATCAGGAAGTGGTGTGAGTCCCCAGACTTTGTTCTTCTCCTTCAGTATTGTGTTGGCTATTCTTGGTATTTTGCCTAGAATTATATTCATATAATTTTTAGAATCAATTTATCAATATATCTAAAGTAGGTTGCTGAGGTATTGATGGGGATTACAATCAGTCTATAAAAACCCATCTTGAACAGTTGATTTCTTAACGTTATTGAATCTTTCAATCCATGAATATGGAGTATCTCTTTATTTATTTAGATCTTTAGAATTGGTATAACATCTTTAAATGCTTGGTAGAATTCAGACTGACTGACTTTTGGGTTCCAAAATATTTTTATACTATGTTTTTAAAAAGTGATTGCTCTAAAGTCTGCAAAACAGATTTCAACTAATCTAAATCCATCTTCAAATAAGAGTGTACCACTGATACTTCAGCCACCTTTAACACTGCAATCTTATTCCTCCCTTCCATTCCTCATGACTTTGTTGTCATTCATTTCCTTATGGTATAATCATCTAATACACTGTTACTCTGTGTGCTGTGCTCAGTCACTCAGTTGTGTCCGACTCTTTGCAACCCCATGGGTTGTAGCCCACCAGGCTCCTCTGTCCATGGAATTCACCAGACAAGAATACTGGAGTGAGTAGCCATTTCCTTTACCAGGGGATATTCCCAACCCTGGGATCAAACCCAGGTGTCCTGCATTGTGGGTAGATTCTTTGCCATCTGAGCCATCAGGGAAGCCCTCTTAACATATTAATAATGGTTATTTTACATTTCCTGTCAACAACTGTGTAATAGTATGTGGTCTAGTTCTGATACTTGTTTTATTGTTTTACTTGCCTTTTGTTGTTTTGATCGCCTTACAATTTTTTTCTTGTTATTGAAAGCTAAACATATTTGTACTGGGTATTAGAAACTGAGGTAAATAGGTCTTTAGCGTAAGGATTTATGTTAATCTGACTAGAAGCTGAGCTGTGTTGAATGTTCTCTATAGCCGTAGGTGCCTGAGCTTCAATTCCTTCTTTGCTCTTGACTTTGAACTCTCTGTATGGACTGTACTCGTCATAGAGCCTGCATCTTACAGCACTTTCGACCTAATATATTAATATACTGGCTCTTTTTTGCTGTGATGTTAATACGTGAGGTAGGAGAAATGTTCCATAATATTATAATAAATCTCCATCTTTTAGAGAGTCTGTGTCTAGGGAGGTGACTCTCAGAACTGTTTCTCTAGTGTTTCTTCCCTCTCTGGGGAGACAGGAAGCCCAGAGGAGGCTAGGAAGTCAGGAATGCCCTTCCCCTCAGACAGAAAAAGGCTTTGATAAAGCACTTCCTGCGAAAAGTAGGGTAGTTGTTGATAATATGATGGGAGGGAGCTATGACTCCTTGTTTTCTGGCTGCCATTTTTTTTTCTGTCACTTAGCCAAGTGCACATTGGCTGCGGTGAAGATACTTTCTCTCCTCCAACCCCCTGACCTCTTTATTGCCTCCCTGGAGACTCAGAGACCTTAGAACAAAGAAGCCAGCATGCAGGGTCTCGACTGCAGTTCCCAGGGCTCTGATCTTCCCTCCTGGATACTTTGGTGTTGCATAACCCCCCTGGGACGTGGACTCAACGCTGGAAACAAGACAGAAAGTGGGTACAGAATCCTCAAATCCCCCAAGGTTAAGTTCCCACTCAGGCAGAGTGGAATCTGAAACAGAGAGATCAGTTTCTTCAAGTCAGTGTGACTTTTGAGTTCAAGCTGCAGCAGCTCGAACTCCATCCTCTGAACAGCAGGAGCAGGTGCAGCAGACACGGGGTCTGCATTCCAAGACCCCTTGTTCTTTGTTGAGAGAACTCTGAATCTCCTGGGTGTCTCAGGGAAGGGTAACCCAGCCCCAATGCAGGGGCACATCCTGATGGGTCTAAATGGCCTAGGTGGGTCGTTGGTTCACATGGCCAGGTGGTCCAGTGGTTAAGATTCCCTGCTTCCAATGCAGGGGTTGTGGGTTCAATCCCTGGTAGGGGAACTAAAATCCCGCATGTGTGCGGTGCTGCCAATAAATAAATAATAAAAAATTAAAGATACTTAAAAAATGACCTTTGTGGTCCCATTCTCCTTCCCAGAGATTGGTTTGCTCAAAGGCACAGGATGATGTGTGAGGGGACACTGATGTCTGCCCAGGAAACCTGGAGCCATGGTGTGACAGAGGGCAGGTGGCCAGGCCACAGCTGACCCCCGAGGATAGGTGTGGAGAAGATGGAGAGGACCGGGGCTCCTGTCTGCAGGCAGGCTGGCTTTGTGGATGGTCCTGGAGGTGCAGCCAGGAGAGACACCAGCAGAGTTCCCTGTTGCTCACAGCTGGGCTCCCGTCCATGTCCCCAAGCAGCAGGACGGGCCCTGTGTGCCTCCTGCTTGGGGCTGAGGGAGGGACGGCTGAAGGGAGTTGCAGTCCACGGGGTGGGGACACCACTCAGAGACTGCCCTGTCGTCTCCCCAAGCCCATTCCTCCATCCTTGCAGCCATTCCTGGGGGAGACTTCATCACGAAGAGTAATGGACCAAATGGAGTCTGTCCAGATAAACGAGTTAATGGCCTGACAGCTGCATCTGTGTAGCTTGTTCACTTAATTGGATATTCTGGAGCTTCCTCTGCTTCAAGCTGTGTTTGTCGATTAAACAGCAAGCATCCCTGGCCCCAGGTTCTATTCCTGGTTTTACACATTCCCTGGGGTGAGAGAGCTTTCCTAAGTGTATTGACTTTCTCCCTTCTCTCCCTGCTGGATCCTATAGATGGATGCTCTGCTGTGTTTAGTCGCTCAGTTGTGTCCGACTCTTTGTGACCCCGTGGACTGTAGCCTACCAACCTCCTCTGTCCATGGGGTCTCCAGGCAAGAATACTGGAGTGGGTTGCCATGCCCTCCTCCAGGGGATCTTCTCAACCCAGGGATCAAATCCAGGTCTCCCACATTGCAAGCGGATTCTTTACCAACTGAGCCACCAGGGAAGCCCTATAGATGGATACTGGGCAGGTTCTTTCCACATGGGATAGGGAACACGGGACACAGAGAATGCTCACACCTGGCCCTGCTAGAAGAGTTCCTCTGACTTTCCCAGCACTCATCCCAGGAGACAGGCTGTGGGTGCCATGGCTTTGTGTGAAGCTGGTCCCCAAATTTGGAGGTGGCTGAGAAGGTTGGGAGACTAGAGTCAGGTAAGGACAGTGGCTTTAGCCAGAATGTAGATGTGGGGGCTGGAGCTCAAGCAGCCATCTTGGAACATGAGGAAGAATCAGCTATTGGGGAATTCCTAGACACAGGATAGAGGAGCTTCCTTCCCTATGACCATGAACAATATTGCCAGCACTGGCCACACTTCTCTAGGCTTGGGTTTTGTGAGGGAGAGTAGCTTCTGTCCTGTGTGAGCACCTGTGGACTGTGGTTTGTAGTTACTCACAGCTGTCTTGCCCAACCCTATGCAGCCACAGTGGGTGCATTTCTTCCTTCCGTGCTGTGCTGACTGGACAGAGCAGCTGCTGTCCAGCTCCTCAGAGAACAACGTACTCGCAAGTCCCCTGGGGCTGCTGACACTGCAGATACTGATGCTGGGGCCTGGGATTCTGCATTTCTGACCTCCCAGGGGATGCCAGGTATATGCAACTCCCTGACCACACTTGGGGCCTAGAACTCCTCTACCTCAAGTCTCAACCCAGGTGTTCTCACCGTCCCAGCCAGGGTAGCTCCTGCCCGGCTCTGCCCACAAGAGCAGCTGCTGGAGAAGAGCAATCAACAGAGAGGATTTTCATGTGATGGGTCAGTGGGGAACAGGGTCTCTTCAGTGATGTGGGTCCTGGAGGAAACCCATCACCTCCCCTCACCTGGCTGCTCCTGCAAGCTTCATTCCACAGCAGGAAACTGGGCCATCATGATATGAGAGGCCCAGAATGGGTCCAGAGGATGAGTTAATATTTGAAGCAGGTTTTCTGAGCCTTTTCTGGGTTTTCAGAGTGGTTTGCCTTCTACCTTCCAAAGGTTGGTTAGAAATTGAAGGCTGCAGCCTAGGATCCCTGATTATCATTCCATCCATTCGCATCCAAAGATGCTCAGTCCCCTCCCAACTGCTGGTCAGCCTGGACTCAGAAGGTCACTCCCTCCAGCC
>NW_011494884.1:822519-827015 GCF_000754665.1 Bison bison bison
TTTTTTTTTTTTTTTTTGAGCAATGAATCAAGCTTTAGGGAGCTCATCTATTTATTTGTTTGCATTTATGAATTTTTAAAGAGTATCTTCTTGAGTCAGAACTTTCAAGATCAGGGATTATGGGGAGAAAATTAGCCAGTGAATATTAGACTCCAGGTACACTAATATATTTAAATTAATTTCCAACTCTCATCAATTTCCATAGCTGTAATCAGTGCTAAAATAGTTTTTTTGGGGTTCTGCTATATCATCATCATTGTTGCCTTTTATATCCATCCCCAAGCATCCAAGAGCTAGCAACTCTGTTTGGATGATAAGAAGCATTTTAAAATGTTTTCTTTTTTCTTATAAAATGCATAATCATTGTAGAAAGTGTGTTAATTACTGATGAGCAAAAGGAAGGAAAAGAATCACCTATTAATATGATGCTGCCAGTGAGACAACAGTGACAAATATCCTGTGGTTTTTCAGGTGTTTGTATGAGTTTGAGTGTGTACACACATACCTGTGTATGCATCTATCTCAATGACAATGAATTCTGATTGCACACACTTTTTTGTACCCGCTTTTCCCTAACAATTAAATGTATCAATAGAGTGTAGCTTTTTAATAACATCAAATCATTCTCCTGCAGCAGGAATTGTCCTCTGGCTCACAGAGTCCCCCAAGGAGTCTTTAAAAGTAACTGGACTCCTGGGTTCTCCCTGGAGGCTCTGATGGTGGTGGTGCCTGCTGTTTTATCTTAGGGATAACCAGGTTCTTATATTTAATCAATTACATGCTGTTGGAGTCTTAGGATATTTTTGCCGTTATAAGTCTATACGAGAGATAATTGCCATTGTGAAATATCTGTAGATGTACCTTTGCATACATCGGTTATCGTGGATAAATTCTGGAAGTTGGATCACTGGGTCAAAAGTTTCCACCCTCTATCACGTACCAACTTGTCACTCACGCTTCGGAGAGAAGAGACCCAGAGACCCTGTGTGGCAGGAAGGACTGAGCCATCTGCCCACAGCTTAGCCAGCCTGGGAAAGATGAGAGTTGTTCCTGGTGGGAACAACTCCTAGAAGTAAGATCTAAGATGGGGATACAGACACCCCCATGGCATTATGTCCTAATGAGGTGGGCTAGGTACTCCTGTGGTGATGGGTCTCTCCTCAGGTGGAGAAAGTGCCCAGACTGATGGCCTGCATCCACCCTCCGTGCTGCCTGGGAGAATCCATGTCATCAGTTACAGAGCTGCTGCTACTGCTTCAGTCGTGTCCGACTTTGTGCGACCCCATGGACTGCAGCCTACCAGGCTCCTCCGTCCATGGGATTTTCCAAGCAAGAGTACTGGAGTGGGGTGCCATTTCCTTCTCCAAGTTACAGAGCAGGAAGCCCCAAAGACAGTGGCTGAGCCCACACAGCGCTCAGACTTCCACCCACCTCCAGAAACGTCTGAGGCTCAGTCTTTCGTGACCCCTTTGTCGAGCTCCTTTCTTAGGACAATGACTGGCTGTGTGCGGCCCTCAGAAGCATCTCTTACAATCGACTGGGAGTCTCAGACAGCAGACGAAGGTTGCTTCACAACCACGTTTAGCTTATCTGTTGCAAGGGCTTAGCTGTTCCTGGTTATCTTGCATTCCAGGGCTCAGAGCTGGAACCCAAATTTCCTATATAGCATACTCTTCCTGCATGGATTAGGATTTATTTATTTGACTCTGGTACATCTGTTTTATTAGTTCTAACGTGCTTAATCTTATTTAAAGCTTTATTTGTATCTTATTTTTGCTTCAATGTTCTCTCCTCAAGTCATAGAATTAGAATCTTATTGTAGTTTTTTGCCCATTAATTTCACCTCTGGGTCCTCAAATGGTTTTCAAAGCCAATACACATGGTTCAAGAGTGTTTTTACTCAGTGTTCTCACTTCTGAGTGGAGCATTCACCATTTATAAACAGGGGCTTGAAGCTCAAAGAGGTGCCACAAACCACTGTTATACTTAAAATTAGGTCAATAAGACTGGAAGGAGGAATATACCATTATTTGATTAAGTTAAATACTCAAAAAATAAACCATTTGTTGCCACTATATAAACCTAAGAGAGGACTTGCATGTTTAAAGACATACACTGCAGTGATGCATTTAGGAAAGACTGAATTAAAAAAAAAATGTTTCAGAATCACATTCGAACTTTACTTACAACCATTCCACGTCTGCCACTGATGGGTCAGTCTGCAGGTTTATAAGTTAACACGGTGGTTTCCATTGGTTTCCACGGGGATGACGCACACCCCCTGGCTGGAGAGAACCCACACAAACCATCCTGCAGACTCTGGGAACTGGCTGGAGGTTGGCGTGTGGGAAGGCCCAGCCCAGGTGAGAGCTGGCTGGGTGTCAGGAGCACCAGATCCTTACCCTGGTGCATGAGGCAGGTGGGACTCCACCCCTTATCTCTGTGAAGAAACAGAGCCCAAGACCTGGGGAGGATGGGGCAGGTCTGTGCTTACACCTCTAAGGGCAGTGATCAGTGTGGTGGGTGCAGAATTGGGGGTGGGGGAAGGATAGTGATCAGTGGGTATGGCACAGCCCCTGCCCAGGGGTCTGGGGTCATTGCTACAGCCTCTGGACCTTATTGAGGATGAAGCCTCTCTCATCATCCAATACATGTTCATTGAGTACCTGCCACATGGTAGGGAAAGTTCTAGAAGTTGAGGAGGAGACACTGAACAGGTCAGACCAAGCTCCTGTCCTGTTAGAGATGATGTCCTGGTGGACAAGGCCAATGGTGATCAAGTGTTGGAACCATGGACATGGTGACACCAGGTGGTGATGTGTGTTCTGAGGACCAAGATGCAGGGCAGTGTGATGGATTGTGTGTGTGTGTGTGTGTGATCTGTAGGAGTGTGTGTGTAAATGGAGTTTGTGTGGATTTGTAAGTGGGTGGGGTATGTGTGGATGTGAGTGAGTATGTGTGAGTGTGCAGGGGTGCATATATATCTCTATGTATGAAAGTGTGCATATATGGGTAAGTGTGTAAACATAATACAGGTGTGTTTATATGTATGAGTATGTTTTGGGCTTCCCAGGTGGCACTGGTGGTAAAGAATGTGCCTGGGAATGCAGGGGAATTAAGAGACCCAGGATCCATTCTGGGTTGACAAGATCCTTTGGAGGAGGGCATGGCAACCCTCTCCAGTATTCTTGCCTGGAAAATCCCATGGACAGAGGAGCCTGGCAGGCTACAGTCCATAGGGTTACAAAGAGTTGGACACGACTGAAACAACTTAGCACACAGCATACGTCTACACACACTAATTCTAAGGTAGAACAGGGGTCAGTGAAAGCTTTTCTGAGGATTGACAGTTAAGGTGAAGTTTTTGGGAAAACGGTGGAAGAAGGAACAGGAAGTTGAGAGGAGCTGAGCGGGAGCAGGTGAAGTCTCAGAGGACAAGATGCAGGAGACAAGGTGGGCGGGGCAAGGTCACGTATGGAACCGGCGGGACGTCAACGAAGACACGTACTAGGGATCAACTCTCCAGGACTTATAAGATTCTGGGTGTGGGATGTGATGCTAACCAGGAAACCATGGATGAAGCCCAAACCTCTGCCCTAAACATGAAGGCAGCTTTGCTGTCGAGATGGGGATCACATGAAAGAAAAACATCCCAGGATGGGGTACATGCCAGCAAAATCCTGATGGTCACATGGTCGGACACTTCCTCAGCAGCCCCAGGATAAAGGGCTGTGAATATTTCTAGAATTTCAATAGCCCCAAGATCCAGATCCCCAGTGGGTCTTTTCAAGTCTGCCTGAGAGCTTCAGAGAATTCTTTTTATCATCTACCAGCGATGGATTATTCACATAGCTTCCAATGGGCACTCTTCATTTCTGTGTAATAGGTCCAGACACTCCCCAGAAAGTATTTCATTAGTGGCCTCGTTTTCAGCCTCACATGACTTTATCAAGCTTTCTCTTAGGAATTAAAATGTCATGTCTCCTCTCCACCTGACGGTGACTCCACTGCAGAGTTTAGCTTTGCTGCAGAGCCTGGTGAGGTTGCAGATTGTGCGCATCTAACCACAGGCAGTTTTTCACAACGTGACCTTTGTGCACTCCTGGGAACTGTTGAAGGCATTCCCCTGGAAACGTGGACTTTTCTCTCCAAACATGCACACCACAGGGACCAGGGAGGGGACATTGTACTGCTGGGAAACACAGGGGCTCGGGGTGTGGACGTAGTAGGGGCTGAGTGAAGACTGCTGTGGGTCCTGGGAAGTCAAAGGAGGGGTGGGGCAGCAGGGCAGACTGAGAGGAGGTGGAGGGAGCTGTCCGCCCCAGGACTGGATCCTCTGAGGTGTGCGATATGAATGGGCCACTTCAGATCTGATCTTAGAGATGTCCCTCTGGAGGCCTGGGAGGGAGCCGCTGGCGAGTTTGTTAAATAGGAAATTTCCCAGGGCAGTGATGGTAAAGTGCAGGACCACGGGCTGGGAGACTCCCAGATGCTTA
>NW_011494884.1:827115-833565 GCF_000754665.1 Bison bison bison
ACATCTCGCCCCGTATCCCTCAGAAACTGCTACGCTGCTTGTAAGGCAATTAACCCCAAAACCATGAGTTGTTTCCTTGAATAAAGGACAAGCTCATTACTATGTTATTTTATTTTTGTATTTTGCTTAAACGGATGTCACAATCATCACCCCATCTTAAATGTTTTCCATAGAATTTTGCAAAGTTGTGTCACAAATGTGCCACCGTTTTCACATCAGCACCTCATGGTGGGAACTTCTAGGTGGCGGGACAGCAGACATCAGTCATTTTCCTCACAGTGTCCCATTAGCTGGAGTGTTCATAGCCTTGTCACACTCAGAGCTCTCGTTAGGGAGGACGGTGTCATTCCTACAAGAAGGCTTCAGAGTCAGGGCAGAACCAGATCCCCTGGTGAAGGTTCCTGTGCTCTGTTATGAATCACCTGGCCTGACAGCATGGCCATGCTCTGACTACCAAATTCAGATGTGCTGGTGGGAGACCTTGGGCTCCAGTCTAGTTCCTGTAAACTCGGGGGACACAGAGATTACCCCAGAAACTTGGCGTAGAAATTCACATGGGCAGATGCTAGAGGAGGAGAGGGTGCACCCTTCCTGGGGCTGGTGAGGGAAGGATCATTGTAGAACGGGAAGCTGGCTTCCCAGGCTGACTGTGGGGTATAGGGTGCAGTCCCCAGGGGACTTGAGGCTCTTATTCCTGAAGCAAGGATCCCTGCAGGACGCCCATTCAAGCTAAGTTTCTGGGAAGGCTGTTTAGCCCGAGCCTGGGTCTTGCTGACTGAGCACGTGCTTAGGAACCTGGTTGACAGGTGTCATCTGCTCCAGGTGACGGTCCCAGGATAAGCATCCACTCACCAGGTGAAAATGACAAAGGCAACCCACGCTGGGTAACTGAAGCATTGGGCCTGTGTTCCCCTTCCCAGACCCAGATTTCAGAGACAGATTCAAAGGTAGGTCTCCCGGGTCAGTCCAGGACCCTTTCCTGCAACTGTGAGCCCGTTTCAGGCAAAATCTCTTACATGACTGGACAGTAGCATGTACCACCTGGGGTGTATCCACCGGTGCATTGATTATTTAGCACTGTCTGCATGGAAGAAACAGCAAATGCAGGGAAGGCATTTGCTGAACCCCCTTAATGTGCCTAAAGTCAGATCCTTCCAGGAACTCAGTTGTCACAGATCCCCTCCTGGAAGGCTCACAAATGGGGACGGTTGACTCTTGTCACAGGAGAGGAGACACTGCATCCAGACAAAGCTTGTCACAAGCTATCCTACCTCGCATCTGTTCTTCCAAGTTTCCTGCCATCTTTCCTAAAGTACCCCTCACTCTCCCCTGAGAGGCCTACAACTCCTTCCCCTTTCCTTACTAAGATCATTTTTAGTCTTTATTCAAGTCAGATTGGGAGAATTACTCATTTTCCTGGTTGTCTACTGTGCATGTTGAGGTGCATATGTTAATAAAGTTCTGTTTGATTTTCTCTTGTCTTTCATTATAGGATTCTCAGTCAAGGAGAACACAGGAGGGTAGAGGGAAAATATTTGTCCTCTTTACATCAGCAAGCTTAACAAGCTAGCCCTTTCTCACATGGAGCTCTCCTAGCTGATGCTGACGCTTTTGTTTTCAATTAAACTTGTTGATTAAGGGCAAGGCTCCCTTTGCTGAAGGTTGTGCAACAGTAATTAGTATTGAGGCTGCAAAGAGCAAAGAGCTTTATTTGGGAGTTGCAGATTCAGGTAAAACCAAACAGAGTTCCAGGAAAGAGAAAGAGTCATGAGCTTATAAAAGCCAAAGCCAGGAGGTTGCTCAAGAATTGTGATTCACTGTGATTCAAGAAAGGAAATATTTGTGCCCTAAGGGATAGGCTGTCAGGAGTTATTTTAGGGTAATGGCCTGATAAATATCTTGAGTTTCTGGCACATATTATGGATGCCTGCATTAAGACAGTAAGTGATCAAATAAACCTTAATTATGTCAAACTGGTTCATAATACTTTTCAGGTCTATTACATTCTTCTACTCCTCTGTATATTCATCCTATTAATTTCTGAGAATTCAATATTGAAATGTCAACTAAAAAATCTTAATTTACCTACTTAAACAGTTGTAGTATATAGTGGAACTATATGTAACTTTGTTCTGTATTTTCCAGGTCTCCTGTAAATGTGTGATCATTTTTAATAACTTACAAAATAAGGAAGAAAGATTTAAAAGGCAGTAAGTGGTCAAAAGATCAGATTCCATCTGGGCTGAAACATACATAAATCATGCTTCCTTAATGACCTCCCAGCTCCATTTTAGGGAGCTCTCTTAGAAAGTTACTTGCCACGGTATAGGGAAACAGGTGAGTATGTGAGAGTTATGCTTTTGGAGAGTTTATGGCTACATTTAAGCAACAGGGATCCATTTAGGAAGTGAGCTGTAAATGGCATTCAAAATAGAAGTTCATGGATCTTCACTGGGCTTCCCAGGTGGCAACAGTGGTAAAGAACCCACCTGCCAATGCAGGAGACATAAGAGGCGCAGCTTTGGCCCCTGAGTCAGGAAGCTTCCCTGGAGGAGGAAATGGTAACCCACTCTAGTATCCTTGCCCGGGAAATCTCATGGACAGAGGTGAGCTACAGTCCACGGGGTTGCAAAGAGTCAGAGATGACTTAGCGAATAAAATGACAACCATCTTGAGATGCTATAATAATGTCAAGAACCATTCTGTTTTGTAAGACTGTCTTTATTATTAAAGATATTTCAGAATTTTAAAGATTTATAACTTGTTGGGGAAATTTGGTTAAAGCTTGTATGTGAGTAATGACATCTTCAAGTTCCAGTGAGGGAAAAAAAATATGGCAAATGGCAAACCTAGCCCATCCTGCTTTTTAAAGGAATAATTTTCAGAGGTTGTGTTGAGAGTTGTGTGACTATGCACTTCAGTTCAGGGAAGTCCTGTGGTACAACATCCTATCCACCTTGGAGGGACCGAGTCTATTTGCTGTGTTTCCTGGGAGGAGAGGAAAATGTCCGACAGATGCATAAACAGGTTTTCCTAGGTTATAGTTAGGACAATTTTGACATCTCTGATGAATTCAGGAGGCTTTCTTTGGGCCTCCAATAACATTGCTTTCCCCATTTTATCACTATTTCTAATGAGTTAATTCATATACATGATTCAAAATTTATTTTTACATTAAAGATCTGATTCATTAGAACAGAATTGACAATGAAAATGGATTATTTCATGACACACAGAGTCTTAACGTAATAAAAAGAATTATGACTGATAACATACTAGGACATATCCAAATTTTGGGAGTTTCCTGTAATTTCTAGAACATTTATGTTAATAACATTTATCCATACAGTACAACCTAAGAAGATTTATCATCCTTTATTTGACAATGCTTTTCTTGTAATTTAGCCTACCAAATAAGCTTGATTAGTTTAATGTCTCTTTTATAAACAGAGAAAATAAATCTTTTGAGGTATTCCAGGGACCCTTCTGGAAAATCTCAAAGTTATTTCCAAGTTAATAAGACTTCAGTTAGAATGTGATTTGTGGGGAGCTTATTAAAAATATCGAAAGTTTTACAAACATTTGATCAAATAGGATCTTAGGTCACTGAAAAACAATATTTAGTTATCCATTTACTCAAAGTGACAAAGATGCCACAGGCAAATATAGAAAATTAAATAGTTGTAAAGAGTCTTGCCTACGAGTTATAGAATCTTTGTTTTTCTACACAGATTACATCAAAAGTAAAACCTTTGCCCACAGTTTCCCATTAAGACTAGACCAATAATCTGAAACACTTTGTTCTTTAAACAGAGAGAAAAAAAATATATTTTGATACTAGCTTTTGATATTGAGTCATTTACTCAATTAAGTTCATTCCAATCTCAACCAGTTCTGACCGCACACGAAATTCTCTTCCAAAGATTTCTCTTTAATAAACCTTCTTTTACCTAAAACACACATTCTACTTTCCTTGCTTATGTAGATGTTCCTTTCCTTCCTCCCCCCTCTCTCCATGCCTCTCACTATATATATAACTTTAATCACATATATTAGAAATTTTAAACCCCAAGAAACTTTTGATTTCCAGTGAGAACTAAAAGGGAAGCAATTTTCTTTTATGTTAGTATTCTGTAGGTTGGCAAGTTTATATGTTTTATGATTTCTAGAAATATGTTTTCTCATAGAAAAATTTCACTGTGGCACTAAACATGTTACTAATTGCCCCAAATACCTTTTGTTTCTCTGAAAAACTGCCTATGTTTATCTGCCTGTGTTCAGTAATTAATGTTTTGGTATCACATATTATTTAGGAATGAGCTACATATTGAATGACTTTAACTTAACTCATTATTTAACTTAATTTAGCAAATTTTTTGCTAAGGATGAAGTTACCAAAGAGATTTGGGAAGCTATTTTAAGTTGATATATCACAAAACATAATTATTCTTAAAGCGTTCACCTAAAACTCTTATTCAATTTATGTTAATTTACATTCTTATGAAACAAAAGTAGATGTTTTTCTGGAATTCCCTTGCTTTCTCTATGATCCAGCAAATGTTGGTGATTTGATCTCTGGTTCCTCTGCCTTTTCTAAACCCTTTAAACAGTTTGTACATCTGGAAGTTCTCAACTCAAGTACTGCTGAAGCCTATCTTGAAGGATGCTGAGCATAACCTTACTAACATGGGAAGTGAGTGCAATGGTCCAGTAGTCTGAACATTCTTTAGTATAGCCCTTGTTGGGAACTAGAATGAAGATTGATCTTTTACAGTCATGTGGCCACTGCAGCTATGAAATGACAAGATGATTGCTTCTTGGAAGGAAAGCTATGACAAACCTAGACAGTGTATTAAAAGGCAGAGACATCACTTTGCCAATAAAGGTCTGTATAGTCAAGGCTATGGTCTTTCCAGTAGTCATGTACAGATGTAAGAGTTGGACTATGAAGAAGGCAGAGTGCTGAAAAATTAATGTTTTCAAACAGTGGTGCTGGAGAAGAAGACTCTTGAGAGTCCCTTGGACAACAAGAAGATCAAACTAGTCAATCCTGAAGGAAATCAACCCTGAATATTCATTGGAAGGACTGATGCTGAAGCTCCAATACTCTGGCCACGTGATGCAAAGAACTGACTCACTGGAAAAGACCCTGATGCTGGGAAAGATTGAAAACAGAAGGAGAAGAGGGCAACAGAGGGTGAGATGGTTGGATGGCATCACTAATTCAACAGACATGAATGTGGGCAAATTCTGGGAAATGGTGAGATGTCAACAGGGAAGCCTGGTGTGCTGCAGTCCATAGGGTCACAAAGAGTTGGACACGACTGAGGAGCTGAACAACAACAACAACTTATTAAAGTATTTTTCTGTCAAAGATAAGGTGTCCATATGTGCGTGGATTTATCTCTGGGCTTTCTATTTTATTCCATTGATCAATATTTCTGTCTTTGTGCCAATACCATACTGTCTTGATAACTGTGGCTTTGTAGTAGAGCCTGAAGTCAGGTAGGTTGATTCCTCCAGTTCCATTCTTCTTTCTCAAGATCGCTTTGGCTATTCGAGGTTTTTTGTATTTCCATACAAATTGTGAAATTATTTGTTCTAGCTCTGTGAAGAATACTGTTGGTAGCTTGATGGGGATTGCGTTGAATCTATAAATTGCTTTGGGTAGTATACTCATTTTCACTATATTGATTCTTCCAATCCATGAACATGGTATATTTCTCCATCTATTAGTGTCCTCTTTGATTTCTTTCACCAGTGTTTTATAGTTTTCTATATATAGGTCTTTAGTTTCTTTAGGTAGATATATTCCTAAGTATTTTATTCTTTCCATTGCAATGGTGAATGGAATTGTTTCCTTAATTTCTCTTTCTGTTTTCTCATTATTAGTGTATAGGAATGCAAGGGATTTCTGTGTGTTGATTTTATATCCTGCAACTTTACTATAGTCATTGATTATTTCTAGTAATTTTCTGGTGGAATCTTTAGGGTTTTCTATGTAGAGGATCATGTCATCTGCAAATAGTGAGAGTTTTACTTCTTCTTTTCCAATTTGGATTCCTTTTATTTCTTTTTCTGCTCTGATTGCTGTGGCCAAAACTTCCAAAACTATGTTGAATAGTAATGGTGAAAGTGGGCACCCTTGTCTTGTTCCTGACTTTAGAGGAAATGCTTTCAATTTTTCACCATTGAGGATAATGTTTGCTGTGGGTTTGTCATATATAGCTTGACAAAGGAGGCAAGAATATACAATGGATTAAAGACAATCTCTTTAACAAGTGGTGCTGGGAAATCTGGTCAACCACTTGTAAAAGAATGAAACTGGACCACTTTCTAACACCATACACAAAAATAAACTCAAAATGGATTAAAGATCTAAACGTAAGACCAGAAACTATAAAACTCCTAGAGGAGAACATAGGCAAAACACTCTCTGACATACATCAC
>NW_011494884.1:833665-842284 GCF_000754665.1 Bison bison bison
TAAAAGCTTCTGCACATCAAAGGAAACTATTAGCAAGGTGAAAAGACAGCCTTCAGAATGGGAGAAAATAATAGCAAATGAAGCAACCGACAAACAACTAATCTCAAAAATATACAAGCAACTCCTACAGCTCAACTCCAGAAAAATAAACGACCCAATCAAAAAATGGGCCAAAGAACTAAATAGACATTTCTCCAAAGAAGACATACAGATGGCTAACAAACACATGAAAAGATGCTCAACATCACTCATTATCAGAGAAATGCAAATCAAAACCACTATGAGGTACCATTTCACACCAGTCAGAATGGTTGCGATCCAAAAGTCTACAAATAATAAATGCTGGAGAGGGTGTGGAGAAAAGGGAACCCTCTTACACTGTTGGTGGGAATGCAAACTAGTATAGCCACTATGGAGAACAGTGTGGAGATTCCTTAAAAAACTGGAAATAGAACTGCCTTATGATCCAGCAACCCCACTGCTGGGCATACACACTGAGGAAACCAGAAGGGAAAGAGACACGTGTACCCCAATGTTCATCGCAGCACTCTTTATAATAGCCAAGACATGGAAGCAACCTAGATGTCCATCAGCAGATGAATGGATAAGAAAGCTGTGGTACATATACACAATGGAGTATTACTCAGCCATTAAAAAGAATACATTTGAATCAGTTCTAATGAGGTGGATGAAACTGGAGCCTATTATACAGAGTGAAGTAAGCCAGAAGGAAAAACATAAATACAGTATACTAACGCATATATATGGAATTTAGAAAGATGGTAACAATAACCCGGTGTACGAGACAGCAAAAGAGACACTGATGTATAGAACAGTCTTATGGACTCTGTGGGAGAGGGAGAGGGTGGGAAGATTTGGGAGAATTGCAATGAAACATGTAAAATATCATGTAGGAAACGAGTTGCCAGTCCAGGTTCGATGCACGATGCTGGATGCTTGGGGCTGGTGCACTGGGACGGCCCGGAGGGATGGTATGGGGAGGGAGGAGGGAGGAGGGTTCCGGATGGGGAACACATGTATACCTGTGGCGGATTCATTTTGATATTTGGCAATTATGTAAAGTTTAAAAATAAAATAAAATTAGAAAAAAGGAAAAAAAAAGTATTTTTCTGTACAAATTTCATAATAGAGATAACATAATATTACTTGACTTTTAGTAAACCTAGATACAATAAAAGTGTTATACTTAATGTTGCTAACTCTGAAGAAATGTTTATATTTATTAAACCAACAGACTTAAACTAACTATAACTAACTATAATATTGAATATTTTCCCAGATCAAGTGAACCCAAAACTCATTTGGGTTGCTTTTTTTATATATTTCTGAGAAGTTTATATAAGTGCTTGTTGGTTTAACCTAATTAAATAGAGCTCTTTTAAAAATTAATTTTGGCAATACCATTTTGGAGGTATAAAGACACCATTTTTATGACATACATGCATAGACATACGTACATACAGGTATACACAGAAATCTCATAGTTTTCACTTTAAAAGCTTAGTCATGAATCAGGTACAATACAAAACTCATTAGTTTATAAATAACAGTTGAAATAAGTAAGTCCACCTGCTCAGATGGCTAAAGTCTTTCATTATGTGTGGAGAAGACTTTAAGATCCGTATTTGTGCTTGACAAAGAATTTTAAAAAGGCTATTTGAGCAAGAGAGGCCTTCTAACAAAGTTTGTATATAAAAACACCTTGCTCCTTTTCTTTTTTCTTCTAACCTTGGGAGTTGGAGGTGGTCTAAATAAGAGTTCCCAGAGAGGTTACAAAGCTTTTGAGACAAATAGGGGAGATTTTGGGGTTGTTGAAAAAGAATCTGTGGATTTTAACTGCCTTGAACTGCATGTCTAGTTTTGCAAAGATTTATAAGGTATAACCTAAATGATAAATATATTGATCCACCCATCCGACTACATTATACCTGATTTAAAAGGGACAGTCTTTAACAGGGGGTGGGCAGTATGGCTAGTCTTCTGCAAGGGCTCAAGCTCAGTGTTAGAACAAAAAAGGTCAGAGAGAGAGATGAATTGCAAGGAGAGCCTTGTGGGGATAGTTAGAGGAACAGGAAGGAGCAGAGGGAGCCAGAGACAGAGTTCTCAGAAACCTCACAGAATTTTTCCAACTGGGAAATCCTTTGAGATAATAGTAAGTTAGTTTCTTTGAGGGAAGCAATAGTCAATTCATTTGGGGGCCTCAAAATATCAGTTGCAATACGCTTCCCATGCTAGTCTTATCCTATAGGTTTTTTTTTTCCCCCAATTGAGCATGCAAATAGACTAATTTAGGAATCTCAAATGAGCCCCAAGTAAACCAAAAGAGTTTCAAGTTGTTGTGGGTACTTTTAGTCCAACATCTGAGAAATATACAAGAGGAAGTTTTCAAATGAGCTGGAGTTCTGGATGATGACTGTCCGTCAGCCCTTAGAAATTGAACAGTGCTCACAAAGTGAAGGATTTCCTTCCCAGATTAAGCTAACACCAGATAAACCCCAGTAACTCAGAATCTTGACCAAAATGGGAAGTTAGAAATCCGAGAGGACTTACTCCCAAGACCCAGGGCTACCGAGGAGATGACTAAACGATGATAAGGACCTTTCATAGGTGCATTACTCATTTCATGGTGGTGTTGGAGGTACAGGTCTGGATCCCCCTTGTGACACCATGTAATGCTGAAAGTTAATTGGTATCAAAGCTATAAAGAATAATAAGATTTGCAGTTTGGGAGACACAAATCTGGATAAACAGAAAGAGTGTTCCAGAGACGAGAAAGAGTCAGAGGCTTATAAAAGCAAAAGCCACAATGTTGTTCAGGAATTATGATTGATTCTAGTGCAATAAAGGAAATACTGTCTTTAAAGAATATGTTGTCACAAGTTACTTTAGGGAAAGAATCCAATTAGGTAGGTAGTTACTTTAAGGTAAGGGTCTGAGAGTATCTTGAGTTTCTGGAAGATTGATTTTGGATGCCTGCATTAAGACAAGAGATGTGGATTCGATCCCTGGATGGGGAAGATACCCTGGAATAGGAAGTGGCAACCAGCTCCAGTATTCTTGCCATGGAAGATTCCATGGACGGAGGAGCCTGGAGGGCTACAGTCTATGGGGTCACGAAGGGTTGAACATGACTGAGCAACTGAGCACACATGCGCATTAAGACAGTAGTGGTCAAAACGGCAGATTCTACCCAGGCTGAGATGCGCGTAAGTCACGCTTCCTTAATGGCCTCCCAGCTCTCAGCAACACCAACTCCATTTTCACTTGCTTTCACATGTTGGAGGCACTGTTGCTGTGGGAGAAGACACAGCTCCTCTTCCTAGAATCTAAAGACTGAGTCCCCTTTCTCTGGGTAGAAACTTCAGTGCCCAATCCAGATGAGAATTCCAGATAACAAACTCTAATTGAAGAGGAGTGAGTGGGGGTTAGTGGTCACAGTGAAAGTCCTGCCCAAGTCTAAGACACACCCTTTGGCTTCAGACAACTTCTGACAGTCAAGGCTTCCGGGGGCACCCCTCTCAGGTGAGGAGTCTCATGTAAGGAACCCCTAGTGGAGGACTCTGCAGGTGAAGACCCAGAAGAGCAGTCCTTGGGATCTGAGCCCAAGGGCTTGACAGGTGCAGCAGCCGTGAGTCACGGGCCAGCTGACAGGTGGACAGGGCCCATTCTCTCTCCCTCAGGCCATTTCTCTGCCTGTGGGATGGAGCTGATGTGTCTCTAGAGAATGAAGTTGGACCTGTTCCTGCACCCACAGTCAGAAGACCCTGGGTCCCTGCAGCTCCCTGTCCTCTGTTCCCCCAGGTACACTCAGGGCTGGTTGTGGGGCAGGAAGCAGGTTTCATCCACTGTTCACACCTGCGTGAGTCACCAGGTGAGTGGCTTTGCAGGAAACGCAGCCCAGAGAGTGGGTCTGAGCCTCCCAGGGGCCCTTCAAACCCTACTCCATGTGCCACGTGAGCTGCGCCCAGGGATGAAGGGCAGGTGAGTTTCCTGCTCTGTGGCTGTCACTGCAGATTTGAGCTACAGAAGGGGGAGTTTGAACTCCAGAGAGGAATAATGGAGCTCCTTTGTAGAGAGGGGCTCAGAGATTTCCAGAATGCAGAGCAGACCTCCTGCCTCCGCCCAACCTGAGGTTGGAACCACAAGGTGACTGGTCCCTAAACCCCAGCGCCTGTGGGCTCCACATCAAGGATCAGTAGAGCCCAGACTGCAGGTGAAGATTCAGCCCTTTCCTGCAACATAAATGTCGATGTAGCAGTTGGAGGCTGGGAGCACGCAAAATGCAAACACAGCATCTGGCAGAATCTTCTTTCCCCTCTCATCCCCATTTGAGCTGTCAAAGGGACCCTGACACCTGACTTGAGGGGGCGGTGGGGTGTTTACTTTGCCCCTGAGGGTGCCAGAGGGAAGTAGGGCGAGGTCCTCAGGGAGAGGCAGCAGCTGAACCAGGAATCCTAGGATACCTCCCTGTTGAATGGGGACAGCTGGGAGGTGATGTGCAGGGGCTCTGCTGGGGGCCAAGATTCAGGACAGGCAGGGACCTGGGGGTAGAGGATGGAGCAGAGCCGCCTGCAGAGATGGGCTAGGATGAGAGATGAGGATGGCTGACTGGGGCCCACAGGGAAGTTGTTTCTCACAATCCCGTGAAGGGACTGTTTCATGGGTGGTGAGCTCCCCATCATTGGGAGCATACAAGCAGAGATGGAGGGACTGATCTGCAGCTCAGTCCTTGGGGGGAAGTTGGACTAAAAAGGTTGTGTTCCATCAGGTTCACTGATGATCAATCTTGGAAAGTTTAGGAAGCTTTAGTATTTTACTGTTTGGCTCCTCCTTGCAGAGTCTGACTCAGGGTTTAGGATGGGGCCTGAGGACCCCCTTGCCTCTGCAGATCCTCTCAGGTCTGAGAGTCTTGATTCCTGGCCTGGAATCAAGTTCCAGTTCCTGGAACTGGCCTTGGACCCTGCCTTATGCAGACAGGGTTCCAGGAAGGCAGGTCTCCATTCTGGTGCTTGGAACAGCTCTGGCTCTCTCATGCAGTGTGTATTGACATATCGGGCTGGATGTTCTGGGAACTCCCTCTCCAGGAGTGCAAAGTGTTTCCAACCTGCTTCCTGCCTGGGGTTGCCCATGGCAGCCTCTGCCTTGGAGTCTCAGAGCCCTTGGTCAGCTGCTGTATCTTGTATTATTTAATCGCAAGGGCTATCTGTGAGCAAGCCCATGCATTATCTAAGAAAAATGTGAGTCATTATTTTAAAATACTTTATTTTTTAAGTATAGTTTTAGGTCCACAGCAAAATTGAGGGGAAGGTACAGAGATTTCCCATATACCCCCCACCTCTCAAACATAGCCGCCCCCTGTAGCAAAACCCCCCCTACCAGAGTCCATAGTTTATATTACATTTCATTCTTGCTACTGTACATTCTGTGGGTTTGGGCAAGTGTAATGAAACGTGTACATCATTAGAGCATCTTACGAGCTCTACCCTGGGAACCCTTGCACTTTGCTTGTTTCTCCCTTCCTCCCACCTCAACCCCTGGCAATGACTGATATTTTTAGTCTTGCCACAGTTTTGCCTCTTCCAGAATGTCATATAGTTGGAATCATACAATAGGCAGCATTTGCAGATGACTTCTTTCACTTAGGAAAGTGCAGTTAAGGTTCTTCCATCTATCTTCTGGGCTTGATAGCTCATTTATTTTTTCCAGCTTTAATGAGATATAATCAACATTTTAATTTGTGTAGGTTTAAGGTGTACTTGGTATTCTTGCCTGGAGAGTCCCCATGGCAGAGGAGCCTGGTGGGCTACAGTCCATGGGGTTGCAAAGAGTCGGACGCAGCTCAGTGACTGAGCACAACCCAGCACAGGGTATATACTGGGGCTTCTGAGATGGCGCTAGTGGTAAAGAACCTGCCTGCCAGTGCAGGAGACTTAAGAGACGCAGGTTCCATCCCTAGGTCGGGAAGATCCCCTGGAGAAGGAAATGGCAACCCACTCCAGCAATCTTGCCTGGAGAATCCACGGACAGAGGAGCCTGACAGGCTATAGTCCATATAGTCCATGGGGCTGCAAAGAGTCAGGCACAACTGAAGTGACTTAGCACACATGTGTGCATGAACGTTGTGGGTTTTACGTTTTCTAAGGTGTACTTACAACGTGTTTATTTAAAACACCTCTATATTGCAAAAGCTAAAACTTCTATCACATCACATAATTACCATTTCTTTTTTTGAGGTGAGAGCATTTAAGATTTACTTTCTTAGCAAATTTCAAGTATATAATACAGTGTTATTAACTATAAGACATGCTTACTTTACATTAGGTCCCCAGAACGAATTGGTCTTATAACTAGCAGTTTGTATTCTCTCACCAATATCTCCCCATCCCTGAACCCCTAGTAGTCACCATTCTACTGTCTGCTTTTATGATTTTTGTTTTTCTCGAGTCCATGTATAAGTGATATCATACAATATTCGTCTTTCTCTATCTGAATTTTTTCATTTTGAGTAATTCCCTCAAGGTCCATTCATGTTGTTGCAAATGACAGGATTTCCTCTTCTCTCATGCCTGAATAATATTCATATGCTGCTGCTGCTGCTGCTGCTAAGTCGCTTCAGTCGTGTCTGACTCTGTGCGACCCCACGGACGGCAGCCCACCAGGCTCCCCCGTCCCTGGGATTCTCCAGGCAAGAACACTGGAGTGGGTTGCCATTTCCTTCTCCAATGCATGAAAGTGAAAAGTGAAAGTGAAGTCGCTCAGTTGTGTCCTACTCTTAGTGACCCCATAGACTGTAGCCCACCAGGCACCTCCATCCATGGGATTTTCCAGGCAAGAGTACTGCAGTGGGTGCCATTGCCTTCTCGGAATATTCATATATATATATATAGATAGATAGATAGATAGACATAAATAGATAGATATTTGGGCTTCCCAGGTGGTGCTAGTGGTAAAAAAAAAAATCCCGCCTGCCAGTGCAGGAGATGTAAAAGACTCGGGTTCGATCCCTGGCTCAGGAAGATCCCTTGAAGGAGGGCATGGCAACCCACTCCAGTGTTCTTGCCTAGAGAATCCATGAACAGAGGAGCCTGGTGGGCTACGGTTCATAGTGTCGCGAAGAGTCAGACACAACTAAAGTGACTTAGCACACACCTATCTATCTATCTAATCTTCTTTATCCATTCATCCACTGATGGACCCTAAGATTGTTTCCATGTCTTGGTTACTGTGAAAGCTGCTGCAAAGCACATAGGAATGCAGATATCGCTCTGAAATCCTGTTTTCATTTCCTTTGGACATATTCCCAGAAGTGGAATTACTCGATCACATGAAATTTCTATTTTGAATTTTTTGTGGAAACTCCAAGCTGTTTTCCATAATGGTTGTACCAATTTACATTCCTACCAATAGGCCACCATGGCTCCCTTTTCTCTAAGTCCTCACTGACACTTGATATCTCTAGTCTTTTTGATAATGGCTACGATGTTTTTGAACTGTGGTATTGGAGAAGACTCTTGAGAGTCCCTTGGATTGCAAGGATATCCAACCAGTTCATTCTGAAGGAGATCAGCCCTGGAATTTCTTTGGAAGGAATGATGCTAAAGCTGAAATTCCAGTACTTTGGCCACCTCATGCGAAGAGTTGACTCATTGGAAAAGACTCTGATGCTGGGAGGGATTGGGGGCAGGAGGAGAAGGGGACGACAGAGGATGAGATGGCTCTGTCTCATCATTTTGAGTGATTCCCTCAAGGTCCATTCATGTTATTGCAAATGACAGGATTTCCTCTTCTCTCATGCCTGATTAATATTCATACGCTGCTGCTGCTGCTGCTGCTAAGTCGCTTCAGTAGTGTCCGACTCTGTGCGACCCCATGGACGGCAGCCTCGATGTACGTGAGTTTGTGTGAACTCCGGGAGTTGGTGATGGACACGGAGGCCTGGCGTGCTGCATTTCATGGGGTCGCAAAGAGTTGGATACGACTGAGTGACTGAACTGACTAATCTGATCTGATCCAAACAGGTGTGAGGTGATATCTCATTGTAGTTTTATTTGCAGTTCCCTTATGATTAGTGATGTTGAGCAACTTTTCATGTACCTGTTGGCCATTTAGATGTCTTCTTTTAAAACTGTTTATTCAGTTCCACGCCTGTTTTTAAGTTGAATACATATATATATATATCTGTTCTTGTGTTGTGTGAGTTCTTGATACATTTTGTATATTAACCCCTTATCAGATGTATGTTTGTAAATATTTTCTCCCATTCTATAGATTGCCTTTTCATTTTGTTGATTTTTTCTTTTGCTCTGCTGAACCTTTTTAGTTTGACTTAGTTACACTTATTAATTTTTGCTTTTGTTGCTTGTGATTTTAATGTAATATCCAAAGCATTGTTGACAAGACCAATGTCAAGAAACTTCTTCCCTATGTTTTCTTCTAGGAGTTTTATAATTTCAGGCACTATGCTTAAGTCTTTTTTAAAAATTTATTTATTTATTTTTAAATTTATTTTAATTGGAGGCTAATTACTTTACAATATTGTGGTGGTTTTTGCCATACATTCACATGAATCAGCCACAGATGTACATGTGTCCCCCCTCC
>NW_011494884.1:842384-860729 GCF_000754665.1 Bison bison bison
CCTGATCACCCTCATGCATCGAACGTGGACTGGCAATCTATTTCACATATGATAATATACATGTTTCAATGCTGTTCTCTCAGATCATCCCACCTAATCAGTTCCAAGCTACATTTGTGGGTAGTGTAGGTTAGGGCTCTAATTTCACTCTTTTGCGTGTAGTTACCCAGTTTTCACAATGCTGTTTATTAGAGACAATCCTTTCCCCACTGAGTAATCCTGGCTCCCATGTCAAAGATCAGCTGACCTGTATATGCAAGGGTTTATTTCTGAGCTCTAAATTTTGTTTCATTGGTTGATACATTTAATTTTATGCCAGCATCATGAAGCTTTGATTACTGTAGCTTTCTATTACGGCTTGAAATAGGAAGTCTGTTGCCTCCAGTTTTGTTCTTTTCTTGGTATTGCTTTGGCTATTTGATGTTTTTCACAGCTCTGTACAAATTTTAGGTTTTTTTTATTTCCATGAAAAATGCCATTGGAATTTTGATAGGGGTTGAGTTGAATCTATAGATAATATATGATCATTTTAGCTATAGAATGGACATCTTGACAATATTAATTCTTCTAATCCATGAACACAAGGTATTTTTTCCATCTGTTTGTGTCTTCTTAAATTTCTTTCACCAAATTCTTGTAGTTTTTACTGTGTTTTCACCTCCTTACTTAAAGTTATTTTGCTATTTCTGATAGTATTGTGAATGGAATAATTTATTTCCTTTAAAGATATTTCATTTTTAGTGTATAGAAACACAACTGATTTCTCTGTGTTGATTTTGTATCCTGCAACCTTACTAGAATTCTTTGATTAGTTCTAAATAGTTTTTGCTGGAGTCTTTCAGACTTTCTACACATAAAATCATATCATTTACAAACAGAAATCTTACTTCTTCTTCTGTGATTTGGATGTCTTTATTTCTTTTTATTACCTGATTGCTTTGGTTAGGATTTCCAGTAATAGATTGAATAAGAGTGGTGAGAGTGTGCACCCTTGTCTTGTTCTTGATCTTAGAGGAGAAGCTTTTGACCTTTCACCACTAAGTATGATATTAGCTGTGGGCTTGCCATATATAAACTTTATTAGTTGAGGCACATCTATGTCCAATTCATTGAAGGTTTTTTTAAAATCAGGAAAGGATACTGTATTTCGCCAAATGTGTGTTCTGCATATATTGAGATGATCATATGAATTTCATCTTCCATTCTGTTAATGCAATGTATCACATTTACTGATTTTTATATGTTGAACCATCCTTGCATTCCAGGGATGAATCACAGTTGATCATGATGTACAATCCTTTTAACTGCACTATTGAATTAAATTTACTAATATTTTTATGACAATTTTACATCTAAATCCATCAGGGATACTGGTCTAGAGTTTTCTTGTGGTGTCCTTATTTGGCTTTAATATCAGGGTAATCTTGGTTTTGTAAAAAGAGTTCAGGGATGCTTCTCTCTCTTCTATTTTTTGGATGGATTTAAGAAAGATTGTCACTAATTATTATCTAAATGCTTGTAGAACTCACCAGTGAATCCATCTGGTTCTAACTTATTGTGTTTGGGGAGGTTCTTGATTACTGATTGAATTTTCTTACCCATTATTGGTTTATTCAGATTTTCTTATTCTTTCTGATTCAATCTCAGTAGGTTGTGTATTTCTAGGAATTTGTTTATTTTTTCTTAGGTTATCCAATTTATTGGTCTTTGATTATTCATACAATCTTTTGTATTTCTTTGGTATCTTTGGTAATGTCTCCTCTTTCACTTCTGATTTTATTTGTTTGAGATCTCTTTTTTTTCTTAATCTAATTACTTTTGTCAATTTTATTTATCTCTGTTAATTTTTATTGCTGGAAAAGGACAAAATAGATGGATATCTTATGCCATTGGAATGTGGACATCAACCTTTAGCTCATTTCTCTTTACCACTGAATACCATTCCATTTTCTGTATTTACCACAGTTTACTTATCAATTCACCTACTGAAGAGCATTTTTGTTGCTTCCTGGTTTTGGCAATTATTAATAAAGCTGCTATAAATATCTTTGTGCAGGTTTTTGTGTGGAGATAAGTTTTCATCTCCTTTGGGTAAATACTAAGGAGTTCCATTGATTGATCATATGGCAAGAATATGTTTAGTTTTGTAAAAAAAATACACCAAACTGTCTTCCGAAGTGGCTGTACTACTTTGCATTCCCACCAGCAATGTACAAGAATTCCTGTTGCTCCACATCCTCTCTGCTATTGTCACTGTTCTGGACTTTGGCCATTCCAAATAGGCATGTAGTGGTACCTCATTGTTTTAGCTTCCATTTATCTGATGACATATGACATGGAGCATTTTTATATGCTTATTTGCCACCTGTATATCTTCTTTGGTGGGACATACAAATCTGGGTCCCTAGACCATTTTTTAATTGAGTTTCTTATCTTCTTATTATTGAGTTTTAATAGTTCTTTGTATATTTTGGATAATGGTCCTCTATCAGATGTGGCTTATCTTTAAAATCATTTGATAGTATCTTTTACAGAGCAGATGTTTTAAAGTTTGTCAGTTATTTCATCCATGAATCATGTCTTTAATATCATATCTAAAATGTCATCATCATACTTAAGGGTATTTCGGTTTTTTCCTAAGTTATCTTCTGGGAGTTTTGTAGCTTTACAGTTTGTATTTTGGCTTATGCTCCACTTTGAGTAAACTTTTGTGACATGCGTAAGATCTATGTCTAAACTCAGTTCGTTTTTCATATAGATGTCCAGCTGTTCTAGTGCCGTTTGTTGAAGAATTTCTTTGCTCCATTGTAGTGCCTCTGCTCCTTGTCAAAGGTAGGTTGACTCTATTTGTGTGAATCTGTTTCTGGGCTGTTTTTTCCACTGATCCATTTGTCTGTTTTTTTTACCAATATCACACTGTCCTAATACAATAAGTCCCCTACATACAAACCTTTAAGCTGTGACCTTTTGTTGTGCTTTCACACCAAAGAGATTCATGATGAAGGACACTGCAAGGGGATTTTCTTTATTTGAGGAGGCATGATTAATTTTGAAGGCAAAAGATTCAAATGTAGAACCACACACAAAGGTTGCAGCAGCCTTCCAGAATACCATTCAGTGTTACCATGTCATCTATAATAAGAAAAAAAGAGCTACGACCCAGACGTCCCTGGATTGTTTCTTCAAGAGGGTAAATAGAACTGAATCCAGCAAAGAACCAGAACCTGTGCCCTCAATGTCAGGTGTGAGCGAAATTGCAGCTTGCCCTCTACCTCCTATCGCTGACGGTCCTTCAGCTCTACCTTCTCCCACCTCCTCTCCTTCCTCCAATCAGTAACTTTTCTTGCTGTTCACTCAACGCCAGTGCTTGTATGCCAGCTGCTTGCTGTACTGTACTACTGTATTTTTCAAGGTCTTTCCTGTAATATTAAAAATGCTTTCTTTATTTTTTGTGTTTTTTTGCTTTTTAGGTATTATTGTGTGTAAACCTATTACAGTAAAGTACTATATAGCCGATTGTGTTAGTTGGGTACCTAGGCTATCTTTGTTGAACTCATGAACACATTGGGCTTATGAATGTGCTCTTGAGATGGAGTTTGTTCATATGTATGGGACTTACTCTAATTTATATCAAGTCTTGAAATTGGGTAACATCAATCCTCTAACTCTGTTCTTCAATATCATGTGGGTTCTTTTGCTTCTCCATGTAAATCTTAGAATCAGTTTGTCAATAATGATAAAATAATTTGCTTGAATTTTCCATGAGATTGAATTTAATCTATAGATCAATTTGGGGAAAAAAGAACTAACATCTTGACAATATTGAATCTCCCTCTTTATGAAGATGGAATGAATATCTTTCCATTTATTTAGTTCTCTGATATTCATCAGATAATTTTAGCTTTGCTCATGTATATCTTGTTATGTTTTGTTAGATTTATACCTAAGTGCTCAATTTGGGGCATGCTAAAGTAAATGGTATTGTGTATCAAATTCCACCTGTTAAAAGTGGGTCATTTTATGAAAAGTAAAAAAGTATTAGCAAAGGCAATCATATAGATATGGTATGCAGAAAGTGAGGGTTGGTCTAACTTTGAGGAAGATGGAGATGTGATCTTCTTATCCCAGACCCCAGCCAATTGTCAAGTGTGCTAGACACATCCACGTGGTCATCACACCCCTAATTATTTCATCACTACACAAACCTACCTTTCCTCTTGACTATCTCACTCACAGACTCTTCCTCCTAGCAGGAGCCACAACTCCATTGTGTAGGCTCTGGCTCCCTACCTCCTCCCTTCCTCCATCTCCCTGGTGCCCTCTTCCTCCTCATTCTCCTCCTTACTTCTCTCCTCCTTTCTCCTTTCTCCCTTTCCCTGCTATCCCAGACTCTCTTTAACAGGTCCCATTGCTACTGTCTTTCCCCACAAAGGTTTTCCCCCTTTGCCTTTCCCATAGGATGATATTTATTGGCAACAAGTCAAAGGCACCATGAACCAAAGGACTGGCAAGTGGGGGAGGGGAAGAGAGCGAAGGGAGGGGAGAAGGGATAGAAATGCAGGGGGAGAGAGGGACTCAAAGCCTTTGGACAGAAGTGACACTACATTTCCTTCACATTTATTTGGCTGAAGCAAGGTGATGCTTGAGCACTTCTGAGTTGAGCAGGGAATACGTGGTCCTTTCCCAGGTATGAGAAGCTAATAAAAACAGTGGCGTCTGTTTCTTAAAATAGAGTGTCTTTGATTACCTCAGGGAATGGCTTATTTTTCCTTTTATTGAAATTCAATTACAAATCACAAGTGCACAGCCCAGTAGATTTCCATCTGGGTGAGCATACCTGGATGACCTGCACTCAGCTCAGAAAACAGCCTGGAGTAGAAGACCCCTCCCGTCCCCTCCCACTCAGGACTTGCTTTGCTCTGGAATCCAGCAGATGGCAACTGTAATCAGAGAAACCACTATTCAGTGTGTCTGAAAAATATAATTACAAGCAACAAGTTAGAAATATGAAAGGACCTGTGTTGATAGAACTGTGGCTCTGGAATAGAAGGGTCGTCTGGATCTGTGCCTGAGATGCGTTGGTTCTAATTACAAATCCCACTGGACTCTGTTTTCATTTGGCCTTTCATTGTCTATGGTTCTGGCTCTGTTTTCATTGCTTCATGTCCCCCCTTTATTCATAAGGAATCAATCCACCAGAAAAAACAATTAAAAACTAAAAGAGATGAAAGGCATTTACTGTTACCATGTGAACATTTCTATAGCAATGGGAACAAGCAGCTTAAAACCTACTTACATTAAAATTAAACAAATACTTTACATTCAGTGTTCATTTCCTTGGTCATATTTTGTGTTGTTTCTATGGAAACATGCAACATTTACGCTAAAAGCACCATTCTTCATGGTTTATGTACTTTTATGCCCAGCTCTGGATACTTCCACTAACATCTGAGTACTTCTTCAGTAAGGTTTGTCTCTGATGTATGGCATGCAGTGGCTAATGCAGCATCATTTTAAGCAAGTTTTGGGGTAAGGAAACAGAAGTTTTGCTTTAGGGGCATCTGCACTGTATCTTTGGGGAACAGAACAATATGTCCCAAGATTCCTTCTGGCACACGGTTTTGTATCTTTACAGTAAATAGAAGCAGACTTTTCAATGGCCTGCCTCCAGGGGAATTCAGCATCTGTCCCAGTTCTCATTCAACCAGCAAGAACAGACCTAAATTCCAATGGACAGTGGTGAGCTCAGACAGCTTATGATCAGAGATTGAAAAGAAAAATCCAAACCATCAACTCTGCTTTTCAGCCAAGTGATACAATTAGATAATTAGATAATACCCCTGTTGCCTCAAAAAGTAGAAACTATCAGGAGTGAGGCAATACTCAGTAGAATCTATGAAAACAGGGGGCTAGCTAGCTGTGGGGTCTTGGTAGCAGCACAGTTCACCACAGGGAAGGAGCTGATTGCAGTGACATCTGTGATTACGAGAGATTCAAACGGTGGATCTGTCACTGGGAAGCTCTGGGTGACTGGTAGCAAATTGTGTGAGATACAGACATGAAGCTGCTCTGCCTTGGTCATCAGTGTCCAGTTCTATGAGTCACTCAGTGTGGATATGTGGCTTTTCTGAGTAGGCTTGTAGCATATAGAGACCCATGTCTTTCATACAACATGGCTCTTAAACGCAAGCTGTCTCCCTTACCCGTTGCCCAGCTGGAGAAACATGGATCTGGTCCATCATTCCAGGAAGACTGTCCATGGTGGGTGCATGAGAGATGCTGGGTCCTCATATTGCAGTGCAGTGGCTCCCTAAGGTATGATGTCAAGGGCAACTTTGATTATTCATGATTATATTCCATGTACTGACTTTAGAACTTAACTTCTGAAAAAGGTATGACTCACCTATTCCATTAAAAAAAGTGTAAAGTTTTTCTAAAGGGACCAACTGCCTGAGGGAACCCTCTATAATTCTAGGGTCAGAACTGGAGCCTCAGGCCAAGTGATTAGGAACAGGAAGAATGTCTTGGCAGAAATGGTTGACACATTTGTAAAGAAGACTTCTATTAGCTCCATGTTTGAGGATGAAAAGGCATGTTATAACTAACACAGAGCATTTACTATGGGCCAGCACTGTTCAAATTAAATCCACACAGAAGCCTGCTCTGCAGATAAGGACACAGAGACACAGAGAGATTAAGCAACTTCCTTGCTGCCTCCTAGTTTATAGACAACAGAGTGAGTGTAGAATCCAGCGTCTGTCTCCAGAATCTGTGACTTGACCACTATGCATCTGCTAATAGGAGCAGAACTCCAGGTTATTGATTTAAATGAGATCAAACCAGCTGGTCACCTTGGCCTGTCAAAATAGAGACTTCTCCCCAGAGGATTAAGAGTGAAAGGTTATTGGATTCTAAGTCTCAGTGAAGGTCCCTTTCTAGGAATTAGCTCCCTTAGACAGGATCCCTCTTCCCGCATCTACCTCTGGGACTCTGGGTTGGCCCACTCAGCTGCCCCTGGAGGTGTGTGCCCCATGCTTATAGCTCTGTTCCTGTTAGATGAGTCACACCCTCCCAGAGGCATCCTGGACCCTGTGCCCACATCTGCCTCAGCTCTGCATCCCCAGTTCTCCCACTGCTCACAGCTAAGGAGGCGTCTGAGCCCAGGATAGTTCCCAATAGTCTCTCTCCTGTCTCATCCTGGGGATCCCTGCCCACCCTCTCATCTACC
The DNA here is from genome assembly GCF_000754665.1 of Bison bison bison. NCBI lineage: Eukaryota > Metazoa > Chordata > Mammalia > Artiodactyla > Bovidae > Bison > Bison bison. The sequence goes on from NW_011494884.1 coordinate 849,613, forward strand.
ATGTCTCTGTATGAACATTCTTCAGGGCTGATACCCAGGCATTTCTGTAAAAATTTCTTAAAACTTCCTTTTATGTTAACATTTGACCTGTAATTGAATCTATTCCTACACTTTGCCAAGGTGGGCCATAGGAAAGATCATCCAGTCCAGCCTCCAACTTGAGTTTTCATCTTTGGGTTCTGGTAAAGGAAGACGTGCTGAAACCAGCCCCAGAGAAACTGTCTGGGCACATTATAAGAACAGAGATGTTTCTGGTCTTACGTTGAGATCTTTAATCCATTTTGAGTTTATTTTTGTGTATGGTGTTAGAAAGTGTTCTAGTTTCATTCTTTTACAAGTGGTTGACCATTTTTCCCAGCGCCACTTGTTAAAGAGATTGTCTTTAATCCATTGTATATTCTTGCCTCCTTTGTCAAAGATAACGTGTCCATATGTGCGTGGATTTATCTCTGGGCTTTCTATTTTGTTCCATTGATCAATATTTCTGTCTTTGTGCCAGTACCATACTGTCTTGATAACTGTGGCTTTGTAATAGAACCTGAAGTCAGGTAGGTTGATTCCTCCAGTTCCCTTCTTCTTTCTCAAGATAGCTTTGGCTATTCGAGGTTTTTTGTATTTCCATACAAATTGTGAAATTATTTGTTCTAGCTCTGTGAAGAATACTGTTGGTAGCTTGATGGGGATTGCATTGAATCTATAAATTGCTTTGGGTAGTATACTCATTTTCACTATATTGATTCTTCCAATCCATGAACATGGTATATTTCTCCATCTATTATAAAACTCCTAGAGGAGAACATAGGCAAAACACTCTCCGACATACATCACAGCAGGATCCTCTATGACCCACCTCCCAGAATATTGGAAATAAAAGAAAAATAAACAAATGGGACCTAATTAAACTTAAAAGCTTCTGCACAACAAAGGAAACTATTAGCAAGGTGAAAAGGCAGCCTTCAGAATGGGAGAAAATAATAGCAAGTGAAGCAACTGACAAACAACTAATCTCAAAAATATACAAGCAACTCCTGCAGCTCAATTGCAGAAAAATAAGTGACCCAATCAAAAAATGGGCCAAAGAACTAAATAGACATTTCTCCAAAGAAGACATACAGATGGCTAACAAACACATGAAAAGATGCTCAACATCACTCATTATCAGAGAAATGCAAATCAAAACCACTATGAGGTACCATTTCATGCCAGTCAGAATGGCTGCGATCCAAAAGTCTACAAGCAATAAATGCTGGAGAGGGTGTGGAGAAAAGGGAACTCTCTTACACTGTTGGTGGGAATGCAAACTAGTACAGCCACTATGGAGAACAGTGTGGAGATTCCTTAAAAAACTGGAAATAGAACTGCCTTATGATCCAGCAATCCCACTGCTGGGCATACACACTGAGGAAACCAGAAGGGAAAGAGACACGTGTACCCCAATGTTCATCGCAGCACTCTTTATAATAGCCAGGACATGGAAGCAACCTAGATGCCCATCGGCAGATGAATGGATAAGAAAGCTGTGGTACATATACACAATGGAGTATTACTCAGCCATTAAAAAGCATACATTTGAATCAGTTCTAATGAGGTGGATGAAACTGGAGCCTATTATACAGAGTGAAGTAAGCCAGAAAGAAAAACACCAATACAGTATACTAACACATATATATGGAATTTAGAAAGATGGTAACAATAACCCGGTGTACGAGACAGCAAAAGAGACACTGATGTATAGATCAGTCTTATGGACTCTGTGGGAGAGGGAGAGGGTGGGGAGATTTGGGAGAATGGCATTGAAACATGTATAATATCATGTATGAAATGAGTCGCCAGTCCTGGTTCGATGCACGATACTGGATGCTTGGGGCTGGTGCACTGGGATGACCCAGAGGGAGGGTATGGGGAGGGAGGAGGGAGGAGGGTTCAGGATGGGGAGCACGGGTATACCTGTGGCGGATTCATTTCGATGTTTGGCAAAACTAATACAATATTGTAAAGTTTAAAAATAAAATAAAATTAAAAAAAAAAAGAACAGAGATGACTCAGGTACTTCCCACGCTCATTTCATCTGTGATAAAATGATTTCTGTAAGGCTCTTTTGTATTTTCATTATATCTGACCTTTATGTTAGTGGCAACTGGAAAGGTGACCACAGCTCAGCTAGTGAGGGCACCAGTACCAGGCGTAGGGCCTGTGTTCAAAGAGTCTCAGGTAAGGAAATGGAGACACGGAGACATGATTTCACATGTATTAGAGCTCCTTTAAAGGGACGGAGCTGTGAGTTCAGGGTTAGATGGTGTGGATTCCAATCCAAACCCTTCTGCATTAAAAATGATTGTCAGGTGGTCAAGACAATAGAGCAGGGAGACCCTGAGGTCACCTCTTCCCATAAGCACCAAAATTACAACTCTTTGCAGAGTAACTATTGATGAGAACAACCTAAGAACTAGAAGAAACTATTTTCCACAACTAAAGACAAAAGAAGGAACCACCACAATACGGGTGGGAGGGGAGAACCACAGCATAGTAAAGACCCATACCCCCAGGTGGGTAACCAACAAATAGGAAGATATTCACAATTGCAAATGTTCTCTTTATGAAGTGAGGAGTCCGACCTGGGTGCTTTCCAGCCCAGGGGTCCTGTACTGGGACCATGAGACACCACAACATCTGGCTTTTGAAGGCCATCAGGGCTATAGGACGGAGAAGGCAATGGCACCCCACTCCAGTACTCTTGCTTAGAAAATCCCATGGACAGAGGAGCCTATTAAGCTGCAATCCATGGGGTCGCTAAGAGTCGGACACGACTGAGAGACTTCCCTTTCACTTTTCACTTTCATGCATTGGAGAAGGAAATGGCAACCCACTCCAGTGTTCTTGCCTGGAGAATCCCAGGGATGGGGGAGCCTGGTTGGCTGCCATCTATGGGGTCGCACGGAGTCGGACACAACTGAAGTGACTTCATAGCATAGCATAGGGCTATAGGAAACACTCTTAAAGAGCTCGCACAAAGGCTTACATGTCCTGAATTTCAGAACAGAGGAAGTAATTTGAAAGGACCCTGGATCAGACCCACCTGCTGATCTTGAAGAACCTCCCGGAGAGGCAAGAAGCAACTGGAACTCCCACTGGAGACACATTTGCTGGTGTCAGCTATTTGCGGGAGTTTGTTTTACCAGAAGGACACTGGTGCTGGCAAGAGACATTTTGGGGTCCTCTCTCTAGTCTACTAGCCTGCCAGTCAGTTGGCACAATTAATAGGAGACTCTGGACCTGGGGGGACCCAGCCCCACTTCCTAGTGGAGTAGCATCAGCTCAGGGATCTTCCAAGCCTCCCTAAACACAGCCCTGTCTTCAGTAGGCCAGTCCTGGGACATCACCTCAGGCCATGCAGCCTGCCAGCCCAGGCACCAGCCTTGGACACTGGTGAACCAGCCCTAGACTCAGAAATCACTGCATCCCACAGCCAGACACTCTGGGATTCAGCCCTGACCATCAGTGGGTCACTGTGTCATCCCAAGGACTCCCAGTGCTGGGCAGACAGCCATGCCAGGACATGACCCTGCCCACCAATGGGCTGTCAGATTCCACACAAGGCAGAGCCTGGCAGTCAACTGAGTTAGGACCAGTTCCACCTATCAGTGTGCCCACAGCAGTCAGCTCTGCCAAACAGAAGGGCTCACACAGACCACACAAAGGGCTGTCTTAGAGCACACAGTTCTAGTTCTAGAGGGGAGTATGCTGCTGGTTCTTGTAGGATATCTCCCACGTAAGGCCATTTCTCCAGGACTGGGAAGTGTACCCAACCTACCTAATACACAGAAATGAAAACAGAGAATTAGACAAGATGAGGTGAGAGAAGAATGTGTTTCAAAGGAAGGAACATGATAAGACCCTAAGAAAAGAAATAAGTAAAGTGTAGATAAGCAATTTACCTGATAAAGAGTTCAAGGTAATAATCATAAAGATGCTCAATCACCTCAGGATAAGAAAGCATGGACACTGTGAAAAGTTTAACAAAGAGTTAAAAAACATAAAGAAGAACAAAACAGAACCAAAAAATGTAATAACTGAAATTAAAAGTACACTAGAGGCAATCAACAGTAGATTAAATAATATGAAGGAAAAGATCAATAAACTGGAAGGGAGAGTAATGAAAACTACCTAAGCTGAACAGAAAAAAGAATATTTAAAAATAAGGATAGTTTAAGACACCTCTCGGAGAAGGCAATGGCACCCCACTCCAGTACTCTTGCCTGGAAAATCCATGGACAGAGGAGCCTGCTAGCCTGCAGTCCATGGGGTCGCTAAGAGTCAGTCACGACTGAGCGACTTCACTTTCACTTTTCACTTTTCATTTTCATGCATTGGAGAAGGAAATGGCAACCCACTCCAGTGTTCTTGCCTGGAGAATCCCAGGGGCGGGGAAGTCTGGTGGGCTGCCATCTATGGGGTTGCACAGAGTTGGACATGACTAAAGCAACTTAGCAGCAGCAGCAAGACACCTCTGTGACAACATCAAGTATACTAACATTTTCATTACAGGGGTCCCAAAAGGTGAAGAAAAAGAGGAAGGGGCAGAGATCTAGTTGGAAGAAATAATAGCTGAAAACTTTCCTAACATAGGAAAGGAAAATTACATCCAATTCAGGAAGTACAGAGAGTCTCAAACAAGATAACCCAACAAGATCCATACCAAGACACACTATAACTAAAATGGTGAAAATTAAGGATAGAGGGAGAATCTTAGAAGCAGCAAGAAAAGCAACTATGCAAGGAAACTTCCATAAGGCTGCAGAAATGTTGCAGACCAGAAGAGAGTGGCACGATATATATAAAGTGATGAAAAGAAGGAAAAAAACTCTACTAGTAAGAATATTCTACCAGCAAGGCTATCATCAGATTTGAAGGAGAGAGAAAGAGTTTTACAGATAAGCAAACTAAGAGTTCAGTACTATTGATTCAGCTTTACAAGAAATGTTAAAGGGGCTTCTTTAACTGTAAAAGTCCACAACAAGAAATATGAAAATTGTAAAAGGAAAAATCTCATTGGTAAAGGCAGATATGTAGTAAAAATAGTAGATCAGCAAATTATTAAGCTATCATAAAAATTAAAAGACAGAAGTAGTAAAGTCACACATATCCACTTAAAAATACACAAAAGAAAAATACGTAAAATATGAAGTAAAAAATGTTAACCATGAAGGAGGCAGTAAAAATGCAGGTTTGTTAGAATGCGTTTGAACTGAAGAGATTATCAACTTAAAATAGTCACAAACGTATATAGGTTGTTGTAAGTAAACCTTGTGGTAACCACAAACCAAAAATCAATAACAGATACACATTAAAAAAAAAGGAGTTCAAACATAAAACTAAGATAGTCATGAATTCACAGGGAAATAGAGGGGAGAAAAAGCAGAAAAAAACAAAAAGGAACTACAAAATGACCTACCTAAAATTAACAAAGTGCAGAGGAAGGAATACTTCCAAATTCTTTCTGTGAAGCCAGCATCACCCTGATAGCCAGACAAAGATACCACAAAAAAGGAAAATCACAAGCCAATATCCTTGATAAACATAGACACAAAAAACTTAAAATCAGCAAATGAAATTCAAGAACACATTAAAAGGATCACACAGCATGATTAAGTGGGATTTATCCCAGGAGGCAAGGAAAGTTCAATATATAAAAATCAGTGTAACACATCACATTAACAGAACAAAAGGGTGAAGTAATACATGATAATCTCAACTGGTGCAGAAAAAGCATTTGGCAAAACACAACACACTTTCATGACAAAAACTTTTAAGGAACTTGGAACAAAAGAAAACTTCCTCAATATAATATAGACTATACAGGAAAATCCACAGCTAACATCAAACTCAACAGTGAAAGAGTGAAAGCTTTCCTCTAAGATCAGGAACAAGATAAATCACCTGCTTTAGCTATTTCTATTAAATATAATATTGCAGGGTATAGCCAGAGAAATTAGAAAAGAAATAACAGGCATTGTAATTGGAAAGGAAGAAGTAATGTTGCCTCTATTCACAGGCAACATGATCTAATATATAGAAAACTCTGAAGTCTCCAAAACCAAAAACAACTATTGTAACAAACAAACTCAGGAAAGTTGCAGGATATAAAATCAAAATGCAAAAATCACTTGTGTTTTGATACACTAACAGTAAGCAATCCAACAAGGAAATTAAGAAAACAGTTACATTTAAAATAGCATCAAAAGAATAAAATATTAAGGAATAAACTTAACCAAGGAGCCAAAAGACCTATACACTGAAAACTACAAAATGTTGCTGAAAGAAAATAAAGCATTAATAAATGGAAAGATGTCTGTGTTCATGGTCTGGATAACAATGTTGCTTGGATGTCAATATTATTAAAAGTTACCTGCAAATTCAATACAATCACTATCAAATCCCAAACACCTTTTTTTTTGTAGAAAGAAAAAAAAAAAGTCCTATATTTCACACACACTTACAAGGCTCCCAGCATAGCCAAAACAATGTTGAAAGAACAGATTTGGAGGACTCACACTTCTTTATTTCAAAACTTACTGAAAAAAACACAATAATCAAAATTGCATGGTACTGGCATAAGACAGAAGTACAGACCAATAGAATTGAAGAGACTCGTTAATACACCCTCACATACATGATCAAATTATTTTTGACAAGAGTGGCAAGACCATTCATGGGGGAAAGACAGTCTTTTCAACAAATGGTGTTGGGAAAACTGGATATACACATGCAAAAGAATGAAGTTGAACCCTTATATTTCACAATACTCAAAAACTAACCAAAACTGGATCAAGTACCTAAATGTAATAAGTAAGACTGTACAACTCTTAGAAGAAAACTTAGGAGAAGGTTCATGATATTGCATTTATCAGTGATTTATTGGTGCAACAGCTAAAGCAGAGGGAGCTGGAAAACAAAAAGTTGGACTTCAACAAATCAAAAACCTTTGGGCATCAAAGGATTCTTTTAAGGAAGTAAAAAACAACCCACAAATTGGGAGAGATATCTTTGTGTCATATATCTGATAAGAGGATAATATCCAGAGTATACAAAGGATTCTTACAATTCTACAACAACAAAAAAGAACCCAATTACAGACTCAGATGTAGAAAACAGATGTTTGGGCATGGGGGGAGAAGGTGGGTGTGAGATGAATTGGGAGAATGTGGTTGACGTAAATACACTATCTACTTTACCATGTATAAAATAGATAGCTAGTGGGAACATACTGTATAGAACAGGGAGCTCAGTCCAGTGCTCTGTGATGACCTAGATGGGTGGGATAGCAGGGTGGGAGGGAGGTCCAAGACGGAGCATATATATGTATGAAAAAGTGAAGTCACTCAGTTGTGTCCAACTCTTTGTAACCCCATGGACTGTAGCCTACCAGGGCCCTCTGTCCATGGAATTTTCCAGGCAAGAATGCTGGAGTGGGTTGCCTTTTCCTTCTCCAGGGGATCTTCCTGACCCAGGGATCGAACCCAGGTCTCCCGCATTGCAGGCAGACACTTAACCATTTGAGCCACCAGGGAAGTCCGTATATATGTATACATATGGCTTATTCACTTTGTTGTATAGCAGAAACCAATACAACATTGTAAAGCAACTGCACCTCAATAAAAAATAAAAATAAACATACACATGCATACAAATATACACCCCTCCCACATACCCTGTTTGTTCTGCTTCTCTGGAAACCCTGACTGATACATGTATCAAGGCCCTGTAAAATAACCTCTTACTTGAGATGCCCAAGGACAATAGAAGCAATTTTCTTCCTACTTTCAAATAAATGGACAAAGGGCTTGAGTAGACATGTCTTCAAAGAAGATACACAAATGGCCAAGAAGCACATAAAAAGATACTCGACATCACAAATCATCAGGTAAATGTATATGAAATTACAATATACCAAACAGTTCACAGACATTAGGACTGCTACTATAAAAAAATGAAAAATATCCATTGTTGGCAGGGAGATAGAGAAATTGGAACCTGTGTGCATTACTGACGGAACGTACGATGGTGTATCCACTGCGCAAGTAGTATGGAAGTTACTGGAAGAATTAAAGAATTTTCAGGGCAGTAGTGGACAAACAGATACAAACAGACCTATGGACATGGCAGGAGGAGAGGAGGGAGAAGGGGAGATGTATGGAGAGAGTAACAGAAATTTACAATACCATGTGTAAAACAGATAGCCAATGGGAATTTGCTGTATGACTCAGGGAACTCAAACAGGGGCTCTGTGACAGGCTGAAGGGTGGGGTGGGGAGGGATATGGGAGGGAGGTCCGGGAGGGAGGGGACATGTGTGTACCTATGGCTGATTCTTGTGTGTGACAGAAAACCACAAAATTCTGTAAAACAATTATCCTTCAATTAAAAAATTAAAAAAATAAAAACAAAAAAGAATTACCATATGATTCCATAACTCTGTTCCTAGGAATTGGGTATAAACTCAGTGTTCAAGGCAAGACAATTCATAAGAGCGGATGGCAAAACCCCCGATGTCTCCCCCAACATCACCCCAGCCCCATGGGACACCCCATCACCAAATGCCCCTGAACCTTGATGGGGCAAGCCTGCGGTGCTCTCTGGACCTCACGTCTGCGCCAGGGGGTCAACGCCGCAGCAGGGCCCCCTCCCATGAGGCTGTCTCCCTAGTGGACCAGCCTCCCGCCCCTGAAAAGCAACCATGTCCCAGGTCAGGAGATAGAGCACTTTCCAAAATTAACTTCCTCTGCGAGAGGTGTCTCACTCAAACAGCAGTCTCTCGTAGTTGCTCATTTTGGGATCTGATAAGGTATTTCCTTCACAAGAGCCTATGAATATGATGTTAAAAGAAAATATTGCATTTCTGTGCTCTTTTTGCCAAAGGCACCAAATCTCGTTTCTTATTAGTTTTCTGCTGGCAGGTTTATTTTTGCTTTTCCTCTTTATTGCTGGTCTTGGGGGAACCAGTGCAGTTTGAGGGGAGAGAGATTCTGACTTTCCAGCTCTGCCATGAGGCTCATCAACACTGTGCTCGTAGCAGAGTCTGGCCCCGAGTCCAGACTCAGTTGGTGGAGGGCTTTCAGGGGACAACCATGAGGGCACCCGGTGGGGGCTCCGGGAACTGGAGTACGTGTGCCCGTTGTGACCCCTCTGTCCTCCAGAGCCACACTCCACACTCTGTCACCCACTGCACCCCGACGAGATGACCTGAGGGCCGGGTCACCCAGGCTGCCTTGCCTCCTGCCTTCTGTTCTGGCCCCCACAGTGGGAGGCTCCCGGGAGATCTGAGGGTGGTTGGAGAGAGAGGGTGGGGCATTTGGCACCCACGTCTCCCTGCTGGGGGCTGCACTGCTGGCAGGACCTGTGATCCTCAGCCCGCAGCCCCTCTCCCTGTGATCATCTTCCCTATGTCGTCCCCTCCTGCCCTTCGGGAGGGGGTGGACACAACCTCCCACTGTTGTTCCTCTCCAAGTGTCCCAGCTTCTCAGTTTGCTGCTCTGTACAGAGTTCCTGCTTTTTAATTTCCTCCTCCACACTTGAGAGGAATTCTCTTCCTGCCAGGACTCAGGCTGACAGAGCCTTAAATTATTAATAAACAACAAGAAAATACAAGTGTTTGATCCCCTCCCTCATCTGACAAAATATCAACCACCCCTTAATTAGAACAAGCAAAGAATCCCCACGTCTGTGTCTGACTTTGCCCTTGGACTAACATTTGGGACCAGAGCACAAGATCAGACACTGCCCACCTCTCAATCCACTGCGGCCACGACACGGCCCTAGAGCCCGGCCCTTCCTGCAGGCTGGCTGGCAGTGGGCAGCTGAAGGCAGGAGAGGTACAGAGGGGAGGGCTGGGGAGTCTGGGGCAGGAATTCCTGGGACAGGTGGGTCCTCGGAACAGTGTAGAGAGATCAGCAGGTCAGCAGAGAATCCATGTCGAGAAAGGACGTCTGTTCTCCAAAGGATGGAGGCTCCTGCAGGGGCAGCCTCTTTCTTGAAAGGGGAGCTCCCAGCCTGGCTGTGAACCTCAGAGCTGGGAAGAAGCAGCTATTTGGTGGGATTGCTTCCCCAACACACGGGCCGGCCAGCTGCCACCTGTGGCTCTCATTCATGCCGGCAAAAGCACAGGCTTCTCCTGGCTCTGCAGGGGCCATGTGTCGCCTGACTGGTGGATGGTGAGCTGGCAGTTACCTCCCAGGCATGTTCTTGTCCCCAGGCGGCTCCAGTAGCCTCACTCTCAGCTAAGAGAAGGGCCTGTGGTCCAGAAGGAGGGGGGTGGTGCTCCTTCCCCACTTGGAACCGATGCATCACCTTGCTGCTTGTCAAAGAGATTTGTTGAGAAAAAAAAAATAATAAATGAAACAATGGAAAAGTACATTGAATGAAATAGGAAGCACATGGAGGAGGAAGTCAAAGCGTCCCTTTAGCCCCCAACCAGTAAGCACCCTGTTGATATTTTTCCAGATTTTAAAAAGTTTAATATATTAATGTCATTCATATATTTTGAAAGAAATTGGGTCACACTGTAGCAAAAATTCTTATTTTAATTTCATATTCTGACATGGGCTTTATCCCAGTGAGCAAAGGTCGATAGCATCTTTTAAAAGGGAAATACATCTTGTTTATGGTTTCCTTTTGCTGTGAGAAAGTTTGTAAGTATAATTAGTTCCCATTCATTTATGTTTGTTTGTTTTCATTACTCTAGCACGTGGGTCAAAAAGATCTTACTATGGTTTCTGTCAAAGAGTGTTTTTCCTATGTTATCCTCTAAGAATTTTAGAGTGTCTGGTCTCAAATTTAGGTCTTTAATCCATTTTGAGTTTATTTTTGTGTATGGTGTTAGGTGGTGTTCTAACTTCACTCTTTCACATGTAGCTACCAGTCCCTTGGACTGCAAGGAGATCCAACCAGTCCATCCTAAAGGAGATCAGCCCTGGGATTTCTTTGGAAGGACTGATGCTAAAGCTGAAACTGCAGTACTTTGGCCACCTCATGCGAAGAGTTGACTCATTGGAAAAGACTCTGATGCTGGGAGGGATTGAGGGCAGGAGGAGAAGGGGATGACAGAGGATGAGATGGCTGGAT
>NW_011494884.1:860829-873095 GCF_000754665.1 Bison bison bison
GAGTTTGAGTGAATCAGGGAGTTGGTGATGGACAGGGAGGCCTGATGTGCTGTGATTCATGGGGTCGCAAAGAGTCAGACACGACTGAGCGACTGAACTGAACTGAACTGAATCCAGTTTTCCAGAACCACTTATTGAAGAGACTGTCTTTTCTCTAGTGTATATTCTTGTCTCCAGATCAGTGTTCTGTGATGACCTAGATGGGTGGGATTGTGGGGGATAGGAGGGAAGTCCAAGACGGGGGGGATGTATGCATACATGTAGCTGATTCACTTCCTCGTACAGCAGAAACTTACACAACACTGTAAAGCAATTATACTTCCAGTTTAAAAAAAAAGGAAGTATAACATTTCACTGGGTGGGTGCATCTCTTCGTGTAAAACCCATGTTTCTCTTACTGGAGCTTTATTTGTGGTTCATGTGCATCCAGCATAAATGTTGTTAGTGGAAACTCCTGTACACTTGTCCTGTGAGCTGGTCCTTGTGGGAACTTATTCATTTGCCAAGTTGAAGACTTGATACCTATCATCAAATTGCCGCGGGGAAGAGCTCTACATCTGACCCTTCCCCATCCTGGGGGAGACCGGAGGGTGACATTCTCTGGATCCTTGTTAGTGAAAGTTATTATAGTGGCTTTACTCTTTGCTAAACCCAGTGAACACAAAGTATTTTCTTTCACTTGTGTAACTTTGATAAAGAGAGATGCAGGGTTTTTTTTTTTGCAGCTGGATTGTTTATATGTGTATCTTATTTTTGATATCATTTTTATGCTCTCTCTTTTCTCACAGAAATCTTCCTCTTATTGATTTGAATACACTCAGTATAGTAAGGCATAAACTTGTTGTTTATCATATTCTCATATTGTCTTTAATTATCTTCCTTCAGTTCACTTGCTATGTGAATTTCCTGTGTGGGTCTACCCGGATGGGTAATTTTTTTCCTTCATTTTTCCGATGTGTCTTCTCACAATGTAGATGACTACCCAGTATCTCACGTGTATGTTCTAAGTCGATTGACACCATCTTAAACAAGTGCTTCTGTTCTGAACTCGTATGTCCCTCTTCTTCCCTAGTTGTGTCCATTTAGAGAGTGTTTCTCTAATATCTGAAGTGTGTCTACTATGACAGGAGATGACTCTAATTCCTCAGGTATTTTCTCTTACCTGGAATATCACCCCGATTCCCAGGTGAGTCTTCACAAACTTGGAATGTCTCCATAATTCCTCAGGTTTGTCCATCCTGACCTGAGTGTCTCTTTTAGCACAGGTGTGTCTAAACTCTTCTAATCTGTCCCTAATTCCCATGTGTGCCCTAATTCCCAAATGAGGATGTCTCTCTCACTTCCTAGGCTTGTCTATCCTGACCTGAGATTTCTGCCTAAATTCTAATGTTTGTCTACCCTGAACAGGTATGTCTGCTGCTGCTGCTGCTGCTGCTAAGTCGCTTCAGTCGTGTCCGACTCTGTGCGACCCCACAGACGGCTGTCTACTGACCTAGAATATCTTCCTAATTCCCAACATGTGCATTTTGACAAAGGGATTCACCCCAGTTCAGCAAGTATGTCCACAGTCACCTGGGACATCTCTCGGATTCCCAAAGTGTATCTTCTCTGACTTGGATGGTCTTTTGTCTTCCCCAGGTATGTAGAATAGACCTGGGACAGCTCCTTAATACCTAAAGTGTGTTTGTACTAACATGAAATATCTCCCTAATTCCCATCTTGTTTCATACGAGTTAGGATGGATTCCCAATTCCCCAGTTGTATCTACCTTGACCTGGTATGTCTCCCTAAGAATCTAGTTGTCTATTCTGACTTGGAAGGTCCCTATCTTTCCTGAAGTGTCCACTCTTACTTCAGGTGCCTTCATAATTCACCATTCATAATTCAAGTGTATTTCTACACTTACTTGAAATGTCTAATTCCCCATGTGAGTCTTCCTTGACCTGGGCCATCCTTATAACTCCACATGTTTTTCTACTCTTACTTGGGAGGTCTCCTTAATTACATTGTTTACACTGACATGACAGCTTTCTCTAATTTACCAGCTCTGTCTATACTGATATCCCTCATTCCCAAGGCGTACCTATTTGTATCTAGGGTGTCTCCTAATTCTCTAGACATATCTATGCTGACTTGCTATGTCTACACCTTGTATGCTAAGGCATACACCTTGACTTGGGATGTCACACTTATTCTCAGGAATGTCTACCTTGATCCAGAATGTTTCTTCAATTCCCTTGTGTGCCCACCCTGATCTCTGGAATCTATTTTTTCCAGGGTATGTCATCTGTGGCTGTGCTATCTCACCAGTTCCCCAAGTGTGTCCTCCCTGATAAAGAACGTTTCCTGTGCTCCCCTGAGACATCACCCATGACCAGGGATGCCAACTTAATTCTCCAGGTGTACCTACTCTGAGCTGCATTCTCTCCCTGTTTCACAAGGTATATCTATCTTTTCCTGGCAGTTCTCCTTATTTTCCCATGTCTCTACTCTAACTTCGGATGTCTCTCTAAATCCCCAAGTGTGTCTATCCTGGCCTGGGAGGTAACCCTCATTCCCCAGTTGCATCACTACTGATGTCTCATCCTAATTCCTTAGGTGTGTCTATTCTGCTCAGGGATGTCACCCTAGTCCCTAGGTGGGTCTATACTAACTCGAGATATTCCTTCATTCCTTAGGTTTATCTATACTGAACTGGTATATCTCCCTGGTTCCCAAGCTTGTCTACACTGATGTGGAATGTCACACTTATTCTCCATGAGTTTCTACCCTAACCTTTCTATTTCTTAAGGCTTTCCAACTCTGCCTTGGAGTGTCACCCTAATTCCCCAGTTATGTCTACTCTGATCTGAGTTGTTGCTCTAATTTCTTAGGTGTGACTACTTTGTCCTTGGATATCTCTCTAATGCCACAGGCTTGTCTGCTTCACCTTTGATTTCTCTTTAGTTTCCCAGGCCTGCCTTCTTTATTGTAGGATTCTTTATTGTCTCCTTAGTTTCCCATGTGAGTCTTTTCTGACCGATAGTGACACCCTGTTTCACTGAATGTCTCTCTAATACTGTATGAGTGTCTATTATCAAAAGAAAATTCATAGAGCTTTATTTGACATGAATATTTTATTGAGTGAGAAACAAACTCAGAGGAACAGGAAAACTTCCAAAATGAAAGTAGCTAAGACTCCTGGCTCTCAGCAGAACAGCCCAGTCCATAAGGCATGAACATGCAAGTACTGTTTTCTGTTGTGCTTGGTTACTGGAAACTCAGGTTGACTTCTCAGGTGCCACAATGGTAAAGAACCCACCAGTCAGTGGAGGAGACTGAAGAGACACAGCTTCAGTCCCTGGGTGGGGAAGATCCCCTGGAGGATGAAATGGCAACCCACTCCAGTATTCTTGCATGGGAAATCCAATGGACAGAAGAGCCTGGTGGGCTGCAATCCATGGGGTCACAAAAAGTCAGATCTGACTGAGCAATTGAGCATGCGCACATTAGAAGCTCACATTCCTTTTCATTACAGGAAGTCATTTGACTGTAGCTGATTAGCTTGAAAGCTGTAATGGCATGCTGACATGAAGAAGCTTATGTTTTGTTTAAAATCAGAGTCAGCATTTTGTTAATTAGGACACTTTTAAGTTTTGGTTAGGTGATTACGAGTCTTTGGTCTTGGGGTATATTCAAACTCATCCTCTATTTTTTCTTTCCCTCTTTCCTTTCTTTCTTTTTTTAAAACAACTCCCCCACCCCACCACTGCTTTTGATCATTCTCTTCATTGAACCAAGATCGGCCAACTATTTAGCATTATTCTTGGCCACCACTTGTTCCTTTTTCTGTGGACATCTGAAGACCATGAATCAGAACCTCAGTAGGTTTTTCTGATGATTCTCTTTTTTAATTAAAAAATTATTTTATATTGGAGTATAGTCGATTGCCAATGTTGTGTTAATTTCAAGTGTATAACAATCTTCTGATAATACTTGCTCATATAGCTATTGTTGCTCAGTTCACACAGAGATCATTTGATTAGTCAATGGCTGCTGAAAACCACTAAAGATGCATGAGAAAATACAATACATAAGGGACATTTTTAATATGATTAATAGGAGGATAATATCAAGTGTTTGAAAAAATCCCCAAACCAAGGTGCCCATTTGCCCAAATTTAACCAATTAAAAAGATCAAATGGGTTATGATCAGACTCAGTTTTTGCTTTTACAAGCCAACCTACATTATTTGCATAATGTTTAACTGGGTTTCAATTTTCTTTCTGAGTCATTTATATAAGCAAGACATATTGTATTAATATTAGTAATAATGTATATTTCTTCTTGTTCAGCTAATAAATAGTCTAATGGTAACCCACTCCAGTATTCTTGCCTGGAACATCCCATGGACAGAGAAGTCTGGCAGGCTCCTATCCATGGGGTCACAAAGAGTGACTGAGTGACATGACTGAGTGACTGAGCATGCATGCCAGTGTCTAATATAACTCTGGCTAAAGAGCTCATAGATTCTTGTTGTAATTATAGGGATTCTGCTATAGATAAGGTCTGTTAGATAAGATAACGAGTGTCAATTGGACAGCCCTGGGGAATTTTGGAGACGTAACCTGTAAAGGTGGAGAAGGCAATGGCACCCCACTCCAGTACTCTTGCCTGGAAGATCTCACAGACTGAGGAGCCTGGTAGGCTGAAGTCCATGGGGTTGCTAAGAGTCGGACACGACTGCAGTGACTTAGCAGTAGCAGCAGCAGCCTGCAAAGGTAGGCCTCCTGGGCAACTAGGTCAAGATCTCAGATCAGACTAGATACATTTGATGAATTAGGCAGACACACTATGTCAGGGCAGACACACTGGGGGACAAGGTATACCTCCCATGTCGGAATAGCGATGTTTGGAGTTTAGAGAGAATTAGAAGTCAGGGTGGACGTAATTGGGATGTAGGGATAATTACGCTGCTGCTGCTGCTAAGTCGCTTCAGTCCTGTCCGACTCTGTGCGACCCCATAGACGGCAGCCCACCAGGCTCCCCTGTCCCTGGGATTCTCCAGGAAAGAACACTGGAGTGGGTTGCCATTTCCTTCTCCAATGCATGGAAGTGAAAAGTGAAAGTGAAGTCGCTCAGTCGTGTCCGACTCTTAGCAACCTCATGGACTGCAGCCTACCAGGCTCCTCTGTCCATGGGATTTTCCAGGCAAGAGTACTGGAGTGGGGTGCCATTGCCTTCTCCAGGGATAATCCTAGGTCATAATAAACCTTGGGAACTATGGAGACATCCAAAGTGAATGTAGACATAACTGGGAAATCTCCATTAAGTGTAGACAAATCTGTAGAACTGAAGTGACACCCAGGTAATAGTTGTCACACTTGGGAAAAAGACAGACATTTCAGGTAAGTGTACACACACCTGAGTTATTAAGCAGGATACCTTGGTGCTTGTAATCTGAACCTGATAAGTAGGGAGGCATCCTTGATGATATGTCAAACTGAATGCAGAGAATAGCAAGGAGAGATAAGAAGGCCTTCTTAAATGAACAATGCAAAGAAATGAAGGCAAATAATAGACTGTAAAAGATTAGAGATCTCTTCAAGAAAATTGGAGATATCAAAGGAGTATTTCATGCAAGGATGGGCACAATAAAGGACAGAAATGGTAAGGACCTAACAGAAGCAGAAGAGATTAAGAAGAAGTGGCAACAATATACAGAAGAGCTATACAAAAATAGTCTTAATAACCTGGATAACCACAATGGTGTGGGCACTCACCTAGAGCCAGATATCCTGGAATATAAAGTCAAGTGGGCCTTAGGAAGCATTACTATGGATAAAGCTAGTGGAGGTGATGGAATTCCAGCTAAGCTATTTCAAATCCTAAAATAAGATGCTGTTAAAGTGCTGCACTAAGTATGTCAACAAATTTGGAAAACTTAGTAGTGGCCACAGGACTGGAAAAGGTTAGTTTTCATTCCAATCTCAAAGAAAGGCAATGCCAAAAAATGTTCAAACTACCATACAGTTGAGCTCATTTCACATGCAAGCAAGGTTATGCTCAAAACCCTTCAAGGGGCTTCAGCAGTACATGAACCCAGAAATTCCAGATGTACAAGCTGGATTTAGACAAGGCAGAGGAACCAGAGATCAAATTTCCAGCATTCATTAGATCACAGAGAAAGCAAAAGAATTCCAGAAAAACACCTACTTCTGCTTCATTGACTTTGCTAAAGCCTTCGACTATATGGATCACAGCAAACTATGGAAAATTCTTAAAGAGATGGGAATTCCAGACCACCTTACCTGCCCCTTGAGAAACGGGTATGCACGTTGAGAAGCAACAGTCAGAACCAGACATGGAACAACTGAACTGGTTCAAAACTGGGAAAGGAATACAAGAAGACTGTATACTGCCATGCTGTCTATTTAATTTCTATGCAGAGTACATCATGCAAAATGCCGGGCTGGATGAAGTAAAAGCTGGAATCAAGATTGCTGGGAGAAATATCAACAACCTCAGATATGCTGATGATACCACTCTAGTGGCAGAAAATGAAGAGGAACTAAAGAGCCTCTTGATGAGGGTGAAAAAGAGTGAAAAAACTGCTTGAAACTCAACATTCAAAAAACTAAGATTATGGCATCTGGTCCCATCACTTAACGGCAAATACAAGGGGGAAAAGTGACAGCTTTTATTTTCTTTGGCTCCAAAATCACTTCAGATGATGACTGCAGCCAGGAGATTAAAAGACACTTGCTCCTTGGAAGGAAAGTTGTGACAAACCTAGACAGAGTATTAAAAATCAGAGACATCACTTTACTGACAAGGTTTGTATAATCAAAGGTATGGTTTTTCCAGTAGTCATGTATGAATGTGAGAGTTGGAGTATAAAGAAGGCTGAGGGCTGAAGAATTGATGCTTTTGAACTGTGGTGCTGGAGAAGACTCTTGAGAGTCCCTTGGACAGCAAGGAGATCAAACCAGTCACTCCTAAAGGAAATCAATCCTGAATATTCATTGGAAGGACTAATGCTGAAGCTCCAGTACTTTGGCCACCTGATGTGAAGAGCTGACTCATTGGAAAAGACCCTGATATTGGAAAAGATTGAAGGCAAAGGGAGAAAGGGGTAGCAGAGAATGAGATGGTTAGATAGCATCACTGACTCATGGACATGAGTTTGAGCAAACTCCAGGAGACAGTGGAGGACAGAAGAACCTGGCATGCTGCAGTCCATGGTGTCACAAAGAGCTGGGCACTACTTAGCAACTGAATGGCAGTCCTTGAGCAGAGTAGAGACAGCTAGGGAATTAGGGAGATATTCATGTTTAAAGTATACATTAGCAGTATTCATATGGTAGAATGTTCCCCAGTGTGTCTGCCCCCAGTGTCTATGTCTCCAGGATGAGCCACAGCTGTTCTAGTTTTTTAGAAGACTCTCCAAGACCAGCAGGTAAATTTTATATTCTCTGTGGAATTTTCAATTATTGAAATTGTACCAAAAGAAAAGCATAAAATGGTAATGAATTTTGAGGAGGAGGGCAATTCTTTTGGGTCAAGGTGATGCTGGTAGAGCTGGTGGTGAAGATGGTCCTCCATCTGTCTGTGAATGTAGTTCCAGAAGTCCTGAAATTTACAAGCAATCTGAGGGCTCATGCTCCTGTAATATAAATAATTCAATGTTTAAATAGTTATAATAAATATACATCAAACAACTAAAGAAAGAGTAGACATACTTAAAGAAACATAGAGACTTCAGGTCGGTGTAGAAATACTCGAGGAATGAAGGTCATGGTAGCTTCATTCCTAAGGTCATGACATACTGGGTCATGGTAGCTTCCCCTGGGGAAAGAGAGGTCATGTGTCAGGTGGTACACACAGAGGGTTTTAGGGAGACATCCAAATTCACAGTAGATGAAAGTGAAGGATAAATGATACATCTCAGGTTGTGATAAACAAACAAACAAACTCAAGGGAGACATCCTATGTCAGAGTAGACACTCCTAGGGAACTGGGGAGTCAAAGTAGAAATGAAATACTGGGTATTTCAAAGCAGTGGTATTTTCAGTTTGCATTAGATTCCCCATGAAACTGTAGAGGCACCCCTGGCCTGTAGGGGAAGGGAAATGCTGGCAAAGTTCCTGTGATCCATTTCAGTGCATCCAAATGTGTATTTTCCCCCAAAGGTATTCTGAAATCTTCCCTCAGGAAGGCTGCTGCTGCTGCTAAGTCGCTTCAGTCATGTCCGACGCTGTGCGACCCCATAGACGGCAGCCCACCAGGCTCCACCACCCCTGGGATTCTTCAGGCAAGAACACTGGAGTGGGTTGCCATTTCCTTCTCCAATGCATGAAAGTGAAAAGTGAAAGTGAAGTCTCTCAGTCATGTCTGACTCTTAGAGACCTCACAGACTGTAGCCTACCAGGCTCTTCCATCCATGGGATTCTCCAGGCAAGAGTACTGGAGTAGGGCGCCATCGCCTTCTCCACTCAGGAAGGCTAGACTTCTACAAAGTCTCCCTTGTCTGTGGGTTTCTGCCCAAGTGAATGACAACAGAGAGATTAGGGTAGACATTGCTGGTGAAAGATGAAAACACCTCAAGTCAAAGGAGGCACACTTTGTGGTTTAGAGCCAACTCAGTTTAGTGTAGCTATCTATACCTGGGAAATCAGGGAGATATTCCATGTCAGGTAGACACACTTGGGTGACTAGTGAGATATCTCAACTCAGGGTAGAAACACCTGGGTAATTAGAGAGATGTCACAGTTGGGGTTAGAGACGTCACAGTTGGTATTAGAGACGTCACATTTGGAGTTAGAGATGTCACAGTTGGTGTTACAGACATCACAGTTGGTGTTAGAGACATCACAGTCAGTATTAGACACACCTGGGCAGTTAAAGAGACATAATAGTTCAAGGTGGGGCTTCCCTGGTGACTCAGTGTACAGAATCTGCCTGCAATGCAGGAGCTGCAGGAGACTTGAGTTCGATTCCTGATTTGGAAAGATCCCCTGGAGGAGAGCATGATAATCCCTTCCAGTATTCTTGCCTGGAGAGTCCCATGGACAGAGGAGCCGGGCGGCCTACAGTCCATTGGGTTGCAAAGAGTCAGACGTGACTGAAGTGACTTAGCATGCACATACTTGGGGAATTAGTGTGACATATAAGGTCAGATTAGAGGCATGTGAATTAAGGGAGATTTCCTTGTACTGGGGTTTTATGTGGACATACAAGGTCAAGATAGACATACCTGCGGAACCTGGGAGACATCCCAACTCTGGGAAAACACACATGGGGAATTAGACATCACAAGTCAATGTGAATACACCTGCAAAATTATGAATACATCCAAGGTCAGGTTATATATACCTGGGGTTCTAGGAGGACATCCCTGTTCAGTGTAGACACATCTGTGCAGTTATGAACAGACAGACCTCAGTAGTTAGGAAGACATGTAAGATGAAGGTGGGCACACCTCTAGAAATAGGAAGGCATCTCAGGTCAGAGTGGACACACATGAGGTGTTAGGTAAGCATAACAAACCAAGAGCACACACCAGAGGGGAGTTAGGGAAATATCCCAGGTTATTTTAGACATACCTGAAATCTTAGAAAGTTATTCAGAGCATCTTGGCAGCATAAGATATCGATCCTTTCTGTCTCTCTTTTAAAACAACTAATCAGGCATCCATCACAAACAAAAGTGCTTCTAGGAGGTGTGGGATATAGCATCATATACCAAAGGATTCAGGAGAAGTGTCACCCAATTGTGCATCAGGTATGCGCTGTAAAATCAGCAGGAGCTAGCTAACCTGTCCAAGTTGTCTCAGCTCCTGTTTGGGAAAACCTAGAGAGCATCAACTTGGGCAGAAACCCACAGACAAGGGAGACTTTGTAGAAATCTACCCTGAGGGGATATTCCAGAATGTCTTTGGGGAAAAATACAAGTTTGGATGCACCGAAAAGGATAAGAGGAACTTTGCCAGCACTTCCTCTCCTAAAATGACACGGTAGGGATAAACTAGTTGGCGGTGATGTCTTCCACCGGGACAGGGAAATCTGTGAGCAAGCGATAGGCTTCTAGCTGCTGCCTGATGCTGCTGGAGAAATTTGTTTCTCTCCAGTAGCACCCAGAGTACTGAGGCAAGATCTTGTGACTGAGGACAGAGGAGATCTGGGAGAGGCAGATAAGCATATCAAAAGGCATTAAAGGGAGGCAGTTCCTGCTGACTGCACTCAGCAATTCCACCCTCCAGTCTCCAGTCTCTGGAAGAACCTCACTTGAGGATCCCCCAACACCTTGAGTACTGAGTGCACACACACATCTCCCCCACTTCTGCCACTGGCTCCTTACGCATGTTCCCAAGTGTGGCAGCAAGAACAAGCTCCAGTAAACTGAGTGCTTTGAGAAAAAAGACCAGGGTTTGAAAGCAAGGGAAAATCACAAATGTGAGCTTTAGCTCCACCTTCTGGGAAACGAAAGAGGCTTCCAGGGACCAGTCTGGTGAGTTGTTTAGTAGCTCAGTCATGTCCGACTCTTTGTGACCCCATGGACTGCAGCACGCCAGGCTTTCCTGTCCTTCCCTATCTCCCAGAGCTTGCTCAAACTCATGTCCATTGAGTCGGTGATGCCAGCCAACCATCTCATCCTCTGTTGTCCCCTTCTCCTCCAGCCTTCAATCTTTCCCAGCATCAGGGTCTTTTCAAATGAGTCAGTTCTTCGCATCAGGTGGCCAAAGTATTGGAGTTTCAGCTTTAGTCCTTCCAATGAATATTCAGGACTGATCTCCTTTAGGATTGACTAGTTGGATCTCCTTGCAGACCAAGGGACTCTCAAGAGTCTTCTCCAACACCACAGTTCAAAAGCATCAATTCTTCAGAGTTCAGCTTTCTTTATAGTCCAACTCTCACATCCATACATGACTACTGGAAAAACCATAGCTTTGACTAGACTGACCTTTGTGGTCAAAGTAATGTCTCTGTTTTTTAATATGTTGTCTAGGTTTGTTATAACATTTCTTCTAAGGAGCAAGCATCTTTTAATTTCATGGCTGCAGTCATTGCCGTGATTTTGGAGCCCAAGAAAATAAATTCTTTCACAGTTTCCATTGTTTCCCCATATATTTGCCATGAAGTGATGGGACTGGATGCCATGATCTTTGTTGTTTGAATGTTGAGTTTTAAGCCAACTTTTTCACTCTCCTCTTTGACCTTCATCAGTAGGCTCTTTAGTTCTTCTTTCCTTTCTGCCATGAGGGTGTGTCATCTGTATATCTGAGGTTATTGATATTTCTCCTGGCAATCTTGATTTCAGCTTGTGCTTCATTCAGCCCAGCATAAAAGCTTAAGAAAAGCTGTAAAAGCTTAAGAATTCAGACACAAGAGGGGACAAGAAGAGTGGAGTAAGTATATCTACACACTGATGGTGGGAGAAAAACCCCAGATTTGCCCAGAACTTCAGGTGTGATTAAGTGTTTTCGACTGGGTGGTAACTAGAAAAGGTTTGAAGAAGTATCTGCTATTCCAGATGTGAGAGAAGTAGCACAAAAATACAATTAACATGAAGAATCAAGGAAACATGTCATCATTAAAAAGTAACAATAATCCTTCAACAACAAATGCTATTTTGAGAATGTCAGTGTTCTACCAGAAAACACAGAAAGACAATTCAACAATATCAGAAAAACAATACACAAACAAAATGAGAAATTTAGCAAAGAGAAATTATAAAAGAAACAAATCCTGGAACTGAAGAATTCAACGCGTGAAATGAAAAATGCAATAAAAAGTGTCTACAACATAGTAGATAAAATGAAAGAAAGAACTGGTGAGCTAGAGGATAAAAATTTTGAAATAACCCAATCAGAGGAGAAAAAAGAATGAAGAAGAGTGAAGAAGGTCTATATGATCTATAGGACTCCAACAAATATTAGAAAAATTGCAGTCAGAATAGCAAGAGTAGGAGAAGAGGCAGAAAATGTATTTTAAGAAATAATAGCTGAAGCTTCCCAAATCCAGGGAGAGACTGTTAGCTTCACCATCCTATTATCTCAATGCCAAAAGACCTTCTTTAAGACATATTACCTTTAATTTTTGACAGTTTTATTATAAAGAGGACATCTAAAAGCAACCAGAAGAAAATGATTGTAACCTATAAAGGAACCCTCGATGGGCAATCATCAGATTTTTCAGAAAAACCCTACAGGCCAGAAGAGAGTGGAATAAAATATTAAAAATGTTAAAAGAAAAAAAAAGAGAGAAAACAAAAATATGTATTAAAAT
>NW_011494884.1:873195-873474 GCF_000754665.1 Bison bison bison
ATGTATTAAAATAAATGAAAATGGAAAGTCTGACAGAAGTTTATAGCAACAAATTCATATGTTCAAAAAAAGACCTCAAGCAAACCAGCTTTACATCTCAAGGAATGAGAAAAATAAAACACACTGCTAGGCACAGAGTTAGCAGAAAGAAGGAAACAACTAACATAGAATGGAAATAAACAAATCAGAGATCAGAAAAAAGCAGAGACCTAAGAACTGTTTTTTTTAAATAAAACTGACAAAGCTATAGCTAGACTAAGAAAAAAGAAGATTCAAAAT
>NW_011494884.1:873574-874031 GCF_000754665.1 Bison bison bison
AAATATAAAATCATAAATTTTTTAATTCTATGATTTTACAGCTGATATTATAGAAATACAAAGGTCCGTCTAGTCAAGGCTATGGTTTTTCCTGTGGACATGTATGGATGCGAGAGTTGGACTGTGAAGAAGGCTGAGCGCCGCAGAATTGATGCTTTTGAACTGTGGTGTTGGAAATGACTCTTGGGAGTCCCTTGGACTGCAAGGAGATCCAACCAGTCCATTCTGAAGATCAGCCCTGGGATTTCTTTGGAAGGAATCATGCTAAAGCTGAAACTCCAGTACTTTGGCCACCTCATGCAAAAAGCTGACTCATTGGAAAAGACTCCGATGCTGGGAGGGATTGGGGGCAAGAGGAGAAGAGGACGACAGAGGATGAGATGGCTGGATGGCATCACTGACTCGATGGACGTGAGTCTGAGTGAACTCTGGGAGTTGGTGATGGACAGGGAGGCCT
>NW_011494884.1:874131-885731 GCF_000754665.1 Bison bison bison
GTGAGTCTGAGTGAACTCTGGGAGTTGGTGATGGACAGGGAGGCCTGGCGTGCTGCGATTCATGGGGTCGCAAAGAGTCGGACACGACTGAGCGACTGATCTGATCTGATCTGATCTGATAGAACAATTATACAGAGGAAACAGCTGATACTAGAGAAATACATGATACTACAGAACAATTATATAGAAGTAACATATCTCAACATAGTAAAGCCTGTATATAACAAATCCATAGCTAACAGCAAACTCAATGCTGAAAGACTGAAAGTGTTTCCTCTAGGATCGGGAAAATGACTAGACAGTTCTTATTCAACGCAGTACTAGAAGTCCTGGCTAGAGCAATTAGGCAAGACAATGAAATAAAAGGCATCCAAGTCACAAAGGAATAAGTAAAATTGTCATTATTTGTAGATGCTGTAACCTTATATTAGAACATCCTTAATATTCAACCCCCAAACTGTTAGAACTAATCAATGAATTCAGTAAAGTTTCAGGATACAAAATCAGATGCAGAAGTCAACTGTGTCTTTATATGCTAATGACAAAACATCTGACAAAGAAACAGAACTATCCCATTCACAATAGCAGTAGACACAGCTGGGCATGTGGGGAATATCCCAGGACAGTGTACACACAAACATGGTATTAGAAGATATCCGAAGACAGGATGGATGCAACTGAGATATTAGAAAGAGACCACTTGTCAGTTAATATCATGGCAGAGTAGACACACATGCAGTGATATAGGGTGACATCCTGGGTCAATGGAGACCCACCTGGGGAATCAGGGAGACTTTCCAAGTCAGTGTAGACACGTTTGAGGAAATAAGGGGGCATCCCAAGAAAATCTAGACACAGGTGGAGAATTAAGGAAATATACTGGTTAAGGGTAAACACACCTAGGAATTAGGAAGAATACTTGGGTCAGCGATGACACACCTGGGGAAGAAAGAAGAAACTAGATCAGAGTAGACAAACTTGGGGTACTAGGGATCTGAGATCAGGGCAGATACAATAGGAGTTAGGTGTTATCCCAGGGAAGAGTAAACATAACTAGGGAACTAGGGACATGTCCCCTGTCAGGTTGGAAACACCCAGGAGTGAGGAAGTCTCTCAAGTTCAGGGTAGACACATCTGGGAAGTAGGGATACATCATAGGGCAGACAGAGAAGGCAATGGCACCCCACTCCAGTACTCTTGCCTGGAAACTCCCGTGGTCGAAGGAGCCTGGTAGGCTGCGGTCCATGGGGTCTCGATACAACTGAGCGACTTCACTTTCACTTTTCACTTTCATGCATTGGAGAAGGAAATAGCAACCCACTCCAGTGTTCTTGCCTGGAGAATCCCAGGGATGGGGGAGTCTGGTGGGCCCCCATCTATGGGGTCGCACAGAGTCGGACACAACTGAAGTGACTTAGCAGCAGCAGCAGCAGCATAGGGCAGAATTCATATACTTGAACAGGGAGACAGCCAAGATCAGTGTAGACACACCTGGGAATTAGGGTGGCATCTCCTGTTAGGGTAAACACAACTCAGTAATTATGGAAATATCCCATGTTGGTGTATATGCATCTTGGGAATTAAGGAGATATTCAAGGTCAGGGTAGACACATCTGGGAAACTGAGACATCCAGGTCAGTGGTAGATATTCAGGCACTCAGGTGTTTCAGAAGCAACCAGTGTCAGTGTAGACACACAAGGGGAGTTAGGAACATCTGACATGAGTACAGACATACCTGAAAAACTAGTGGAACACTTCAGGTCAGAATACTCACATCTAGGAAGTAAAGGAGACACCACAGGTCAGGTTAGAAACAACTGGATTATTATTCAGACTATTACTAAAACAGCATTGGTCAGAGTTGACACAACTGGGTATTTGGGAAGACATCCCAGGTCAGAGTAGACAGACCTGGGTTATTTAAACAGAAATCAGGTTAGAATAGACACTCTCAAGGATATAGAGAGACATCCTAGCTCATAGCCTGGAGTAGGAAATAGCAACCCACTCCAGTATTCTTGCCTGGAAAATTCCATGGACAGAGGAGCCTGGAGGGCTACAGTCCATGGGGTCTCAAAGAGCCCGATAAAACTGAACAGCTGAGCACACTCCAGTCATAGCAGAGACATCTGGGGAGGTAAGGCGTTTTTGCACCCAATGAATGAACATCATCGTGGGCCATAATCCCATGATTAAGACAGAGCTGGGCATGAAATTCGAAGGGGATTCTGAGGGTGAGAGAGAAGACTGTGCTCCCTGGAGGAATGTGGGGAGACACTCAGTGATGTGCAATTAGTGCCCACAGCATCAGTGTCAGGGTTGGGTGGACTAGGCACCTCCTACGGACCTCAGGTCCTGAATCACGATGGTGTAAAAGATAATCAAGCTACCGAAGGAGGAAAAGAAATCACTGTGGTACAGAGGCTGTTCCACTGCATTTAGAAAAGGTGGTAGTAAAACCTCTTGTCTGGCTTTGCACCATGATCACTGGTGCTTCTAGCCTCACAGAACCAGTATTTTGTCTCGGCTGAACCTCCACGGTGGACAAGACAAAGAGCGCACCAGGCATGGGCCGGCTGGAGTCACGAAGCTGACTCAAGATATTTCAAATGAAGGAAATGCAGTCCAAGCGGATTGCATCTGGTGGTGGGCAGACTTAGAAAACAAATAAGAGAGAGTAAGACAAGCCAGAGTTTAGTGATGACAGTAAGTCATAACCACTTGTCACTATCTTGGAATGCAGAAAGAAAGATGCAGGGAAAGCTGGGACCTTAGGAAAGACAAAGATGCTGGCAGGGAAGCCAGCCAAACTTGCTGAGGTGGCAAAACAGAGAGAGGCTGGCATTCTGGCTTCTCCCTTTCCCATCTTCCTGTATCCAGGCAATTTGTCCCACTGGCCAAGCTACCTGGAAGTGCAGGACAAGGTGGCCAGGGACATTTCATCCCTGGGAAACAAAGGAGAGAAGAGTCATGGAATAACAGGTCTGTGGGCAAAACTGAATGACCCGCACACTCATATATCTCTGTGGTCTTTGCAAAGTGAGCAGACTTTCCTGTGGCTTCAGAATACTGTTTCTCAAAGGTCATTCCACTGATCTCTAACCTCATTCAGATCACCTTGATACTTTTAAAATGTGGATCTCCAGGGCAGCACCTCTCCTGAGTCAGACACCATGGGTAGGATCCTAGGGTCTGCATGGTAACAAGCCTCCAGGTGACCGCCACACTGACATTTCAGGGCAATTGCTTCAGATTTGCATTCCCCAACCTGCCTGATGTACCTGGAACTGTTCTGAAATGTGCAGACTCTGCATCCCCACCCTTGGAGATACAGATTCAGGACATCTGGGAAGACCTCAGGAGCCTGTATTTTAAAAAAGTGTGTCCCCCATTCTGATTGTGCAGAAAACTGGGGAAGATGCTTTAGAAGACTGCCCTTAGATGGTGCTGAATGTCCTCAGAGACAAGAGGACATATCATCAGTTTCCTGGGACTGTGATAACAGGTAACATCACAGCAGGTCCATAAGAGCTGGGGGCTGTGCTGCTGCAGGGGGCCAGGTCAGAGCATCACCTTCCTCCTGTGCATCATTTGCCAGTGGTGCCCCTGGGGCACTGGATGAGCAAGGACTGTGTGCTGGAAACCCTTTTCCAAGTTACTTGCAGGAGCTCAGTTACTGGAACAATAGAGAAACTAGCAAGGAGCTGAAACACACTTGACTGTTCAAAATGAGTAATATTCTTTCTGAAATTCCACTCACAGCCTCTGTTGAACTGCAACACTAGCCCCTGAAATTAGTCTATAATTAGTCCTGAAATTAGTCTCCCAGCTCACCAGACGGCATTGATCCTTTCTCTCACTGATTTTTTCTCTTCTGTTTTCAGTGTTTTACTCCACTTAAAAAAAAAATTAATTGTCTGAAAGTTGCAAGATTGAGGATTGCTAATAGAAATGAAAGGCATCAATTAATCCAGCTCCCAGAGGTAAGCACTATTAGAAAACATACAAAAAGCCAACAGGCACAGGAAAAGATGCTCAACACCATTAATCCTCAGGGAATTGCAAATGAAAACCACAGTAAACTAACACCTTACACTTGTCAGAATGGCTGTTATCAAAAGTCAAGAGATTACAAGTGTTGGTGAGTACCGGAGAAAAGGGAACCCTTGTGAACTGTTGGTGGAAATGGAAATTAGTGCAGCCACTGTGGAAAACAGCATGGAGGTTCCTCAAAAAATTAAACATAGAGATACCATTTGATCCACCAAAATCCACCGATATCATTTCTGAGTATATATCCAAAGATAATAAAATCACTATTATCTGCAAGAAGAGATATTTGCACCCCTATGTTCATAGCAGCAGTATCCACAATAGCTGAGATATGGAAACAACTTACATGTCTGTCCACAGATGAATGGATAAAGAAAATTTATAAATTTTACTATATAATATATATAGTGAAATGTTAGCATTTAAAAAGAAAGAAATCTTGCCATTTACAACAACATGAATGAACCTAGAGGACATTATGCTAAGTGAAATAAGCCAGACACAGAAAGTCAAAATTACATAATCTCACTTCTGTTATTATTTTTAAAAAGCAGTACTTCTAATAACAGAGGTAGCATGGTAGGTGCCAGAGGCTGGGGGGAGGTAGTCATGGGGAGTTATTGTTTAATGGGCAGAGCTTAAATTTGCAAGATGAAAAGAGTTCTGGCGATGGGTGGTAATGATGGTTGCAAAATAATATGAAGGTACTTAATACCACGGAACTGTACACTTAAAACAGGTAAGATAGTAATTTTATATTATATATATTTTACTACATTAAAAAAATGAAAAAAACAGATCGATGCATAGTTTTTCAGTTATTCTATATTTACGTCAAACAGAACATAAGAAGGTGTGTGATCTGTGTATATGTGTGTACATATGTAACATGTATGCATGTATAATCTTTCAGTGCACTGGGATGGCCTCACTACTTTCAGTAACTACTGCTCAATATTTCATGGCATGATTTTACTGTAATTTATTTCACAGAATTCCTATTGGTAGAATTGCTTGCTCTTACTTTTTTGTCCAATTTCATTTCTCTTACAGTTCTGCCATGAATAATTCTAAAAATACTCATTTGTGTAGCTCTAAGAGAGATGCTATCCAGTACTAGTTGACAGCAGGCTCGGGAATTAGATGCATGGGTTCAAACTCTGACTCACAAACTTATTAGCTCTGGGCCCACGCACACAATGCTTAACCTCTCTGTGTCTCAGATTTCCATCTCCTATGGCGGATGATTGGAAATAGTGTTACATAATGAGGGTAATGTGAGATTAAATTATCAGCATCCATAAGGCATTTTACAACACTGCCTGCTTCATAGTAAATGCTCACTAAGTATTAACTATGGTTTTGTTACTTGTGAGAAATTTTCTAGTAAGTAACTGCTGGTAGAATCATTGCATAGAAACAGATGTATACTTAAAATATAATATTCATTGCCAAACCAAAAAAAAAAAATCAGTCCATCGACTTCACTGAGGATGATTGTACCTCTCCCCCTACTCCCTTGACAATCTGCAAATTTTTGCTAACCTGAGACACTTTATTAACCATCCCATTTTGCACCATGATGCCTGCCTGTTGATTGCTATGTGAACTATGAGCTAGAGAAAAATATCAGGAGGCTGTCACAGCCATCTAAGTGAGAGGTGATGGTGGCTTGAGTAAAGGCATGAAGGGGAGATAGAAAGCATATAGGAACGATACAGGAAATGTTCTGAAAGTTGATTTGGCAGCATTTAATGTTGGACAGTGAGAAGACTCAAGGGTGACCCCCAGATTTCAGGCACCAGAAACTTGGGGGTCAGTGCATAATCCTGAGAAGGCTTTGGAGGAACCAGAAGTGGAAAAGGATAGAGGTAAGGTTTCAATCTGATGAATTGGAGAGGTGGTACATAACAGTGGATAAAGTGTATACTCTGAGTATCAGAGAATTAAATGAGATAATTTATGCAATATGCTTATGGCTCAGTAAGTGATCAATAATGTCATCATGTTCAAGGGAGCTTTCCTGGAGGAGACGTCAAGTAGTCCACTGGATACACAATCGTAAGGCATTAAGGTGGAGATGTAGCAGTTTGTGATATACTGGTATTTGAGGCCATGGGAGTGCATCAGGGGTGGCAAACTAAGCCCGAGTAGGTAAATCTGGCTGGCTGTCTAATGTAAATAAAGTTTTATTGACACACAGTCATGCCTATTTATTTATGTACCACCTATGGCTGCTTTCATTCTACAAAGGCAGAGATGAATAATCACAACAGAGATTGTATTGCCTGCACAACCTAAAATAGTCACTATCTAGCCCTTTATAAAGAAAGTTTACCAATAGCTGGATTATAGTTCTGAGCTATAATGTACAATGGAGAACAGAGGGGCAAGTTTAGGACTCAAGGAACTTCAGTATTTAGACGGAGCACTTAAATGCTGTTAAGGGGCAGTTCAGAGGGAGAGTCCGGGGATGGGAGGAAAGCTAGGAAAACTTAACGATGGAAATCAAGCAATGGGAGGATTTCCATAAGAGAGGGACCAGCTCACCCCTCTGCACAACGTAATTTCATCATTCCTCTGAATATGATGAAATCTCTTTGTAACTCCATCTCTAAGGAAGAGGAGACACTCTCAGTCCCCAGACTTGACATGTTCTTCATTGAAGAGATGGGCTCAGCCTGAGATGAGAATCTCTTGGCTCCAAGGCCAAATGCTTGGGGCAAGAATGGGCCCTGGTTAGACTGGCTCTCGTCAGGTGGTTCAGCTGTGCCCAGGAGGGTGGGATCAAACTGTGGGCACATGGCAGAAAGTCCGCCACTGATTGTATCCTCAGGGCCCAGCCACACCCTTTCTAATGGCCACCTTCCCCCAAATTTTACCAGGGGGTTTCCTTTATTTTTAGAGCCTTGGTGCAGTGGAAAAGTCCATTCACTGTTGCAATTCTACAAGGCAGGCCATTAACTTATGCAACTAGCTTTCAGAAATTCAGGCCTCAGGCTATAGACAATGTCACAGAATTTTCCCCTCCAGCAAGGCAACCTCAAATTAAAACTAAATCTTTCACATTGCTCTTCAGTTCATGCCAGCAGAACATAGTTACATTTGACTACTAAGTCACCTAGGTTAACCAATCATGGACCTATTGTCTGAACCTCTCAGGATCACTCATATTTGCATCACCATCTCCTTCCCTCCCACACTGAGCTGGTGGAGGCTCAGGACTGCCCTCCTGCCAGGACAATAAACATCGTTTTTGAGCAGAGTGAGTATGTCTGATTAATTCCTCTGCACTGTGTTGCCTCAAAAAGCAAAAATTGGTATCAGGAATGGGGCAGTGCTCAGTAGACTCTGTCAGCCACAAATTGGCACTTCCATTGGTGCTTGCCACCTACCTCTCCAAGGATTAAATCATATGCTGCTGAGGCTACTGATTTTCAACATCCCCTGGAAGGAGTTCGGGGTGGAAAGCAGAAATGAGACACTCAGTGCTTTGGGGAAAACTGGTAGAACAGGTCTTCAGATAGTTATTTTTAAGAGCCAATTTTATGAGCCCAATTCTTGCATCTCTTCGTATCTAGAAAAGCAATAAAATCCTTCACAGTGATGACTATTCCTCGTGACTAGCAGAAACCTGCAAAAAAATATGTGCTTGATTGCAGGTACTCTCCTTTCACCAAAATTGCATATATACTGACATTCCTCCCTACCTCTATGGAGCAGTTTCTCAGAGCTACCTGAGGTGCTATCTCCCAGGCTATAGTCCTCATTTTGCCCCAAATAAAACTTGATTCACACTCTCATGTTGTGCATTTTTTCAAGTTTCATTTTTTAAGAATGGTGATTACATGCTGACCACAAGCATGTGGACCCCAGACTGGTTGAAACCAGAAAGTTGATGATTAAGATTCCTGAAACATCACCCTGTTACCATCAACCAGAAGAAAGAAAGTCATACACCGTGCTGCCCTCACTTCAAACGTTGTCTTTAAAACAGCTTCCCTGAAGCCATCAGGGAGATCAGGTCTTTTGAACACAAGTTGCCCATTCTCCTTGCTGGGTACCCTGCAAATAAACACTGTATTTTTCTTCACCACAACCTGATGTCAGTAGCTTGGCTTTGCTGTGTAGCTGGTGCACAGACCTGAGTTTGGACTGGTAACATTCCCTTAATTATTAGCATCTGAGAGATAAAGACCAGGGAGTACACATGTGTTTGCCTCCCATGGAATCTAGCAATCTCCTTGCTAGGACCCCACAGCTAGCTCCCCCTGTTCTCATCTCTCAGATGCTGATAATTAAGGGAATGTTACCAGTCCAAACTCAGGTCTGTTCACCAGCTATGTAGAAAAGCCAAGCTATTGACATCAGGTTGTGGTGAAGAAAAATACAGTGTTTATTTGCAGGGTACCCAGCAAGGAGAATGGGCAACTTGTGTTCAAAAGACCTGATCTCCCTGATGGCTTTCAGGGAAGCTGTTTTAAAGACAACGTTTGAAGTGAGGGCAGCACAGTGTATGACTTTCTTCTGGTTGATTGATGGTAACAGGGTGATGTTTCAGGAATCTTAATCATCAACTTTCTGGTTTCAACCAGTCTGGGGTCCACATGCTTGGGTCAGCATGTAATCACCATCATCCACTGGATGGGAGTGTTTGTTTCTGCAGAACAACTCTAATATATGCATGAGTTTATTCTGTGTGTCCCTTCAGAAAGAACTAAGACTCTGCTTTATCACTGAACTAGTGTTTAAGCCATCATTACTTTTCTTGCTTGACTGCTTTTCCTTTGTTTATTGTTCCCTCACTTCTCTAATTAGTAACTGCTTGAGTCTGCTCTTTAGAACACAGGGGAAGCCTAGGAGGCTGAAGCCTTTTTCTACAAACAAGCAACAGGGAACACAGTGGGTCTTTTGTACCCAGGAAGCCCTTGCAGGGTCCTGCTTGGTTTCAGTACCCCCTTTTCCTTGATACTCCTCAATCCTGAGAGGAACAGGGGTGTAACAAGAAATGGAATAAAGTTTTGGATACAGAAGTAAATCATAAACTCTGCAAGGGAGTTCAGTCTTAGGGGGACTTGATTTCAGGAATGAGAAGACTAAGGACTCACCTTTGTTCTCCAGATTAGATAATGGGGTGAAATAAAAGATGCTCCAGGAAATTTTGCAGTTAAGGATGGGGAATTACAGCTGTGGTTTATGATGGAGTCTGTACTTCTGCACCCAGCTGGAGGAGGATGGAGCTGGGGGGCTCACCTTATTTCATCCTAGGCCCCATCTTCCTGCTGTGCACCTGTCAGGCCTTGCACTGTCCCTCAGACTGGCCGGGCTCATTCCTGCACCTTCTGGACATCAATTTGGATGTCTGTTTCCCAACACTTGGGTTCTCATCACAAATGTCCCCTCCTCGGGGGGACCCCCTGACCCTCTGTCACCTCTCAGTCACCCTTCCTCACCCAGTATTTTTTTGTGGAGCATGTCAGACTTCCTAAGTTCCCAGGCTCCTGGACTTCACTTTAGCAGAGCCTGGCTGCATGAAGGCAGCAGGTATGTGTGTCAGGGGGAGGGGTAACCTGCCTGATCCCAGAGCCCTGAGCAGCAAGGGGCCAGAGAAAACGTCTGCCTCCCCCTCCTCATTCCTTCTGTTCTCCTGCTGGTGCCCATGATATCCAAACCCTGCAGAGGCCAGAGGAGGGGGAGCCTGGGGATGCTGCCGATGGAAGTCAGTGGTTAGCCTCTCAGACAGGGCAGGGCAGAGGGGACGTGGAAGATGAATGAAGGGAAGAATGAAGAATCCAGGGCAGACAGAATGGGGTGTCTCTGCCACTCTTTCCTCTTGCATCCAGCCTGCTGCACCCCAAATGCCTCAAAGCCAGACCCTTTGCTGAAGCAAACCTGCTGCATGAAACCAGGCTTGACACTCAGGCCATCTCTCCCCTCATCTCTGCCTGCTTCCTGTCTCCAGCTCACTCCAGTTGGGTGACAGCTGCCTCTTTGTCTGAAAACCCCACAGCAGGTCCTCCTGCATGGGGCTCCTGCATGCCCAGGATCTGCTGCAGAAGTCAGGGCCCTCAGAGCCTGAGAAATACAGTCTCCTTTCCTCCTTCCCCTTTCACTGGAAAACAAGAAACACCACAAATTTTCTTTTAGAAATTAATATTCATTAAAAATCTAATAATGTGAATGTATGGTTGCATTTGAGTGCAAATTAAACAAATAAATAACCTTTAAGTTTCTAAATGTGTTGTCTTTAAGTAGAAATACCTCCAACTTGACTTCCATAGTTCCTACTGAATTATTTAAGTTAACTTTACTCAGTTCTTAGTCTTAATTTTAACAATCTAGCATCCTTTCTATGCAAAATATTAACCTTTTATGCGAAATACATGAATTTAATGAAAGTTCAGTAAACTCTAAGAAAGTCATATTTTAAAGAAACTTTTTAATGATTCAGCAAAGTTCTGACATAAATCACCATTTCTAACATTAGAGGGCAGAATCACAACCAGTTCATTCCCAACTGGAGGGGTCCATGGAACTCCAAGTGGGCCCAGCCTATGTGAGTTTCTCTGTGGGTTTGTGCCCTTGGGGAATTTTACCAAAATACCAGTAGGAGGTGTTTTGGAGCTGAATCCTGGGTTCCTGATGTTACTAAGTCCAAGCTCACTCTGCTCGCTGCATGACGGGGTAATACATTGGAGACAAAGTGTCAAGGCAAGGAATACAACTTTATTCAGAAAACCATCAGACTGAGAAGATGGTATACTAATGTCTCAAAATAACTATCTTATTGGGGTCTGGACACCAGATTATTTTATAGAATCAGAGAGAGAAGAGGTGAGGAAGTAAAGTAAAAAAGGGCCATCAGTCTTACAAGAAAATCTCCTGGATAACAGGTGGGCAAGGTCAGATCACCTCCCTGTGAGCTGAAGAAAGGCACTTCAGATTAACATTCAGGGGCAGGGTTTCTGAGACAGGCTATAATGTATGATTATAATAATAAAAGCAAATGAAACACAAAGATTAAAGTCAAAGAAACAGATCAAACATGGAGTCCAGTTTTAGCTCTTCCCTGTTACACTAAAGGGGTCAGAACAGTTAGCTTGGATTCTATCTGCAAACTGCAAGCCAGTCCTTTCTCAGGCAGAGGCTGTCAAGGGCAGTGCTGGGCAGGAGGCAGGTGGGAAATGCTTTGCACTCCCTGAAGAGTGAGTTTCTCAGAGCTTCAAGACCAAAAGCACCTTGAAGGTCCAAGTCACAGCTACCTGGGGCTCCACCAGGTGTCCAGGGTGGTCTGGAAACCTCACTTGAGATAGAGCCCCTTTCTCAGGCTCCCTGAGGCCTGCTTCCCACCCACAATGGGACTAATCACAAGCAGGAGTGAAACTAACCTAATCAACAGAATCCAGACACTTCCTTCCTCCAACTAACATCATCTCTGGAGGTCCTGGGGTTCCACTCACACCCAGCAGCCATAGAAAAGCCTGTCTTCCTCTGTTTGCCCCAGGGATTTGCTATCTGAGCAGCCTCTCCTCTGAGGCCAGACCCC
>NW_011494884.1:885831-891029 GCF_000754665.1 Bison bison bison
TAAGGAAATTCTGGACCCCCACCCTTGGGGGTGAGGATGCTGGTGGCTGCTTTTGATAGCTTACAGTGGTTGGTGTTGGGTTTGTGGTCTCCAAAGGAGAAGATTTCACTCCAGGACCAAAGATGTAGTCTCAGTCACTCAGAGCTTTGTGCAGCAAAGATTTTTATTAAAGTAAAAGTGATGGAGAAAGCTTCTGGCATAGACATCCAAAGGGGGTAAAA
This sequence comes from Bison bison bison, assembly GCF_000754665.1. Lineage (NCBI taxonomy): Eukaryota > Metazoa > Chordata > Mammalia > Artiodactyla > Bovidae > Bison > Bison bison. Next base: position 886,053 of record NW_011494884.1, read on the forward strand.
AGAGTACCAACTTTGCTAGTTTGAGCATGGCATTATATATTTTTCAGCTGGCTGCTGAAATAGATAAAAAGAATACCTCAAGGTTGTAAAAGTTCCACCAGACCCTGAGTTCCACCATCCTGAGATAACTTCAGTACAAGATTAGTCAGAAGGAATGGTTCTGGACAATGTGTCTCTGGGCGAGACATACTGTTGCTGAGAAAGAGGTTCCCAAGCAAGATTTGTTGCAATTACAATCATTAACTTAGAGCCTAAGAAAAGCATACCCACGAGTAATCATTAGCTCTGGACCTAAAGAAAAGCCAAGGCGATGGCACCCCACTCCAGTACTCTTGCCTGGAAAATCCCATCGATGGAGGAGCCCTGTAGGCTGCAGTCCATGGGGTTGCTCAGAGTCGGACACGACTGAGTGACTTCACCTTCACTTTTCACCTTCATGCATTGGAGAAGGAAATGGCAACCCACTCCAGTATTCTTGCCTGGAGAATCCCAGGGACAGGGGAGCCTGGTGGGCTGCTGTCTATGGGGTCGCACAGAGTCGGACACGACTGAAGCGACTTAGCAGCAGCAGCAGCAGCAGCAGGCAAAATATATTACTGCAATATTATCACAGAGCTTAAGGAAAGCATGAGCAAGATACATTGTTGCTTGTGCAGCCTATGTGACTAAAGCAAAAGAATGTGAGCAAGAAAGTTCATCTCCTCCTTAAAGGGGCCTTGGACTCCTTATCAACCTGCCTAAGCTTTAACTTTCTCAATTTTATAGGTTAAAATAGGAAAATATGTATGTGCATGGCACCTACACCTCGGAGGTTCCAGACCCCCACAGTAAAGTGAACGTAGCAATACAACAAATCATACAATATGTTGGTATCCCAGTGCCCACAAAAGTATGTTTAGGGACTTCCCTGGTGGTCCAGTGGTTAAGACTCTGTGCTTCCAATGCAGGGGGTGTGGGTTTGATCCCTGGTTGGGGAATGAAGATCCCACATGTTTCTCAGCATAGCCAAAAAAATTAATTAAAAAGTTATGTTTGCATTATACTTCAGTCTGTTACATGTGCAACAGCATTATGTCTAAAAACCCAATATACACACCTTAATTAAAAAATTTTTATTGCTCAAATATGCTACCCATTATTTGAGCCTTCAGTGAGTCATAATCTTTTTGCTGGTGAAGGATCTTGCCCCAGTGTTCTTTTTTTTTTTCAAATTCACTGCTTTATTTCTTCAGTAATTATTGTTAATCTTATTCAATGTATGTTTTTGTGTGTGTGTGTTTAACTTTTATTTATTTTTTTTAATATAATTTAATTGGAGGCTAATTACTTTATAATATTGTATTGGTTTTGCCATACATCAACATGAATCTGCTACGGGTGTACACGTGTTCCCCATCCTGACCCTCCCTCCCACCTCCCTCCCCATACCATCCCTCTGGGTCATCCCAGTGCACCAGCCCCAAGCATCCTGTATCATGCATCGAGTTTCAATGCCATTCTCCCAAATCTTCCCACCCTTGCCCTCTCTCACAGAGTCCAAAAGACTGTTCTATATATCTGTGTCTCTTTTGCTGTCTTGCATACAGGGTTACCGTTATCATCTTTCTAAATTCCATATATATGCATTAGTATACTGTATTGGTGTTTTTCTTTCTGGCTTACTTCACTCTGTATAATAGGCTCCAGTTTCATCCACTTCATTAGAACTGATTCAAATGTATTCTTTTTAATGGCTGAGTAATACTCCATTGTGTATATGTACCACAGCTTTCTTATCCATTCGTCTGCTGATAGACATCTAGGTTGCTTCCATGTTCTGGCTATTATAAACAGTGCTGCAATGAACATTGGGGTACACATGTCTCTTTCAATTCTGGTTCCCTTGGTGTGTATGCCCAGTAGTGGGATTGCTGGGTTATATGGCAGTTCTATTTCCAGTTTTTTAAGGAATCTCCACACTGTTCTCCATAGTGGCTGTACTAATTTGCATTCCCACCAACAGTGTAAAAGGGTTTCCTTTTCTCCACACCCTCTCCAGCATTTATTGCTTATAGACTTTTGGATAGCAGCCATTCTGACTGGCATGAAATGGTCCCTCATTGTGGTTTTGATTTGCATTTCTCTGATAATGAGTGATGTTGAGCATCTTTTCATATGTTTGTTAGCCATCTATATGTCTTCTTTGGAGAAATGTCTATTTAGTTCTTTGGCCCATTTTTTGATTGGGTCACTTATTTTTCTGCAATTGAGCTGCAGGAGTTGCTTGTATATTTTTGAGATTAATTCTTTTTCAGTTGCTTCATTTGCTATTATTTTCTCCCATTCTGAAGGCTGTCTTTTCACCTTGCTTATAGATTCCTTTGTTGTGCAGAAGCTTTCAATTTTAATTAGGTCCCATTTGTTTATTTTTGCTTTTGTTTCCAGTACTCTGGGAGGTGGGTCGTAGAGAATCCTGCTGTGATTTATGTCAGAGAGTGTTTTGCCTATGTTCTCCTCTAGGAGTTTTATAGTTTCTGGTCTTACATTGAGATCTTTAATCCATTTTGAGTTTATTTTTGTGTATGGTGTTAGAAAGCGTTCTAGTTTCATTCTTTTACAAGTGGTTGACCAGTTTTCCCAGCACCACTTGTTAAAGAGATTGTCTTTAATCCATTGTATATTCTTGCCTCCTTTGTCAAAGATAAGGTGTCCATAGGTGCGTGGATTTATCTCTGGGCTTTGTATTTTGTTCCATTGATCTATATTTCTGTCTTTGTGCCAGTACCATACTGTCTTGATGACTGTGGCTTTGTAGTAGAGCCTGAAGTCAGGCAGGTTGATTCCTCCAGTTCCACTCTTCTTTCTCAAGATTGCTTTGGCTATTTGAGGTTTTTTGTATTTCCATACGAATTGTGAAATTATTTGTTCTAGCTCTGTGAAAAATACCATTGGTAGCTTGACAGGGATTGCATTGAATCTATAGATTGCTTTGGGTAGTATACTCATTTTCACTATGTTGATTCTTCCAATCCATGAACATGGTATATTTCTCCATCTATTAGTGTCCTCTTTGATTTCTTTCACCAGTGTTTTATAGTTTTCTATATATAGGTTTTTTGTTTCTTTAGGTAAATATATTCTTTAGTATTTTATTCTTTTCGTTGCAATGGTAAATGGGATTGTTTCCTTAATTTCTCTTTCTATTTTCTCATTATTAGTGTATAGGAATGCAAGGGATTTCTGTGTGTTGATTTTATATCCTGCAACTTTACTATATTCATTGATTAGTTCTACTAATTTTCTGGCGGAGTCTTTAGGGTTTTCTATGTAGAGGATCAGGTCATCTGCAAACAGTAAGAGTTTTACTTCTTCTTTTCCGATTTGGATTTCTTTTATTTCTTTTTCTGGTCTGATTGCTGTGGCTAACACTTCCAAAACTATGCTGAATAGTAGTGGTGAGAGTGGGAACCCTTGTCTTGTTCCTGACTTTAGGGGAAATGCTTTCAATTTTTCACTATTGAGGATAATGTTTGCTGTGGGTTTGTCATATATAACTTTTATTATGTTGAGGTATGTTCCTTACATTCCTGATTTCTGGAGGTTTTTTTTTTTTTATCATAAATGGAAGTTGAATTTTGTCAAAGGATTTCTCTGCATCTATTGAGATAATCATACAGCTTTTATTTTTCAATTTGTTAATGTGGTGTATTACATTGATTGGTTTGCGGATATTGAAGAATCCTTGCATCCCTGGGATAAAGCCCACTTGGCCATGATGTATGATCTTTTTAATGTGTTGTTGGATTCTGATTGCTAGAATTTTGTTAAGGATTTTTGCATCTATGTTCATCAGTGATATTGGCCTGTAGTTTTATTTTTTTGTGGCATCTTTGTCAGGTTTTGGTATTAGGGTGATGGTGGCTTATGGAATGAGTTTGGAAGTTTGCCTTCCTCTGCAATTTTTCTGGAAGAGTTTGAGTAGGATAGGTGTTAGCTCTTCACTAAATTTTTGGTGGAATTCAGCTGTGAAGCCGTCTGGACCTGGGCTTTTGTTTGCTGGAAGATTTCTGATTACAGTTTCAATTTCCATACTTGTGATGGGTCTGTTAAGATTTTTTATTTCTTCCTGATTCAGTTTTGGAAAGTTGTGCTTTTCTAAGAATTTGTCCATTTCTTCCAAGTTGTCCATTTTATTGGCATATAATTGCTGATAGTAGTCTCTTATGATCCTTTGTATTTCTGTGTTGTCTGTTGTGATCTCTCCATTTTCATTTCTAATTTTATTGATTTGATTTTTCTCCCTTTGTTTCTTGATGAGTCTGGCTAATGGTTTGACAATTTTATTTATCCTCTCAAAGAACCAGCTTTTGGCTTTATTGATTTTTGCTATGGTCTCTTTTGTTTCTTTTGCATTTATTTCTGCTCTAATTTTTAAGATTTCTTTCCTTCTACTAACCCTGGGGTTCTTCATTTCTTCCTTTTCTTTTCTAGTTGCTTTAGGTGTAGAGTTAGGTTATTTATTTGACTCTTTTCTTATTTCTTGAGGTATGCCTGTTTTGCTATGAACATTCCCCTTAGCACTGCTTTTACAGTGTCCCACAGATTTTGGGTTGTTGTATTTTCATTTTCATTCATTTCTATGCATATTTTGATTTCTTTTTTGATTTCTTCTGTGATTTGTTGGTTATTCAGCAGCGTGTTGTTCAGCCTCCATATGTTGGAATTTTTAATAGTTTTTCTCCTGTAATTGAGATCTAATCTTACTGCATTGTGGTCAGAAAAGATGCTTGGAATGACTTCAGTTTTTTTGAATTTACCAAGGCTAGATTTATGGCTCAGGATGTGATCTATCCTGGAGAAGGTTCTGTGTGTGCTTGAGAAAAAGGTGAAATTCATTGTTTTGGGGTGAAATGTCCTATAGATATCAACTAGATCTAACTGGTCTATTGTATCATTTAAAGTTTGTGTTTCCTTGTTAATTTTCTGTTTAGTTGATCT
>NW_011494884.1:891274-892151 GCF_000754665.1 Bison bison bison
TGCTAAGAGTCGGACACGACTGAGCGACTTCACTTTCACTTTCCACTTTCATGCATTGGAGAAGGAAATGGCAACCCACTCCAGTGTTCTTGCCTGGAGAATCCCATGGACGGAGAAGCCTGGTGGGCTGCAGTCCATGGGGCCGCACAGAGTCGGACACGACTGAAGCGACTTAGCAGCAGCAGCACTTGTCTTACATATTGTGGTGCTCCTATATTTGGTGCATATATTTATGATTGTTATATCTTCTTCTTGGATTGATCCTTTGATCATTATGTAGTGTCCTTTGTCTCTTTTCACAGCCTTTATTTCAAAGTCTATTTTATTTGATATGAGTATTGCTACTCCTGCTTTCTTTTGGTCTCTATTTGCCTGGAATATCTTTTTCCAGCCCTTCACTTTCAGTCTGTATGTGTCCCTTGTTTCGAGGTGGGTCTCTTGTAGACAACATATATAAGGGTCTTGTTTTTCTATCCATTCAGCCAGTCTTTGACTTTTGTTTGGGGCATTCAACCCATTTACATTTAAGGTAATTATTGATAAGTATGATCCTGTTGCCATTTGCTTTGTTGTTTTGGGTTTGAGTTTATACACCCTTTCTGTGTTTCCTGTCTAGAGAAGATACTTTAGCATTTGTTGGAGAGCTGGTTTGGTGGTCCTGAATTCTCTCAGCTTTTGCTTGTCTGTAAAGCTTTTGATTTGTCCTTCATATTTGAATGAGATCCTTGCTGGGTACATTAATCTGGGCTGTAGGTTATTTTCTTTCATCACTTTAAGTATGTCCTGCCATTCCCTCCTGGCCTGAAGAGTTTCTATTGAAAGATCAGCTGTTATCCTTATGGAAATCCCCTTGTGTGTTATTTGTTGTTTTTCCCTT
>NW_011494884.1:892251-893891 GCF_000754665.1 Bison bison bison
AGTTTTCAACTATTATCTCCTCAAGTATTTTCTCATGGTCTTTCTTTTTGTCTTCTTCTTCTGGGACTCCTATGATTCGAATGTTGGGGCATTTAACATTGTCCCAGAGGTCTCTGAGATTGTCCTCATTTCTTTTAATTCATTTTTCTTTTTTCCTCTCTGTTGCATTTATTTCTACCATCCTATTTTCTACCTCACTTATCCTATCTTCTGCTTCTGTTATTCTACTATTTGTTCCCTCCAGAGTGTTTTTGATCTCATTTATTGCAGTATTCATTATATATTGACTCTTTTTTATTTCTTCTAGGTCCTTGTTAAACCTTTCTTGCATCTTCTTAATCCTTGTCTCCAGGCTATTTATCTGTGATTCCATTTTGTTTTCAAGATTCTGGATCATTTTCACTATCATTATTCAGAATTCTTTATCAGGTAGATTCCCTATCTCTTCCTCTTTTGTTTGGTTTGGTGGGCATTTATCCTGTTCCTTTACCTGCTGGGTATTCCTCTGTCCTTTCATCTTTTTTATATTGCTGTTTTTGGGGTGACCTTTCTGTATTCTGGCAGATTGTGGAATTCTCTTTATTATGGAGTTTCCTCACTGTGGGTGGGGTTGGACGGGTGGCTTGTCAAGGTTTCCTGGTTAGGGAAGCTTGTGTCGGTGTTCTGGTGGGTGGAGCTGGATTTCTTCTCTCTGGAGTGCAATGAAGTGTCCAGTAATGAGTTATGAAATGTTAATGGTTTTGCAGTGACTTTGGGCAGCCTGTATATTGAAGCTCAGGGCTGTGTTCCTGTGTTGCTGGAAAATTTGCATGGTATGTCTTTCTCTGGAACTTGTTGGCCCTTGGGTGATGCTTGGTTTCAGTGTAGGTTTAGAGGCATTTGATGAGCTCCTATCAATTAATGTTCCCTGGAGTCAGGAGTTCTCTGGTGTTCTCAGGTTTTGGACTTAAGCCTCCTGCTTCTGGTTTTCAGTTTTATTTTTACAGTGGCCTCAAGACTTCTCCATCTATACAGGACCATTGATAAAACATCTAGGTTAAAGATGAAAAGTTTCTCCAAAGTGAGGGACACCAAAAGAGGTTCACAGAGTTACATGGAGAAGAGAAGAGGGAGGAGGGAGATAGAGGTGACCCAAATGAGATGAGGTGGAATCGAAAGAGGAGAGAGCAAGCTAGCCAGTAATCACTTCCTTATGTGCGGTCCAGAAACCAGAGATGTTCACGGAGTTATACAGAGAAGAGAAGAGGGAGGAAGAAGACAGAGGTGAACAGGAGGATAAAAGGGGGAATCAAAAGGAAAGAGACAGATCCAGCCAGTAATTAGTTCCCTAAGTGTTCTCCACTGTCCGGAACACACAAAGAGATTCACAGAGTTGGGTAGAGTAGAGAAGGGGGAGGGAGGAGATAGAGGCGACCTGGTGGAGAAAAAGGAGAGTCCAAAGGGGGAGAGAGCAGTCAAGCCAGTAATCTTGCTCCCAGGTAAAAATGGGTACTGAAGATTGGGTTCTTAAAGGTACAAAATTGATCAGATCAGATCAGATCAGATCAGTCACTCAGTCGTGTCCGACTCTTTGTGACCTCATGAATCGCAGCATGCCAGACCTCCCTGTCCATCACCAACTCCCGGAGTTCACTGAGACT
>NW_011494884.1:894035-895302 GCF_000754665.1 Bison bison bison
AAAGACAGTGGCACCCCACTCCAGTACTCTTGCCTGGAAAATCCCATGGATGGAGGAGCCTGGTAGGCTGCAGTCCATGAGATCCCTAAGAATTGGATACGACTGAGCGACTTCACTTTCACTTTTCACTTTCATGCATTGGAGAAGGAAATGGCAATCCATTCCAGCGTTCTTGCCTGGAGAATCCCAGGGATGGGGGAGCCTGGTGGGCTGCTGTCTATGGGGTTGCACAGAGTCAGACACGACTGAAGTGACTTAGCAGCAGTAGGTTATAAAAATGAAAATTAAAGGAGTAATAGAGGACTTAAAAATTAAAAAAAATAAAGAATGGTAATAAACATAGTAAAAATATATCTAGGACTTTCTCTGGTGTTGTTGTGGGCAGCATGGGGTCAGTTCATTTTTGGATAGTTCCTTGATCCGGCTTATACTTCTTAAGATCTAAAGGTCCCTTCCTATGTAGTTGGTGCTAACTACAGGGTTTTAATCTATTGCACTTGTCACTTCCAAGGCAGTTCTCTCTGTTTTAGCTTCTTCTGTTTGCTGGTCTCCTCAGTGTCTAATTTACACCCTGACACAAGGGGGCGGTGGTGGACACTTTTTTAGGCTCAGTTGTTCAGTCGTGCTATGGGGAGGGAGGGAAGCTGCAAACAAATAACACTGGCCTGTGCTTGCAGTGTCTCGGCCACACTGGGTTTGCCCCCTGCTCACGACGTGTGTGCTTTCCCTGTCTACACTGCTTAGGCTCTAGGTTGCTCTGCCGGAAACTGTCTGAGGCTGGCCCTGGGCTGCATGCACCTCCCAGGTCTAAGCCACTCAGGTTCAGGTACTTGGGTAGTCCTCAGAGGCGCAGACTCTGTTGGGCCTGCATTTTGTGCCCTTACCAGGTCAGAGCAGCTCAGGTGATGAGGTGTTTGGTGAGCTCGGTCACTACGATTTATCACCTCCCCCATCCCTGCTGCTCGGTTTTCTGCGTGTACAACCGGCGCACCTTCTTAGGCGGATGTTGACTGTCCAGAACCCCAGGAAGTCTTAGTTAGCGACGAAGTCTGCTTGCAGTTTGGTAGATAATGCCTCTCTGGGGCCGCGATTGCCCACTTCCAGCTCTGGCTGCCTGTCACCAGTGAGGGATGGTCTGCAGCCGGCTAGCTCTGTTCAGTCCTTTGTTCTGTGAGCAGGCCTGACACCTGTGTTTTGGTGAGGGCTTTTTGCATAGCTCTAGTAGGACACGACTGAGCGACTTCACTTTCACTTTTCACTTTCATGC
>NW_011494884.1:895499-895777 GCF_000754665.1 Bison bison bison
CACGCCAGGCCTCCCTGTCCATCACCAACTCCCGGAGTTCACTCAGACTCATGTCCATCGAGTCATTGATGCCATCCAGCCATCTCATCCTCCGCTGTCCCCTTCTCCTCCTGCCCCCAATCCCTCCCAGCATCAGAGTCTTTTCCAATGAGTTAACTCTTCGCATGAGGTGGCCAAAGTACTGAAGTTTCAGCTTTAGCATCATTCCTTCCAAAGAAATCCCAGGGCTGATCTTCAGAATGGACTGGTTGGATCTCCTTGCAGTCCAAGGGACTCTC
>NW_011494884.1:895877-913803 GCF_000754665.1 Bison bison bison
ATCAATTCTTCGGCACTCAGCCTTCTTCACAGTCCAACTCTTACATCCATACATGACCACAGGAAAAACCATAGCCTTGACTAGCCGGACCTTTGTTGGCAAAGTAATGTCTCTGCTTTTCAATATGTTATCTAGGTTGGTCATAACTTTTCTTCCAAGGAGTAAGCATCTTTTAATTTCATGGCTGCAGCACGGTGTCTTAGGTTAGGGCTTTTCGCATGGTAGCTATCCCATAGTCTGGTTTGCTATCTCAAGTTAGTTGCCTCAGATTGCCCTCGGGGCATTCAGGCCCGGTCCTTACTCTAAGCAATGCAGCCTGCGCCTCCCTGCCCAGCCCCCGCTGGCTAGTGGTGGATGCAGGCGTCTGCGCTGCTTCTCCACTGGGGGAGTTACCGCTGGGCTCGTAATCTGTGAGGTTTAATTATTTATTTATTTTTCCTCTCAGTTATGTTGCCTTCTGTGGTTCCAAGGCTCGCCACGGACTCGGCAGTGAGAGTGTTTCCTGGTGTTTGGAAACTTCTCTCTTTTTAAGACTCCCTTCTCCGTCCCAACCTCTTTTGTCTCTCTTTTTGTGTTTTATATTTTTTCCTACCTCCTTTCAAAGACAATGGGCTGCTTTTCTGGGTGCCTGATGTCCTCTGCTGGCATTCAGAAGTTGTTTTGTGGAATTTACTCAGCGTTTAAATGTTCTTTTGATGAATTTGTTGGGAAGAAAGTGGTCTCCCCGTCCTATTCCTCCACCATCCTAGGACCACCTCCCTTGCCTCAGTGTTGATGGCTGCTGACTGATTAGAGAGGGGGTTGCTGAAGGTTGGGGTTGCTGTAACAGTCTCTTAAATAGGACAATGATGAAGTTGGCCACATTGGTTGACTCTTCCTGCCACGAATGATTTCTCTGTAGCATGCAGTGCTGTTTGATGGCATTTTACCCACTGGTGGAACGTCTTTCAAAATTGGAATTATTCCTCTCAAACCCTGCTGCTGCTTTATCAACTAAATTTATGTGATACATAATTACCAAAATGTAACCCAGAGACTTGCAGTGAGCAAATTCTGTTGGAGTAATGGCACCCATAGACTTGCTATATGCAGGGTTGTCACAAAACTTCAACTGGTTAAAAAAACCCCACAGTACCTGTGAAGTGCAGTAAAATGAGGCATGTCTGTATCTGCAATAGAAAATGACAAGAAACACCCACACACCCACCAGAATGCACAGTTGAGCTGAAGAATGTCCTTCTTTGTGGCTCTAAATCAGAAAGAGGGAAAATAAATATTTCCACAAAGTGAGCTCCCAGAACTTTTGTTAAATATAGTATTGTTAATTATGTTTACATTGTTTAAAAGGAGCAACTGGGACATCATTAGACACTAATAATAGGAGAAAGAGAGACTGAGGGAGCCCTATGTCTCTAGATGGGTTATTACTTTCATCTTGGTACACTGTAATAAAAATCAAAAGCCAAAGCCCTTTAAAAATAATGAAGTAAATGAAGCTAAATGCACGGCAAGGTGATGGTGTAGTCACTCACAGGAGGATAACTGAAGGGTAAAGAGATGGGCTCAGGGAACCCTGGTCCTACCCAGCTGATTTCTCTGACCTTGGTCAGGGTCAGAGGGTGGGGTGAGGGGTCATGACCAGGTGTGATGCTGCAGAGAAAATTATTCTCTCCAACCTCATGGTAAGGAAGAGGGCACTCTCGACTCGCCTTGCCACTCACTCACCTCCAACCAAGGACAAACACCTAACCTCTTTAAGCGTCAGAACCTCTTTTCCTCACCTCCACTCCAGGAATGAGGCTAGGATGAAATGAAGGATTTGAAATGACTTTGCAAGTATTATATGGCTGCCTGGCTGTGCGGGCCTGCCATATTCCTCCTGGAGGACAGGGTAGGACTAGTGGGATGTATCAAAAAGATTAAAAGAAATACATGGAACTGCATTCTGGTGTGTACACACTAGAAACTAGTGTTTTCAGAAGATGCAGCAGCTGGCCTTATGGATCACTCACTCCATAGAGTTGACTCCCAGTCAAAAGACTCAGTTTATGGACAGACAACAGCCAGGCTAATGAGGCAGAGGACACCTGCCCCTTTCTGTGCCAACATCACTATGCCCAGCAGAGAGCGTGATCTGGGATCACTTCCTGTGGGAATCTGGGGGATCCAGCACAATGTCCCTCCCTGGGTAGATGGATCTGCCTGGAGGGACTGGAGGGCTATGCTGGGGGTCCCAAGCCCCCTCAATTCAGGTGTCAGGGCCCCTTTGACAACTCAGATGGGGATTAGAGGGGAAAGAAGATTCTGCCAAATGCTGTGTTTGCGTTTTGCATGCTCCCAGCCTCCAACAGCTGCATCAACATTTATGTTGCAGGAAAGGACTGAATCTTCACCTGCAGTCTGGGCTCTACTGATCCTTGATGTGGAGCCCATGGGTGCTGGGGTTTAGGGAGCCAGTCACCTTGTGGTTCCAACCTCAGGCTGGGCTGGAGGCAGGAGGCCTGCTCTGCACTCTGAAAACCTCTGAGCCCATCTTGACAAAGGAGCTTCTTTATTCCTGCCTGGAATTCAAACTGCCCCTTCTTCCGCTCAAATCTGCAATGACTGCCACAGAGCAGGAAACTCACCTGCCCTTCATCCCTGGGTGCAGCTCAGGTGACACCCAGAGTAAGTACGGTTTGAAGGGCCCCTGGGAGGCTCAGACCTTCCCTCAGGGCTGCATTTCCCACAAAACCACTCACCTGGTGATTCACACAGGTGTGAACAGTGGTTGAAACCTGCTTCCTGCCCCACAACCGGCCCTGAGTGTACCTGGGGGAACAGAGGACAGGGAGCTGTGGGGACCCAGGGTCCTCTGACTGTGGGTGCAGGAGCAGGTCCAACTTCTTTCTCTGGAGACATGTCAGCTCTATCCCACAGGCAGAGAAATGGTCTGAGGAAGAGAGCAGGGGCCCTATCCTTTTCCCAGTCTACTGACCCATGGCCCAAGGCTGTTGCACCCATCAAGTCCTTGGACTCAGATCCCTGGAGCAACTTTTCTGGGTCTTCACTTGGAAGGGTTCTTACCTTGGGGGTCCTCATCTAGAGAGTCCTCATGGGAGTGTCCTGTACCTGGGAGTCCTAACCTGGGGATCCTCAGAGGCCTTGATTGTCAGAAGAAGCTGAACCTTTCCTGGCTGCAGCCTGAAGTTAAGAGAGGGTTGTGTCTGAGACTATATGTTAGTACAGAAAGGGGTGGTAGGTGTAGGCCCCACTCTCTCAGGAAAGGGTGAAGGGATTTTAGGAAAGCTGACATGGACCTTGGAAGAATAGATGGGAGGTAGGATAGTTTGTGACAAGCTTTGTCTGGATGGAGTGTCTCCTCTCCTGTGAGTCAACCATCCCCATTGGTGAACCTTCCAGGAGGGGATCTGTGACAGCTGAGTTCCTGGGAGGATCTGACGTTAAGCAGATAAGGGGGTTCAGAGAAAGCCTCTCCTGCATTTGCTGTTTCTCCTTTGCCAACAGCTCTAAATAATCAATGCACCAACAGAGGATATTGGGGGTGGTTTATGCTACTGTTCTTCGGTGATATAAGAGATTTTGCCTGAAATGGGCTCACATTCACAGGAAAGGGTTCTGGACTGACCTGGGAGCTCTGCCTTTGAGTTTGTCCCTGAAATCTGGATCTGGGAAGGGGAACACAGGCCCAATACTTCAGTTACCCAGCGTGGGTTGCCTTTGTCATTTTCACCCAGTGAGTGGATGCTTATCCTGGGACAGTCACCTGGAGCAGATGACACCTGTCAACCAGGTTCCTAAGCACGTGCTCAGTCAGCAAGACCCAGGCTTGGGCTGAACAGCCTTCCCAGCAACTTGGCTTGGATCGGCGTCCTTCAGGGATTCTCATTCAGGAATCAGAGCCTCAACTGCTCTGGGGACTGTGACCCTCTATCCCTCAGTCAGCCTGGGGAGCTGGCTTGCCACTCTGATGCTCCTTCCCTCACCAGCCCTGGGAAGGGTGCTCCCTTTCCTCCTCCTCCAGCATTTGCCCACGTGAATTTCTGTGCCAGGTTTCTGGGGTGTCCTCTGTGACCCCCAAGTTTACAGGAAGTAAACTGAAGCTTGAGGTCTTCCACCAGCACATCTGAGTTTGGTAGCCAGAGCACAAGCATGCAGTCAGGCCAGGCGATTCATAACAGAGCACAGGACCCTTCACCAGGGGTTCCTGTTCTGCCTTGACTCTGAAGCCTTCTTGTAGAAATGACACTGTCCTCCCTAATGAGAGCTCAGACTGTGACAAGGCTATGAACACTCCAGCTAATGAGGCATGGTTAGAACATGACTGTGATGTCTGCTGTCCCGCCACCTAGAAGTTTCCACCATGAGATGCTGGTGTGAAAACAGTGGCACATTTGACACAACTTTGCAAAATTCTATGGCAAATATTTAAGATGGGGTGATGATTGTGACATCCCTTTTAGCAAAAGACAAAAATTAAATAACATAGTAATGAGCTGGTCCTTTATTCAAAGAAACACCACACGGATTGGGGGCTAAGTGCCTCACAGGCAGTGCAGCACTCTTTCTGAGGAATTTGGGGCAAGATGGAGTTTTGCAGAATGTTAGAAGCAGCAATGTGGAAATAGGGCATGACTGGCTGGGGTTGCTTCTCTGATTTTGTTTAGAAAGGTTAAAAAACAGAAAGTAAGTAGAGAAACCAGTGTTGGCTTGGCCTTTGGGGATTGTCTGACTGCATATATAGGCTGGCCTCATATCCTTGATATGGATATCATATCATATCCATACCATATACACTACTCCACCATTTATATAGGGGACTTGAGCAATCACAGATTTTGGTCTCTGCTGAGGTCCTGGATTGAATCACCATGGACACCAAATGGTACTGTTCTGCATTCCTGGTGAGTCAGTTCAGTTCAGTCACTCAGTCATGTCTGACTCTTTGCGACCCCATGGACTGCAACACACCAGGCTTCCCTGTCCATCACCAACTTCCAAAGCTTGCTCATGTCCATCGAGTCGGTGATGCCATCCAACCATCTCATCCTCTGTCGTCCCCTTCTCCTCCCCCCTTCAATCTTTCCCAGCATCAGGGTCTGTTCCAATGAGTCAGTTCTTTGCATCAGTTGGCCAAGCCAATTCTGGTCTCTCTACTTACTTTCTGTTTCTTAGACTTTCTGATGCAAGTATTGGAGTTTCAGCTTCAGCATCAGTCCATTCAATGAACATTCAGGACTGATTTCCTGGTTAAGCAGACATTTATAAAACTGTGTAAGTATGGTTTGTTCACATAGTATCTGGTGGAAGATATGTTCACATACAAGGTGCAGGGAAGTCATTCAAGCTTACACATGATTTAACCTGAACTTTATGCTAACTAGAACACGTGGCTTATTAAACATGCGTTGTACATATGCTTCAGCCATTAAAAGGTAGAATGCATTAAAAAAAAAAACTCAAAATAGAGTAACTGTGGTTCAAGCATTCAAAAGTGGGGCTGGGTGGCCATTGTGGATATGGTTTTAGACACATTCATGTATTACTGAAAGGGTGAATTTTCTGAACTCTATCAGACTCAACGACACCACCAGCCATTCTCAAAACAGTATCCGTGAGCCGCTGCCAGCAGCCTTATGGTCTCAGGGCCTCCCCTTGTAACTAAATGACCATTTCAGACCCCAACCTATCCTTGCTAAATAAACAAAAGCTTTATTGCATTTACTTCTTGCCAATTGCAACCCTATTTCTTGGCAAACAATTTATATAATTTTGTGAGGCTTTTTTTTTTTTTTTTTTTTGCCTCTATAAGACTCCCTCATATTGTAGTCAGGAGGAATAAAATTCAAGTACTTCTTAAATCTCCTAGGCTATAGTCATCAATTTGGTTTAAATAAAACTCTTATCTGTTTCTGTGATAATTTTCTTATTGATTATGTGCATCAATATCACTTGGCGTAGTTGGCCAGATATCAGAAGAACCCATAGAGTCTCCTGGAGGCTACTTTGAACTGGTCCTTTTCCAAGAATGAACGAGCCCCTTTAGCGCCTGTGGGCACCCCCACCCCTGCCCACTGGCTTCAGAACATCCTTCAGGTGCTTTGATGAGTTCTTCCTATAATCTGAATTTCCTTAAGTTGATATTCCTATGACTCCTAAGACTTGGAGTCTTAAGGAGGACTGGCACATTCCCTAGGTAAAGAGGACTGAGGTGGGGGTGGTAATTTTAAGCAGGAAAAGCCTAGAAGATTCTACTGTGATCTTTTAGGCAGGGACCTAGGGTGAATTCCTAGGCAAGGAAGCCTTGCAAGGAACTTTGGCGTGAACTGGTTTGGCTGACATCTTTTTAAAAATCTGGATTACAATTTTAAATCTTTGTACTTTGCAGTAAATTGAAACTGAAAGAAAACAGTAAATTGTGCTTCTAAAGCCTACCAAGCCTTCGGAAAGGTCAGCCATCCACCGGAACTCCAGCTGGCCTCATGCACATTTGACAGGAAGCCATTATTTGAAAGTACTGATGCCAGGTAAGTTGGCCAGGTTGGGGCTCTTTTGACCTTCCAAAAGTGGTTTTTACAAACACAGTTAGAGAAAGCTAGCTTGATAAAACATCTTTTTAAACTACTGACCCGAGGCAACAAAAGTACTCCTAGGAGAAATACAAAAATTATAACGCTTATCCTGTCCTTGAAATATAAACACAGACCACATCACTTGGGACTACTGCCTTGGCTCAATTAGTAGAAACTAAAACTGAACAAAATTAAGGAAAAGAGGCCTTTTAAAACTCAAGCAAGACTATTTTTCAGAAGCTGAGCCAAGCTCTTAAATGAAAACTTTGGTTTATATCAAGACAGGCATGACTGTGTAACCAAATATATTCAAATATTAAGTCTGTAACTCCATCCTGGGCTTCCCGGGTGGCTCAGTGGGAAAGAATCTGTCTGCCAATTCAGGAGACACAGAAGATCCTGGTTCGATCCCGGGTGGGGAAGATCCCCTGGGTCTTCTTGGAGGATCCCCTGGAGAAGGAAATGGCAACCCACTCTGGGATTCTTGCTTGGGAAATCCCATGGACAGAGGAGCCCAGCGGGCTACAGTTCATGGGGTTGCAAAGAGTCAGACGTGACTGAGCACATGCAACCTCATCTTGCAGAAAGAAGATGCCAACAGAACCAATTTGAGGGTCTCCATTGCTGTCTGAACACTCTGTTAACTCTTTCATGTTTCCTGGGGTCGTTTGGATTTAAGTATGACTAATAGTAGTATTTGTGTTTTAAACAAGAAAACAGAAAAAGCATAATTTGTATTATGATGTAGATGCCATGAATAAAATAATACATGTATTAAATAAACTTTACACAAATTAAGAAAAACAAAAATAGAGACAGCTTTTTGAAGTATGGTTTTTGAATTTGAAAATTTGAAATAAACCAACCCCAGTTTGTTACCAATAAAAGAAAAAGAAACTCAAGCAAGAAAACTGTGGACCATGGGAAAATTAAGACAGCTGGCTGCTTCTTCTGGGCTCTCTGGCAAACCTCATTTTTGTTTGAAGGGTTAATGTCATCCCTTGCTGCAAGACCAATGCCCTCAGAATGACAAAGAAGCTGTTAGAAAATGTGTTCTCCACTTGGGATATGACTTCTGCAATCTCCAGTAATCAAGGCACCCACTTTACTGGGAAAATCATAAGAGCCTTAGCAAAAACCCTGTGAACCTTTTGAAATTATCATGGTCACCATCACCCTCAATCACCAAGCAAGGTCAACAGAACTAATGGAAAAACTGGACTCCAGCACAATAAGAATTAATTACATGGGGTTAAATAAATGGATGAATATGATTATCACTTTATGACTTTTTGTATAAAACATTGCTGGCTATTAATTTTTTTTTTTTTTTAGTTTTAGATAAAATGACACTTTTATTTTAAAAAACTCCAAGTAGGTAATATAGAATCTATTAAAAGGAAAAATATTGTGTTCTGTGAATTCAACCATATTTTAATGATAAACTTTATTTAGTAAAACCTATGAGAAAGAACAAAAGGAGTAAAAGTTTTTTCTGCCCATTTAATTAAACCCATTTCAACAAAGATGTATCAGTACAGAAACACAGTTTTTAGTATTCTTGGTTGTTATAGGTTTGAAATATATTGAAAAGATAATCTTTATCTAGTTTATATCTGTTATCATTTTTAATTGTTAGGCTTTTACTTTATGGCCATTTGTGAAGAATGACCCTTGTTTTGTAACTATTTCAGATTTGGTACTGCTATGCACATATATATTGTGTTTGGGTGTTAAGATTAATTAGCAAAATTTACATAAATATGTAAAAGCTAAAGAATGTCAGATAACTGCTCTTCTCTATGAATAGTGCCATGTTCAAAGTCTGTTCTTTAGATATATGACAAGTGTTAGTCACTCAGTCGTGTCTGACTCTTTGTGATCCCATGGACTGCAACCTACCAGGCTCCTCTGTCCATGGAATTCTGCAGGCAAGAATACTAGAGTGCATTGCCATTTCCTTCTCCAGAGTGGCTATTAATTTTTGTTTTTCAGATACAAGGAAACCTTTCCCCTTAAGCTAATTATGACTTACAGTAACTTGGTAAGATTTATCTTTGTAAGCAGAATTAAAACATTTATCTTTTCTCTCTACCTGATCCCTCCAGAACTCTTAGTGAGTATTCTTATTTTCATGGCAATGTGGTTATTTGCTTGAGTTCAATAAGAATCTGTTCTCTCTATAACAGAACACAATTGGAAATATCAATTATATTACCACAGTTTGACTGAAATACCGTATGTGCAAAAATACATAAAATCAAATATGACCAGAGAGATTTTTGCTTGTTTTTTATTTTTAACTGGAGGATAATTGCTTTACAATGTTGTGTTGGTTTCTGCCATACAACAACGTGAATCATGAGTACACATATGTCCCCTCCTTCTTGAACCTCCCTCTCACCCCTCTAGGTTCACCAAGCACCAGATTGAGCTTCCGGTTCTATGCAACAACTTCCCTCTAGCTCTTTATTTTACATATGGTAATGGACACGTTTCAATGATACGCTCTCAATTCTCTCCACCCTCTCCTACCCACCCTGTGTCCACAAGTCTCTTCTCTATGTCTATATCTCTATTCCTGCCCCACAAATAGGTTCATCAGTACCATTTTTTTTTTAGGTTTCATATACATGTGTTAATATACTATATTTGTTTTTCTCTTTCTGACTTACTTCACTGTTTCACAGGCTCTAGGTTCATCCACCTCACTGTAACTGACTCAAATTCATTTAAAAAAAAAATTTTTTTTTATTGAAGGATAATTACTTTACAGAATTTTGTTGTTTTCTGTCAAACCTCAACGTGCATCAGTCATAGGTATACATATAACCCCTCCCTTTTGAACCCCCACCCCATTTCCCTCCCCATTCCTACCCCTCTAGGTTGATACAGAGACCTTGTTTGAGTTTCCTGAGCCACATGGCAAATTCCTGTTGGCTACCTATTTTACATATGGTAATGTAAGTTTCCATGTTACTCTTTCCGTACATCTCAGCCTCCCCTCCCCTCTCCCCATGTCTATAAGTCTATTCTCTATGTCTGTTTCTCCATTGCTGCCCTGTAAATAAATTCTTCAGTACCATTTTTCTAGGTTTCGTATATATGTGTTAGAATATGACATTTGTCTTTTCTTTCTGACTCACTTCACTCTGTATAATAGGTTCTAGGTTCATCCACCTCATCAGAACTGACTCAAATGAGTTTCATTTTATGGCTGAGTAATATTCCATTGTGTATATGTACCACAACTTCTTTATCCGTTCATCTGTTGATGGACATCTACATTGCTTCCATGTTCTAGCTATTGTAAATAGTGCTTCAGTGAACAATGGGGTACATGTGTTTTTTCCAATTTTGGTTTCCTCAGGGCATATGCCTAGGAGTGGGCTTGCTGGGTCATAAAGTGGTTTTATTCCTAGTTTTTAAAAGAATCTCCATACTGTCTTCCATAGTGGCTGTATCAGTTTACACTCCCACCAACAGTGCAAGAGCGTTCCCTTTTCTTCACACCCTCTCCAGCATTTATTGTTTGTAGACTTTTTGATGATGGCCATTCTGACCAGTGTGAAGTGATATCTCATTGTGGTTTTGATTTGCATTCTCTAATAATAAGTGATGTTGAGCATCTTTTCATGAGTTTGTTAGCCATCTGTATGTCTTCTTTGGAGACATGTCTGTTTAGGTCTTTTCCCCACTCTTTGATTGGGTTGTTTGTTTTTCTGGCATTGAGTTGTATGAGCTGCTTGTATATTTTGGAAATTAATCCTTTGTCAGTTGTTTCATTTGTTATTATTTTCTCCCACTGTGAGGGTTGTCTTTTCACCTTGCTTAGAGTTTCCTTTGCTGTACAAAAGCTTTTAAGTTTAATTAGGTCCCACTTGTTTACTTTTGTTTTTATTTCCATTACTCTAGGAGGTGAGTCATAGAGGATGTTGCTTTGATTTATGTCATTGAGTGTTCTGCTTATGTTTTTCTCCAAGAGTTTTATACTTTCTGGTCTTACATTTAGGTCTTTAATCCATTTTGAGTTTATCTTTGTGCATGGTGTTAGGAAGTGTTTTAATTTCATTCTTTTATAGCTGTCCAGTTTTCCTGGAACCATTTATTGAAGAGGCTGTCTTTGCCCCATTGTATATTCTTGCTCCTTTTTCAAAAATAATGTACCCATAGGTGCATGGGTTTATTTCTGGGCTTTCTTTCTTGTTCCATTGGTCTATATTTCTGTTTTTGTGCCAGTACCATACTGTCTTGACGACTGTAGCTTTGTAGCATAATCTGTAGCCAGGAAGGTTGACTTCTCTAGCTCCATTCTTCTTTCTCAAGACTGCTTTGGCTATTCAGGGTCTTTTGTGTTTCCATATGAATTGTGAAATTTTTTGTTCCAGTTCTGTGAAAAATGCCATTGGTAATTTGATAGGGATCACATTGAATCTGTAGATTGCATTTGGTAGTATAGTCATTTTCACAATATTGATTCTTCCTACCCAGGAACATGGAATATCTCTTCATGTTATGTCTGTTTTGATTTCTTTCATCAGTGTCTTATAATTTTCTGTGTACAGTTCTTTTGTCTCATTACGTAAGTTCATTCCTAGATATTTAATTCTTTTTGTTGCAGTGGTGAACTGAATTGATTCCTTAACTTCTCTTTCTGATTTTTCATTGTTAGTATATAGAAATGCAAGTGATTTCTGTGTATTGATTTTGTATCCTGCAACTTTGCTAAGTTCACTGATTAGCTCTAGTAATTTTCTGATACTATCTTTAGGGTTTTCTGTGTACAGTATCGGAGAAGGCAATGGCACCCCACTCCAGTACTCTTGCCTGGAAAATCCCATGGATGGAGGAGCCTGGTGGACTGCAGTGTACAGAATCATGTCATCTGCAAACAATGAGAGCTTTACTTCTTCTTTTCCAATCTGGATTCCTTTTACTTTTTCTTCTCTGATTGCTGTAGCTAGGCCTTCCAGAACTATGATGAATAATAGTGGGGAATGTGGACACCCTTGTCTTGTTCCTGATCTTAGGGGGAATGCTTTCAGTTTTTCACCATTGAGAATAATGTTTGCTGTGAGCTTATCATATATGGCCTTTACTATGCTGAGGTGAAGTGAAGTCGCTCAGTTGTGTCCGACTCTTTTCGACCACATGGACTGTAGCCTACCAGGCTCTTCTGTCCATGGGATTTTCCAGGCAATAGTACTGGAGTGGATTGCCATTTCCTTCTCCAGGGGATCTTCCCGACCCAGGGATTGAACCCAGGTCTCCCGCATTGTAGACAGGCGCTTTACCGTCTGAGCCACCATGTTGAGGTAAATTCCTTCTATGCCCTTTTTTTGAAGAGTTTTAATCATAAGTGGGTGCTGAATTTTGTCAAAGGCTTTTTCTACATCTATTGAGATGATCATATGGTTTTTATCTTTCAATTTGTTAATATGGTGTATCACATTGATTGATTTGTTTATATTGAAGAATCCTTGCATTCCTAGAATAAACACAACTTGATCATGGTGTATGAGCTTTTTGATGTGTTGCTAAGTTCTCCTTGCTAAGATTTTGTCAAAGGTTTTTGCATCTATGGTCATCAGTGATATTGGCCTGTAGTTTTCTTTTATTGTGTTGTCTTTGGCTGGTTTTGGTATTAGGGTGATGGTGGCCTCATAGAATGAGTTTGGAAGTGTTCCTTCCTCTGCAATTTTTGGAAATAATTTTAGACGGATAGGTAGTAACTCTTCTCTAAATGTTTGATAGAATTCTCTTGTGAAGCCATCTGGTCCTGGGCTTTTGTTTTTTGGAAGATTTTTGATCACAGCTTCAATTTCAATGCTTGTAATTGGGTTGTTCACAATTTCTATTTCTCCCTGGTTCAGTCTTGGAGATTGAACTTTTCTAAGAATCTGTCCGTTTCTTCCAGGTTATCCATTTTATTGCCCTATAGTTGTTCATAATAGTCTCTTATAATCCTTTGTATTTCTGCCTTGTCTATTGTAACCTCTCCTTTCTCATTTCTAATTTTGTTGATTTGATTCTTCTCTCCTTTTTTCTTGATGAGTCTGGCTAAGGGTTTGTTGATTTTGCTTATCTTCTCAAAGAACCAGCTTTTAGTTTTATTAATCTTTACTATTGTTTCTTTCATTTCTTTTTCAATTATTTCTGCTTGGATCTTTATGATTTCTTTCCTTCTACTAATTTTGGGGATTTTTTGTTCTTCATTTTCCAGTTGTTTTAGGTGTAAAGTTAGGTTGTCTATTTGATGTTTTTCTTGTTTTTTTGAGGTAGAATTGTATTGCTATAAATTTCCCTCTTAGAACTGCTTTTGCTGCATCCCATAGGTTTTGAGTTGTTGTATTTTCATTGTCATTTGTTTCTAGAAATTTTTTTATTTCCCTTTTGATTTCTTCAGTAACCTGTTGGTTATTTAGAAGCGTGTTGTTTAATCTGCATGTGTTGTTACATGTGTTTCTTACAGTTTTTTTCTTGTGATTGATATCTAGCCTCATAGTGTTGTGGCTGGAGAAGATGCTTGATACAATTTCATTTTCTTAAATTTACTGAGGTTTGATTTGTGACCCAAGATATGATCTGTCCTGGAGAATGTTCCATGTGCACTTGAGAAGAAGGTGTATTCTTCTGCATTTGGGTCGAATGTCCTGAAGATATCAATGAGATCCATCTCATCTAATGTATCGTTTAAGACTTGTGTTTCCTTATTAATTTTCTGTTTTGATGATCTGTCCGTTGGTGTGAGTGAGGTGTTAAAGTCTCCTACTATTATTGTGTTACTGTCAATTTCTCCTTTTTTATCTGAAGGTGTTTGTCTTATGTATTGTGGTGCTTCTATGTTGGGTGCATAGATATTTGCAATTGCTATGTCTTCCTCTTGGTTCAGTCCCTTGATCATTATGTAGTGTCCTTCCTTATCTCTTGTAATCTTCTTTAAGGCCTATTTTGTTTGATATGAGGATTGCTGCTCCAGCTTTATTTGCTTCCCATTTGCATGGAATATATTTTTCCACCCTCTCACTTTCAGTCTATATGCATCTTTAGGTCTGAAGTGGGTTTCTTGTAGACAGCATATATATGGGTCCTGTTTTTTTATCCACTCAGCCAGTCTGTGTCTTTTGGTTGGAGCATTTAATCCATTTACATTTAAAGTGACTATTGATATATATGTTCCTATTGCCATTTTCTTAATTGGTTGGGGTTGATTTTATAGATTTTTTTTCTTCTCCTGTATTTCTTGACTGTATAAGTCCCTTTAACATTTGTTGTAAAGCTGGTTTGCTGCTGCTGCTGCTAAGTCGCTTCAGTCGTGTCTGACTCTGTGTGACCCCATAGATGGCAGCCCACCAGGCTCCCCCGTCCCTGGGATTCTCCAGGCAAGAACATTGGAGTGGCTTGCCATTTCCTTCTCCAATGCATGAAAGTGAAAATTGAAAGTGAAGTTGCTCAGTAGTGTCCGACTCTCAGAGACCCCATGGACTGCAGCCTTCCAGGCTCCTCCATCCATGGGATTTTCCAGGCAGAAGTACTGGAGTGGGGTGCCATTGCCTTCTCTGAAAGCTGGTTTGGTGGTCCTGAATTCTCTTAACTTTTGCTTGTCCAAAAAGTTTTTTACTTTTCCATCAATTTTGAATGAGATCCTTGCCAAGTACTGTAATCTTGGTTGCAGATTTTTCCTTTTCAATACTTTAAGTATATCCTGCCATTCCCTTCTGGCCTGCAGAGCTTCTGCTGAAAGATCAGCTGTTAAGCGTATGGGGTTTCCCTTGTATGCTACTTGTTGCTTCTCCCTTGCTGCTTTTAATATTCTTACTTTGTGTTTAGTCTTTGTTAGTTTGATTAGTATGTGTCTTGGCATGTGTCTCCTTGGGTTTATACTGTATGGGTCTCTTTGTGCCTCTTGGACTTGACTATTTCCTTTTCCCTGTTGGTGAAATTTTAAACTATAATCTCTTAAAGAAATTTCTCATACCATTTCTTTTTCTCTTCTTCTTCTGAAGTGAACTAAATTCACTCAGTCATGTCTAACTCTTCACGAACCCCATGGACTGCAGCCTCCCAGGCTCCTCCGTCCATGGGATTTTCCAGGCAAGAGTACTGGAGTGGGTTAGCCATTTCCTTCTCCAGGGGATCTTCCTGACTCACAGATTGAACCCAGGTCTCCTGCATTGCAGGTGGACGATTTACCCTCTAAGCCCCTAGGGAAGCCCCTTCATCTTCTGGGATCCCTATAATTCAAATGTTGGTGCATCTGATATTGTCCCAGAGGTCTCTGAGACCATCCTCCATTCTTTTCATTCTTTTTACTTTATTCTGCTCTTCAGAAGTTATTTCCATCATTTTATCTTCCAGCTCACTGATTCGTTCTTCTGCTTCAGATATTCTGCTATTGATTCCTTCTAGAGTGTTTTTGGTGGCTCAGATGGTAAAGCGTCTGCCCACAATGTGGAAGACCTGCGTTCGATCCCTGGGTTGGGAAGATCCCCTGGAGAAGGAAATGGCAACTCACTCCAGTATTCTTGCCTAGAAAATCCCACGGATGGGGGAGCCTGGTGGGCTACAGTCCATGGGGTTGCAAAGAGTTGGACACAACTGAGCAACTTCATGGAGAGTGTTTTTAATTTCAGTAATTGTGTTGCTTGTCTCTGTGTTTATCCTTTAATTCTTCTAGATCTTTGTTAATTGATTCTTGCATTTTCTCCATTTTGTTTTCAAGGTTTTTGACCATCTTTACTATTATTATTCTGAATTCTTTTTCAGGTAGTTTGCCTATTTCCTCTTCATTTATTTGGACTTCTGTGTTTCTAGTTTGTTCCTTCATTTGTGTATTATTTCTCTGCCTTTTTATTATTATTTTTTTTTGACTTATTGTGTTTGAGGTCTCCTTTTCCAAGGCTTTAAGGTTGAATTATTTTTTCCTTCTGGTTTCTGCTCTCCTAAGGTTAGTCCAGTGGTTTGTGTAAGCTACATATAGGGTGAGACTTGTGCTGAGTCTTTGTTTGTTTTTCCTCTGATGGCAAGGCTGAGTGAGGTGGTAATCCTGTCTGCTGATGATTAGGTTTGTGTTTTTGTTTGTTGTTTAGATGAGGCTTCTTGCACAGGGTGCTACTCGTGGTTGGGTGATGCAGGGTCTTGTATTGCAGTGGTTTCCTCTGTTTGAGTTCTCACTATTTGATACCCCCTAAGGTTAGTTCTCTCATAGTCTAGGATCTTGGAGTCCATGCCCCCACTCCAAAGACTCAGGGCCTGTTCTCTGGTCAGGAACAAAGATTCCACAAGTGGTTTGTTATGGTATTAAGTGAGATTAAAACAAATATCCAAAAAAGAGAAACCAAAGATGAACCCCAGACAAACTGCAGTTACAAAATCAGGCAAATAATAATTAAAATAATGGAATACACAGATATATATATATACCCATGAACAAAGTCAAAGCAGTCCAACAAAAATAAAGTACAGTAGATTGACCCAGCAAGCAAAGTAAACAAAAAAATGTTATTTACCAGTTAAAAACAGAAGTAACTAAAACACAAACTAGAAAACAAAACTAAAGCAAGGTGCCAAGTGGAGAATAAAGCAATGAAAACAAACTAACAAATATGTTGAGAGGAAAGGAAAGAAGGAAAGAACAGATATGCAAAGTTAAGTAGAGGTAGATGAAGAAGATATATATATTAAAGATTAACTGCAAGAGGAAAATAACAGTAAGAAAGGCAAACAAAGGAATAAATGTAGAAAAAATATAATAGATTAAAAAAATTAAAAGTTAAAATTATAAAAAAGAGGGGAAAAAAGGAAAACCCCACAGAACTGCAAAAGCCCAATGTAGATGAAAGATTTATAACAACAATAAAAAGTGTGACTGAATATACACATATACATATACAACCATAAGCAAAATCAAAACAGTCCAACAAAAATAAAGTACAATAGAGTCACCCAGTGAACAAAGGAAACCACAAAACTAAGGCAAAAACCGGAAAACAAAACTAAATCAAGGTGTCAACTGGGGATAAAGCAATGAAAATAAAACTAACAAATATGTTGAAAGGAAAGGAAAGAAAGAAAGAATAGACATGCAAAGTTAAATAAAGATAGATAAAGAAGATTTATATACATTAAAGATTAACTGCAAGGAGGAAACAACAGTAGGAAAAGCAAACAAAGGAATAAATGTAGAAAAAATAATAACAGGTTTAAAAAATTTTAAATTAAAAATAACAAAAGAGAGAGAGAAAAAAAGGAAATCTCCCTGAAACTGCAAAAGCCCAATGTAGAGGCAGGGGTTTATAACAATAATAAAAAATATGACTGAGGGGAAAAAAAAGGCAAAAAAAAAAAAAAAAAAGGCTCAAAAGGTTAATTAGTGCCAATAAAACGAAAACAGTACCAAAATACAATGGCGGGGGGGTGGGGGTGGAGATCCAAAAGAATCTACAGAACAAATCAAAACATAAGAATAATAAATGTTTTTTCTTGAGTCACTGCTGTCAGAGTTCTTTCCCTTGCTGGGAGTCACAGTCCACCTCACCTCCCTAGTATAACCTCCAACACTGTGCTCATCTCTGGACCTGTTATGCAGGCAGCTCAGATTCTAATCTGGTCCTACTTCTCTGTGTTCTTGGCTCCAATATCCACAGCTATCAGAACTAGTGCATTTCCTTTTATGGGAGCTCTCAAAGACATTTTATATATTCCACAGACACAGAGTCTGCTTAGTTGATCATGTGGATTTAATCTGCAGCTTGCACAGCTGATAGGCAGGTTTTGGGTCTTCTTCCTTAGTCACACTGCTCCTGGGTTTCAATTGTGGTTTTATTTCCACCTCGGCATGTGGGTTGTCCACTGGGGTTTGCTCCTGAGGCTGCCCTGGAGGGCTTGGGTTTGCCCCAGTGAGAGCCAGCTGTGGAAGTGGTGCAGCTGCTTGGGTCACAGGGGTTCTGGAAGCACCAGGTACTCCGGGGAGTTGGTGGATAGTTCAGTTCAGTTCAGTTCAGTCGCTCAGTTGTGTCCGACTCTTTGTGACTCCATGAATCCCAGCACGCCAGGCCTCCCTGTCTATTACCATCTCCCGGAGCTCACTCAGACTCACGTCCATCGAGTCAGTGATGCCATCCAGCCATCTCATCCTCTGTCATCCCTTTCCCCTTCTGCCCCCAATCCCTTCCAGCATCAGAGTCTTTTCCAATGAGTCAGCTCTTCACATCAGGTGGCCAAAGTACTGGAGTTTCAGCTTTAGCATCATTCCCTCCAAAGAAATCCCAGGGCTGATCTCCTTCAGAAGGACTGGTTGGATCTCCTTGCAGTCCAAGGGACTCTCAAGAGTCTTCTCCAACACCACAGCTGTC
>NW_011494884.1:914303-915556 GCF_000754665.1 Bison bison bison
GGTGTCATCTGCATATCTGAGGTTATTGATATTTCTCCCGGCAATCTTGATTCCAGCGTGTGCTTCTTCCAGCCCAGCGTTTCTCATGATGTACTCTGCATAGAAGTTAAATAAGCAGGGTGACAATACACAGCCTTGACATACTCCTTTTCCTATTTGGAACCAGTCTGTTGTTCCATGTCCAGTTCTAACTGTTGCTTCCTGACCTGCATATACATTTCTCAAGAGGCAGGTCAGGTGCTCTGGTATTCCCATCTCTTTCGGGCTAGGGCAGCAGGAAATACAGTGCTCTAGAAGGGTACGGCAACCAGTATTGGCCAATACACACAAGTATTCTAAACTGGAGAACCCCCCTCTCTGACAGAGAAGCCTGGCAGGCCACAGTCTAACAGGTATGCAAAGAGTCAGACACTACCAAAGTGACCCTGCACGCATAGAGGCAAGACTTTTTTGCCTGTGGCAGCTCTGCCCAAGTGAGAGTTGAGCACAAAGGTGGCACAGCTGCTTGACTTGCGGGTATCCTGGCAGCACCAAGTGTGCAGGGACACGGACTGCCTCCATGGCGGGAGTTATGGCCCTATCAGAGTCTTTTTTCGAGCCTCTTGTAGCTGGCGATCAGAAGGCCTCTTTAGCCAGTCTTTCTCCATAGTTCTGCCCATTCAGGCACTTAGAGGGCTCCCTGGCCTGGGGTCCTTCTCCGTTGTTAAGTGCATCAGGCACATAGAGGGGCACCCTGGTGGTCCCCCCGGGCTGGAGTCCTACTCTGTAGTTCAGTGAGTCAGGCATTTGATGGGCCAGCCTCTCTATTGTTCAGCTGCTGATGCTGTCATGTAGGAAGAGGCTATGGTGATGGCTTCACCCCCTATGTGTGACTCAGCAGTACTGTTTGCTTCCATGGCTGTCCAGCTTTCCTCCACGAACATTTCCCACCACAGTCTCCTACCTCATATCCCCTTGATCTGTCTCTCCACAGTCAACAGCAGCCCTCGCTCTGGGATTGCTCCACAATCCCTAAGATCCAGCTTCCAGCCGCTGCACCTTCCGGGGGAACAGCATCCCTGTCTGGGGTATGTATGGCTGCGGCAAGCACTGTCTGATTCTCATTCCATTTAGGCTGCCACAGATCAGCTGTTTCACTCTCAGCCTTAAACGTTTCTCCTCTGACTCAGACAATTGCCCTGATGTGGGGATCAGACCCCTGCTTCCGTTCCCCTACCCGCCAAGGCAGGTCCAGTCCTAATAACACTCCTGTT
>NW_011494884.1:915656-923770 GCF_000754665.1 Bison bison bison
CCGACCCCGCTCCCCCCCGCCCCCCGCCCAGTTCCTTCATCCTACCGAGTTTTGCGTGGGTCTATATATTCTTTTCCGCTGGTCAGGTGCTCCTGTCTGCTCTCAGCTAGTGTTCTGCATGCACTTCTGAAGTGTCTGAAGGTGTATTCCTGATGTATCCATGAAGAGAGATGTACTCCCTGTCCACCTACTCCTCTGCTATCTTATTCTCTCAAATTCATTCCTTTTTATGGCTGAAATATATATACTTCATTGTATATGTGCATATATACTTCATTGTATCTATGCACCACAACTTCTTTATCCTTTCATCTGCCAGACAGCTTTAAAGAACAAAGGTGGACTCTACAGACCCACAAATCCCTTTGGAAAAATAACATGGGTACCTTGCTTACTGGGTTCCCAACAGCCTTACCAGTTGAGTAAGAAATGTTACTTTTTGGTGGGTACAGGAACCTCAAGACATTTTGGTCCTTGAAAAGAGAGGGATCTCCACCCTGTTATTGGCCAAATGGAGAAACAGGACCCAGAGATGTGTTCCTAGGAACACAAAAGGACTCCATGTTTCAGTTCCCAGACAAAGCTCGGGGTGCATCCATGTCTGGGCTGATGGACATCCAACATCACCTTTCCTGGTGCTTCCTTGGGGAGAGTGATGGCCAGGACTCTGTCCCTTAGGAAGACATGGGGAAACTGAGGCCAGAGATGTGGATCCCTAGGACCACCCTGGCAAGGGTGAAACCCAGATGCTGGGCTCTCTGATAGTGTACTCATGGAATGCTTTCTGAGGGAGACAGAGCACAGGGAAATTTGGTCAGAATGAAAAATGATTTATATTCCAATGTATTTGAAAAGTGGGGGCTTCCCAGGTAGCGCTAGTGGTAAAGAACCCACCTGCCAATGCAGGAATTTTAAGAGAGGCTGGTTCAATCCTAGGTGGGAAAGATCCCCTGGAGGAGGGCATGGCAACCCACTCCAATATTCTTGCTTGGAGATCCCATGGACAGAGGAGCCTGGCAGGCTACAGTCCCTAGGGTCACAAAGAGTCCCACTTGACTGAAGTGACTTAGCAGGCACATATTTGAAAACTAGAGGCTTGGCTGTGTTCACAGACTCTCTATTCATTCATTTATTCATTCTCTCTCCCTTTCTGTTTCTCTCTCAGTCCTGGAAAAGCAGCTTTTATCTTTGAAGGCACAAAGCCATCCTGGGATGGAGCCCATACACATTTCCTCCTCTGGGGCCACTGCTGCCTGCGGCAGGTTGCAGTCCAGAGGAAAGCCTGATGCGGGGATGCAGTCCCAGTGTCTGTGGCTCTGGGACCATTGTTATGTTAATCACATGCCTTTACAAGGAGAAGCCCAACACTCAGCAGCTCTTGGAATCATTCCTGAGCTCAGCTCAGCTTTGCATCTTGTGATGAGCGAAAACCATCTTGCTTAATGCACAAAAACAGGAACACATGCGGGTTCCCACTGAAATCTGCTGGGGCTCAATCATGTTTGTTTCTCTTCAGAAACATACTCGTGAGTCAGAGCATGCATTAGAAGCTATTGCTGACCCTGCAAGGGGGTGTGTGAGACTGGGTCACAGGCTGTCCAAGCTTGGAGAGTCTTCCACGGCAAACACAATTACTATTAGGGGAATTGCCTGAGAGGATTAGGCTGGGATCTCCAGACACCCCGATGAGCTGAGACTCTACTTGAGAACAATCAATTCTCCCTTGGTGACAGAGTTGTCAACTCTCCTGAGCATCAGGGCCACTGTTCATGGGCTCTTGGCATTTCTCCCAGCTTTTACCCTGAAGCTGCACAGGTTGGTCTCTCCATTTCCAGCTCCATAGCAGTGTTCCCGAGTGGCACAGGCATGAAACCCAGCAGCATTAGGAGCAGCTGGCCCGTTTTCAAGTGGGTAGGTTTGTCCTCCATCCAAGTATGTGGCTGACGTCCAGGGCCTGAGGTTGGCTCACACCTAGAGATCTAGCCTGGTTAGTGACGGAGAGGGACCACGGGGTGAGATGACTCTGGATCATGATGCTCCTGAAGAAAAACGGAGCTGTGTGGGGTGACCCACTGCCCTTCTGAAGTCATAGCTTGGTGGTAATTCTGGGAGGGACATATGGTTTCCCATTGGCTTGAGGAAGTCACTCATGCCCTTTTATTCCTTCCTTTAAGGCATCAATTGAATGACACAGAGCCCAGTATACTGCTAGGCAGTAGCCTCTATAAAAGAAGCTCTGTGATGGCTTCCTCAACTTCTTCCTAGCTCTGTTGTAACAAAACTTAGAAAGATCAAATGATGCTTTTTCATCTAAGGACTGGTGACGCAACCAGGCAAATGGTTATCAGAGTAGCATCTTCCTGTAGTAACTATGAGGATAGCATCAGTGAGGATACTGTAGCCATTGTCTTAGGTTTTAGTGCCCATCCCACTAGCCATTCAATAAATGCTGTTGAGTACCTGCTGTATACCAGATCCTGGGCTAGGTATGGCCTTGAGAAGACTAGTTTAATAGAGAGATAGTGATTGAAATAGAGTGAATTGTCACAACTTCTAGTTTAAGGCAACAGAAACACAATTCTAAATGCCAGAGGTCAAGGGGGTACTTGTTGGTCAAGGACAACAAGGAAGGGTTCTGAGTTAGCTGTTCTGTGTGGCCCCCAAGTTCTACCCTTCACCCTTCCCTGCCCTGATCTGTTGGGGAAGCTGGTCCTAACTCTGCCTCAAAGCACTTCCTCAATTTCTGGTTGAGATTAGGGGGAGAGAGTAGTTGGGATATTTTTCCTGCTTCTGTCCTGCTGGCCTGTGGCCCTTGCAGAGGCTGAACTTCTCTAAGGAAACAGACCCTGCCCAGGGACAATTTCCCTTGAAAACAGCTCCCCCTGGCTTCCAGAAATCTTGCTTCCTCACTTTGTCATTCAAACAATCCCAGGGATAGACTTCCTACTCTTGCTAGTCCCTGGGGTTCTTCAGCATCCCTGTGGATCCCCTTCAGCTACCCGCACCTCTGAGGACAACCCTAGACAAAGCTTTATTCAGTCATCCACACCGGGTGTATCATTTGGCCCCATGTGGACCCTACCTGACTCAGGTGTGCCAACAACACTGCAGGAGGCAGATGGTGTGAGCTTCGAGAGCAGCAGGAACCAGATGATTGAACGTCACTGGGTCCCTTCACTCCTGCACTGACCTTTTTCTTTCCCACAGGGAATCAACTTCTCCAGGTGTCAGGAAACACAGGGTGCACACTCCTAGGGTCTCTTGTCAGGGAGCCTCAGCCCCTGGCGATGATCTCAAATTGGAAAATCAGTGGGAAAGAGTCCAACTGGCTTGGCCTCAGTCAGGTGACCACATATGGATAAAAACATGGACATGAGGGTGGGCTCGTGTGTCCACTGTGAGATGCTCATAGAACATGTTAATTGGGAGCTCCTCAAGGGCAAGAACCATGCCACTGCCACCTTTGTATCCCCAGTGCCAGGCACTGAGTGGGTGCCCAAGAGATGTTTAATGAAGGGACCCCTCACCCTGCCTGCCTGAGCACCACTCTGGGCTCTGACACTTATTAGAGGTAAGATTTGGGGTGAGTCATTGGGCACAGAGAAGCAGATGATGGTGACAGATGAGATGGTGCTGAGCATCCTCGTTCCAGCCTCCTAGGATTCCACAGAGAGAGCCTCTGGGTCAGCTGGCTGCTGCACTACCTGGTCTGGGGACACTGTGAGGTGTACCCCAGTCCAGGTAGATCCTTTCCCTGGGAACCAGAGGTTCCTGAAATAGGGTATGGATACTCCTGTCCTGAACCCCTGAGGACCTGGCCTAGACAGTAGGTGGGAGTGGACCCTGACTAAGTGACTTGTGGGGAGTCTGGATCACAGGAACGTGACTGTGCAGAGCCCTGAGTCCTTTAAACAGGGCACAGGGCAGCTGAGCCATGCTGGCTGGGACACAGGGACCAGGAGGTGCTGACCCCAGGAGAGCAGGCTCCTCGGGTGGTATCAGGAGGGCTTTGGACCTTCCTGAATCTGCTCCTGGGTCACCTGCTTGCTTTGAGTAAGTTCCAGATCCCAGGGAATGCACACCTGCATGGAGGTGGTACCAGTCTCCAAGATTCCTGGTGCTGTGCTGTGCTTGGTTGCTTAGTTGTGTCTGACTCTTTGCAACCCCATGGAGTGTAGCCCACCAGACTTCTCTGTCCATGGGATTCTCTAGGAAAGAATACTGGAGTGGGTAGCCTTGCCCTCCTCCAGGGGATCTTCCCAACCCAGGGATTGTACCCAGGTCTCTTGCATGGCAGGCAGATTCTTAACCATCTGAGCCACCAGAGAAGCCCCCAGGATCCCTTAAAGAGAGACAAAGGGTCCTTTGATGATACCACCCATGTGGTATACCACTTGGTTCACCACCTCTGCTAGGAGCCTTCAACTTGGAGAGTTTGACAGGTGGGAAATCACATGCTGTTCTAGGAAGCCCTGGAGAAATGAGTTCCATGTTAACTCAACGCTGCAGGACCTGCCCAAGGGGAGGTGCCCCTACATCTGCCCCATGAGACACTCTGTGCTTCTGTCAGAAATGGCTGCAGAGCTACAGGTCACCCCAGGACTCACTGCATCCTGGAGCTTGTGGAAGCAACAATTGTCATGTGGCGCACCCAGGGGACCCAGATGCAGGAAGAGAGACCTTGTCTGGAGTCTTCTAGCATCTTCCTTACTGCAGAGAGACAGAAAAACCACCACCTGAACTGATCTGCCCCATCCTGGTGGTCCTTGGACCCTCCCTGGAGGTCTGCACCCCAGAAAGCTCAGGTGGTCAAGTCTGAAGTGCCTTCATCCTGGGCCCAGAAGCTGGGGCTCCTGGGAGATCACTGAGTGCTTGTCAGTGATGTGTGAGCCAGCCTGACACTTCTGCTTCTCTCTATTCTTTTCTTTCCAAAGAAAAGACCGGAAGTTACTGGCTCTCAGGCTGCAATTTCTCTTTTTCCTTCAAATGGTAGAGTGATGTACTACATGAGTGGTATTCCTGAAATGCACAATTAGAAGTGAGCTTGGGTGTTTACTTTCTGGATCATCATCCCTGATTTGGGCACAGGTGTCTGTGTATCGCTAGTAGTAAAGAACCCGCTCGCTAATGTAAGAGACATAAAAGATGCATGTTCAGTCCCTCGGTTGGGAAGATCCCCTGGAGGAGAGCATGGAAACCCATTCCAGTTTTCTTGCCTGGAGAATCCCATAAACAGAGGGACCTGGTGGGCTATAGTCCATAGGGTCACGGAGTCGGACACAACTGAAGCAACTTAGCATGCAGGCATGGCTATGTATCTGAGCTTCATGGGGCCTTTTCAGGAGCTGCCTCTCAAGGATGGACTCAGATGTCTGCAGCATAAATGCTGACGCTTGTTCAGAAAGATGAAGCAGAAGCCTGAGTGTGAAAAAACGTTATTGTATTCCTGGGCTGTACCATTGCGACAGTTTTATCAGACACATAGATGGACAATTGCGACAGTTTTATCTGACACGTAGATGGACAATTGTTTCTAGAAGTGAAAAGCAAGCTAGAGGCTATTGTGCCCATAAATCACCCACAAATAGAGATCTGACCTTCCATAGTAGTGAGCATTGACTTGTGAGTGTGCAGATACAGGGAATGCTCATTTTTAAATGTCTCAGCAGGGCAAGAGTCAGACTAGTTCTGCATTGCAATACTCCTTTCCAATGGCAACTTTCCTGGATGAGCCTGGGTCTGGTGCATGTTAAGAAGAGGGGTCCCATGTCTGGAGGATTAGAACTCTGTGAGTATTTAGACACAGAATCCTGTCTGCCCCACAGGAAGCTTCACTAGGTGGTGTCAGAGTTCATGGAAGGGAAAGACTGTTCAAGGGAACAGTGTGCTTGGATTTACATTGAGAGAAAGGACAGTTGACACATGGATCTTGTGAAAAGCATTAAATGGCTTGTGATTGTGACAAATAATAAAAGTAATGACTGTTAAGGAGAATCCAGCATCCCCAAAACTACTTAAAATATCATCAAACATTCCTTGTGGACTCTCCTGGCTGCCGTGGCATAAATATTTTAAAAAGCAATTTGCTTCTATATGGAACTGGCTGTCATCTCTTTGTCTTAAAATTTTCAATCTGTATCATCAAATTACTTATGGTTCTCATGGATCTAAAATTCTGTTATCTGTCTGAGTTTTCTTCCTAACCTTGTCTGTGATCACCCAGCTGAAATCACTCAAGTTCTCCTTCATTCATTTTTATGTATTTCTTTAGCCTCGCCATTTATTATGTTAATTTATTTTAAATTTTACTTTAAAAATTTTTGTTGAATTATAGTTGATTTACATTATATGTTTCAGCTATACTGTATTTACAATATTATTTGTTTCAGGTATACAGCATGACCATTCTAAGCTGGAGGACCAGGACAATCAATTAAAAATTGATTCACAATTTTAAAAAATTATACTCCATTTATAGTTATAAAACATTCCCTGTGCTCTTCCTATATCCTTCTAACTATTTATTTGTACATAGTAGTTTGTATCTCTTAATCCCCATCCCTATTTTACCCTCCCCCATTCCCTCCTAGTACCCAGTAATTTGTTCTCTATACTTGTAAGTCTGTTTCTTTTATGATAACATACAGCGTTTGTCCTGCTCCCCTGTTGGCTCAGCAGTAAAGAATCCACCTGCAATGCAGGAGACACAGATTCAATCCCTGGGACGGGAAGATTCCTGGAGGAGGAAATGGCAACCCACTCCAATATTCTTGCCTGGGAAATCCCATGGACAGAGGAGCCTGACGGGCTACAGTCCGTGGGATCACACAAGAGTCGGGCATGACTTAGCAACTAAAACAACAACATCATTGTCATCCTCTGACTTATTTCCCTAGGCGTAATACCTTCCAAGTCCATCCGTGTTGCTGCAAGTGGCAAAATGGAATTCTTTTCATGGCTGAGTATTTTTCCATTTTATATATATATAATATATATATATGTATACGTATGTGTACATATATATACATACATTTGCATACATATCACTTTATAATCAACTTTTTATCCATTCATCTGTTGTTGGACAGTTAGATTGCTTTGGTATCTTGGCTATGGTAAACAGTGCTGCTAAGAGCCTTGGGGGTGCATGTATCCTTTCAAATTAATGTCTTCATTTTCCTTGGGTGTATGCCCAGGAGTGGAATTGCTGGATCATATGGTAGTTCTATTTTCAGTTTTCCAAGGGTCCTCTGTGCTGCTCCCCACAGTGGCTGTGCCAGTTTACATTCCCACCAACAGTGTGCAAGGGTTCCCTTTTCCCACATCCTTGCCAACATTCGTCACTTGTGTTGTTTTTGATGACAGTCATTTTGACAGATATGAGGTGATATTTCGTTGTGGTTTTGATTTACATTTCTCTGATGACTAGGGTTGTTGAGCATTTTTTCACGTGCCTGTTGGCCATCTGTATGTCTTCTTTAGAAAAATATCTGTCCTGGTGTCTGCCCATTTTTAACTGGGCTTTTTGGTTTTTAGATATTGAGTCATGTATATATATTTTGGGTACTGATTCCTTATTGGTCATATCATTTTCAATTATTTTCTCCCATTTAGTAGGTTGTCTTTTCATTTTGTCAATGGCTTCCTTTGTTTTTAAGTTTAATTGGGTCTCACTTGTTTATTTTTGCTTTTGTTTCCTTTGCCTTAGGAGACAGATCTGAAACAATATTGCTGCACTTTATGTCCATACTTTCTTCTAGGAATTTTATGATTTCCAGTCTTACATTTAGATTCTTAATCCACTTTGAGTTTATTTTTGTATATGATGTTAGAGAATGATTAATTTCATTTACATGTAGCTGTTCTTTTTTCCTAGTACCACTTATTAAAAAGACTATTTCTCCATTGCATAGTCTTGCCTCATTTGTCATAGATTAACTGCCAGTTTATGGGTTTATTTCTGCGCTCTCTGCTCTGTTCCAGTGACCTATGTGTCTGTTTGTTTTGGCCATTACTAATCCTGAAAGATGATGCTGTGAAAGTGCTGCACTCAATATGCCAGCAAATTTGGAAAACTCAGCAGTGGACACAGGACTGGAAAAGGTCAGTTTTCA
>NW_011494884.1:923870-924329 GCF_000754665.1 Bison bison bison
GACCTTTGTTGGCAAAGTAATGTCTCTGCTTTTCAATATGCTATCTAGGTTGGTCACAAATTTTCTTCCAAGGAGTAAGTATCTTTTAATTTCATGGCTGCAATCACCATCTGCAGTGATTTTGGAGCCCCCCAAAATAAAGTCTGACACTGTTTCCACTGTTTCCCCATCTATTTCCCATGAACTGATGGGACCAGATGCCATGATCTTAGTTTTCTGAATGTTGAGCTTTAAGCCAACTTTTCACTCTCCACTTTCACTTTCATCAAGAGGCTTTTGAGTTCCTTTTCACTTTCTGCCATAAGGGTGGTGTCATCTGCATATCTGAGGTTATTGATATTTCTCCCGGCAATCTTGATTCCAGCGTGTGCTTCATCCAGCCCAGCATTTCTCATGATGTACTCTGCATAGAAAGTTAAATAAGCAGGGTGACAATACACAGCCTTGACATACTCCTTT
>NW_011494884.1:924429-924841 GCF_000754665.1 Bison bison bison
ACTCAGGACTGGAAAAGGTCAGTTTTCATACCAATCCCAAAGAAAGGCAATGCCAAAGAATGCTCAAACTACCACACAACTGCACTCATCTCACACGCTAGTAAAGTAATGCTCAAAATTCTCCAAGCCAGGCTTCAGCAATATGTTAACCGTGAGCTTCCTGATGTTCAAGCTGGTTTTAGAAAAGGCAGAGGAACCAGAGATCAAATTGCCAACATCTGCTGGATCATCAAAAAAGCAAGAGAGTTCCAGAAAAACATCTATTTCTGCTTTATTGACTATGTGCATCACAGTAAACTGTGGAAAATGCTGAAAGAGATGGGAATACCAGACCACCTGATCTGCCTCTTGAGAAATTTGTATGCAGGTCAGGAAGCAACAGTTAGAACTGGACATGGAACAACAGACTGGT
>NW_011494884.1:924941-946141 GCF_000754665.1 Bison bison bison
AACACAAACTAGAATCAAGATTGCCGGGAGAAATATCAATAACCTCAGATATGCAGATGATACACCCTTATGGCAGAAAGTGAAGAGGAACTCAAAAGCCTCTTGATGAAAGTGAAAGTGGAGAGTGAAAAAGTTGGCTTAAAGCTCAACATTCATAAAACGAAGATCATGGCATCCAGTCCCATTACTTCATGGGAAATAGATGGGGAAACAGTGGAAACAGTGTCAGGCTTTATTTTTTTGGGTTCCAAAATCACTGCAGATGGTGACTGCAGCCATGAAATTAAAAGACGCTTACTCCTTGGAAGGAAAGTTATGACAACCTAGATAGCATATTCAAAAGCAGAGACATTACTTTGCCAACAAAGGTCTGTCTAGTCAAGGCTATGGTTTTTCCTGTGGTCATGTATGGATGTAAGAGTTGGACTGTGAAGAAGGCTGAGCTCCGAAGAATTGATGCTTTTGAACTGTGGTGTTGGAGAAGACTCTTGAGAGTCCCTTGGACTGCAAGGAGATCCAACCAGTCCATTCTGAAGGAGATCAGCCCTGGGATTATTTTGGAAGGAATGATGCTAAAGCTGGAACTCCAGTATTTGGCCACCTCATGCAAAGAGTTGACTCATTGGAAAAGACTCTGATGCTGGGAGGGATTGGGGGCAGGAGGAGAAGGGGATGACAGAGGATGAGATGGCTGGATAGCATCACTGACTCGATAGACGTGAGTCTGAGTGAACTCCAGGAGTTGGTGATGGACAGGGAGGCCTGGCGTGCTGCAATTCATGGGGTCGCAAAGAGTCAGACATGACTGAGCGACTGATCTGATCTGATCTGATACTTTTTGATTACTGTAGCTTTTTAGTATAGTCTGAAGTCAGGGAGCATGATTCCCCTAGCTCTATTCTTCTTCCTTAAGATTATCTTGGCTCTCAGGGGACTTTCTGTGTTTCCATATGAATTTAAAAATTATTCATTCCAGATCTATGGAAAATGCCCTTGGTATTTTGATAGGGTTGGCATTAAATCTATAGACTGCCTTGGGTAGTATGAGGAGGCCTGGGGACCCTGTGACCAGACTCTGGATGCTCCCAGGCAGTTTCTCATCTACTGCACATCTAGGTACCCTCTGAGATGGGGTCTGAGGGGGTGGGCAACTCAGACTCAGGTCAGGTGTTGGGTCACACCAAAGCAGTCTCCAGGGCTGGTAATTCCACAAGGGGAAGGTCACTGGTATCCCAGTGGTAGCATAATACTGTGAAGAAATGACTGATGTATTTTTGCCTTGGCCTTCTCCCTTAACCTCCCCCACTCCACTCCCAACCACTCCCCAGCCCCGACATGGGGTCATTGCCCTGGAGGCTTCTGCTCCAGGGGAAGTCCTATGGGAGAAATAGAGAACAAAGGAATAATATTACTGTATTTAAGAGGTTTTTCTCAAGTACATCATCCTGTTGTACTGCAGAGAAACTTGGCACAATACCTTCAGAGTCAGTTGCTTCTCAGCCCCAAATGTGTCAAGATTATCTCTGGGTTGGGGAAGAGAATAATCCAGAAGAAAGATGAGAGACACGAGAAGGAGCCTTGTACCCAACACCTCTACAAAGTTGGTCATGAAATGGAGAGTGACAGGCACCCCTGTTAAATTTGGGGTCTGAACACAGATGTGACTTGGGTTTGCTTCCTGCCTGGGATTCTGGAAGCAGTGACCTCATGGGACTCCACACAATCAGAGTGAGGGCATGGAGAGAGGAGGTGGCTGGTGGGGTCTCAGGGCAGAGGGGACCCAGGAGAGACCATTTGGGTTCTCACATCCCAGCATGCAGAGAACATGGTGCACCCACATCCCATAGAATACAAAGACCTACAGCAGAGGAAGGGACAGGGCACCGAGAGAGCTGTGCTGCATCAGACAATGTGACACCAGGCACACTGAGCATTGTAGGAACAGATTCCGAATGAGGAAGTATAACTGAGCAGGAGGCTATGGGCCCTTCCAAGGACAGACCCCACCTGCCCCACCATGTCCTCCACCTGCCTCTTGTCTGTAGAATAAATTTAGTTAAAGAAGTGAGAAAATGCAGAACAAAAGGAAAATGAGCAAGACAACTTCATAATAATAATAGTTTAGGCAGTAAACAAACTCAAGGACTATAGATAATACTCTGAGCACATCCTTTGAGCTGTTTTGCAGATACTGAAACCCCCACCCAGTGGGAGAAATTAACTGTCTACTGCCCACATGCACAAAGACCTAGACCAGTTGAAAGCTGAAAGGCTAACTAACCAGAGATTTATGGCTCAGATAATGTTCCAATCATAAGTGAGACATGATGCTACTTGGAACCATGTGATGGAGACCATTATCTCTGAAAATAGAAATTTAAGTCTCTTTCCCACACATAGCGCTTTCCTTTTTCCCTTGAATAATTCCTGAGCAGAAACTAAGGTGGTAAATTGGTTCTTTGGGACATGAGTCCACCTTGTCTCAGAATTGCCAGCTTCCTCAGTAAAGCCTTTTACCAAACCTTCAGTTCAGTTCAGTTCAGTTCAGTCGCTCAGTCTTTAGTCTCTCAGTATTGAGGTATGAGCAGCAAAACCTGAGTTCAATAATAGATGTGCTTGGTCAGAAGCATGAGAGGTGACAGTTGAGGGTTCCACTCTGACCACATGTGAAGCAATAACTGAGAGGCACCCAGGGTGGGAGGGAGAAAATCCTCAGTTGTCTAGGAAAAGTGTCTACAATTCTGAATTGATGCCTTTCTCTTGGAAGGAAATCTATTGTGTTTTACCATTTGGCAGAGAGAGGGCTCCAGAGACAAACTATATTTAGCTATAAAAGAATCAAGTTATTTTACACACTTGAGTTCATAGCTTAGAAATTTGTGCCATCTGAGCGTGCTTTGGGAAAAATGGTTATGTGCAGTGTAACAAATGTCAGATTTGCTTAAGAGCCCTAGAGGAACAAAAACTTTTTCCTTAACCAAGAAATAGGGTTTTCCTAGGGCTGAGGAGATTGTTCTGGGTCTGAAACCATTTTGAGTCTGGAAAGTGGGTTCAGGTGGGATGTTCAATCACTTCAGGTGGGCCAAGGGGCTGCTTACCCGAGTCCTGGGAGTAGCTGAGCTGGGAGAAGATGGGAGAAGCACAGGACAGATGGAGAGATGAGGAGGAAGAGAGGCAGCTGGACTGGGAGGAGAGGCGTTGGGTTGGGGAATCACAGGTGAGGTCCTGACCCATTCCTCAGCCTCCTGACTTGGGGGCAGACTTGGGGGCAGCTGCCTCCTCTTAGCCCTGTGAGGAGGGAGGAAGCTTCCTATTGCAGGAGGAAAATGCACCAGAGCTTCTCCATCAGACTCCTGAAAGGTGTTTTCATCCATCAGTTCCTTCACGCACTCAGGAGTTTCATCCACTACGTCCTTGACACTGCAGATAATGGTGGTTGAGGTTGACAAGGTCCCTGCCCTCTTAGGAAACAGACAGTGAACAATAAAATGAGAAGAAAGCCAAGACGATTTTAGATAGTGACAGCTGCCACGACAGGAATAAGGACAGTGTTGAGATGGAGAATAATGTCATTTATGCAAGAGGTGACTCTACAGCTTCTTAGCGGCAGACCATGGGTAAGTAACTAAACCTCTCTGAGCCTTGTTTTCTTCATCTATAAAATGGAGATGGCAGCACATATCTCATTGGGATATTGTGCTGCTGCTGCTGCTAAGTCGCTTCAATAGTGTCCGACTCTGAGCAACCCCATAGATGGCAGCTCACCAGGCTCCCCCGTCTCTGGGATTCTCCAGGCAAGAACCCTGGAGTGGGTTGCCATTTCCAATGCATGAAAGTGAAGAATGAAAGTGAAGTCACTCAGTCGAGTCCGACTCTTATCGACTCCGGGCTGCAGCCTACCAGGCTCCTCCATCCATGAGATTTTCTAGGCAAGAGTACTGAAGCAGGTTGCCATTGCCTTCTCCGGGTATATTGTGATGATGATATATCTGATCATAATTGTACCTTAGCAGTTGTTTGGCACATAGTAGGGGCCTGATACATGGTGATTATTATTTTTCAGCAAGAATTCTCCATGTCTCTCTCCATTTCTTTCAACTCTAACTTTCAACTGTTTTAGATCTTTATAGATAACCAGTGGCTGATATAGAAATCTTCTAGAAGAACAACGCTTCCTGAGAGAACAAAGAGACTATAAAAGAGGAAAGTTTAGAAATTAAAAGAGTAATAATAATGACAACTAGTATGTATTGAGTGCTTATAATCTTTCAGACTCAGTGCTAAATTTAGTCTATATATTGACATCTTTTTCTGTGTTGTATCCTATCATAATTCCAGGTTGACAGATGAGAAGATTGAAGCTGAGAGATTAAGTGACTTTATCAAGGCTGTGCAGTTGGTTGAGGGTGGGGACAGGGCTCCACCCTGGCTGATTCCAGGCTCTGCACACCTCACGATATGACAATCCCTTTCAGGGAATGGAGTTATTTTAAAGGAGAATCCAAGGAGGCTGAAGGGGATTGTACAAAAAGAACACAGCAGATCTGAAATCTATGAAGGCTTTTAGGACCTATGATGGGCTGAAAGAGAGGACAACAGAGAAAAAAAAAACACATCTTCCGATGCTGCCAATGATTAAAAAAAAACACCAAAATGGTGACATATCTTTCCATGTCAACCTTACTTGAAAGATAAAGTTCCTGTATATAACAAGAAAGAAAATTTTTAAAAGGGTAAAAATGTAAATTGAAGAAGAGCTTGCATTTTGACGTTTCTCAAGAAACAAGCTTTGTGAAGCTGACATTCCAATAGTGTTAGGATTATACGCAAGGACAGTGTGTGAATGTCTGTTGCTACTTGAATCCTCAAAAAATGTCATAATATAAATTCAGTTATGAAACCAAGGCTGATGACACATACAGAGCCCTGGGATAAGGAACCCTGAGAAAGCCTGCTAAGGAGAGGGCAATGGAGTCGAAATTGTTTTGCTTTTTATCAACCCTCTTCATATCACTGACATTAACGAGCTGCACTTGACCTCCTCAGCAAGAATGACTCACTGAGGAAATCAGCCTCTTACTCAGTGTGGGGGCCCTGGACACACACCAGGGCCTTGTGTTCCCCCTGCCCTTGAGCCCTCAGAGTTGAACTGGGGGTCAGGGGTGGCAGTGTGTCATTCTCATGGGCAGCATCGGCGCACCAGTCCCAGGATCGTCTTTGCAGCTGATGTCTTGTGCAACCAAATATTCACAGCACTGAATAAACAGTGGGTGAAGTCCATTCTTTATGCAGTTGAGGGCATTGTGGGAATATCACCAGGCCATTCAAACGTTCATGGGTCCCCAGACTGATGCGCAGACCCTATAGCAGGTGGTGGCGCTGCTTTGCTGGAGGTTCCTTGGTCACCTCGAAGAGCCCACACCTGTATGCTCCCTCCAAGTGTCTCACACCCAATCGGACCCCTATCCAGGTACAAACAGCTGGGCATCCTGGACAAGGACTGTGGGGTGGGGCCCTACTGGGGGTTCTCAGTGAGGAAGAGATGGGGGAACCGGTTGTGAGAGAGATGGGAGATGAGCAGACATAGTTGAGCAGGTGGGGATGGAGTGCTCACAGGAGCGAAGTTAT
Source organism: Bison bison bison (assembly GCF_000754665.1). NCBI lineage: Eukaryota > Metazoa > Chordata > Mammalia > Artiodactyla > Bovidae > Bison > Bison bison. Next base: position 930,570 of record NW_011494884.1, read on the forward strand.
TCCCCCATGAGGCCATTAACACATTCTCACTCCACGGGGCCACAAAAACCTTTGTCCGCTCTGTCTATTTCCACTGGTCTCTCCCAAGCAGGACTGGGAGCCCTGTGAACACATGACAGTCTGCATCTGGGTGTGTTTGACTCAGAGCTCCATGGAAATACTGAGGACATTTTCAGAGCTCTCTCAAGCTGATGAGCCACAGATTGCTCAGAACCAGGTGCTGAGAGCACCTGGCCCAGGTAAGAAAGAGGACAGACAGACAGGTGACCCACAGCTCTGAGCTGGAAGGTGGGGCTTCAGGAATACACCTGCTGCTCAGCTTCTACCTGAGAGGAGAGACAGCCCAAGACAGAAAGGCCCTGACGATGGCCCCTTAGAAAGCCGCTCTGAACTCCAGTCCTGCCTGGCCCAATGAGGCTTGTGCTGTGGGACATGTGACATGGAGCTGTCCCCACACTGGGTGATCCCTTTGTTAAACCACCAGAGATGAATTAAGACAACGACGTCCCTGGAGGTGTCCTGGGGATAAAAGGAATCAAAGATGGAAACCATCAGTGTCAGATCAGGAATTAATTCTGTCATGTCACCACCCACTGTTAGGAGGACTCATTAAGGCTGAATAGGAATCAAAGGGTGACCTGCCAGGAGGGGAATAAAGACCCTCACGACAAAGTGGCAGTGCCCAGGATCTCATTGCATCAACTCGAGCTGTAACTTAAAAACTTCAGTTGACAGGAGGGGATCTGGGTCTGGGGAAGCACAGAGGGCTGTTTTGGGAGCTCCTCCTAGCTGGTTAAGCTCTGGGCATCTCCCAGTCTGTGCCACTCTCTCTCCCTCAGTTTTCTCTTGTATAACAGACCATTTGAGCATCACTTAGAGCATCACTGATTTGTTATCTCCCATAATTCTGTGGTTGCATTTCAGGCAGGGCCTGGCTGCTGGTTCTTCTGCCCCATGTTGCCTTGACTGGGGTCACTCCCTCAGCTGAATCCAGTGAGTGGCTGGGCAGAGCTGGAAGGTTCTAGAAGCTCCTTATGCCACACTGTTTTCAGCACTACTGAAAGCAACCCAGGTAATTCCATCAGCAAGGACACAAAAGGCTCCCCAGAGACCACTTTATTTCCAAGACAAGAGTTCAAGAGAGGAGCCTGTCAAGAGAGTGAATACTGTCAAGTGTAGGTTCCTTCTCATCTGAAGGATGATTCTGATCCACAGGGCTTGGGGCTGTTTCTCCTTCAAGTCTGGGCAGCTGGGATATCGGGGGATGGTTCCCTCTGAGCTGGAACTTAAGACTTTCATTAAACTTGTCCAATCTTCAGCCCATGGCTCCCCTTCCTCCTTCACTCTTGATCTTGGTTGAAAGAAGGGAGACTTGAGATATTCTGAAAACACAGTGTTTTCTTCATTCATTCCCAAGAAAAGGGAGCCAGAGAAACTCATGTGGGGTGGGAGAGTGGGATTTAGGGAGATTGTCTGTGGCTCCATCTAATGCCCAAAGCTCATCGTGAGTCTGATGAGGTGACAGGTTCCCACGGGTGACTGTGGACCAACTGCTCAGCCCTCCCACCCGCTCCCTCCTGCCCTGCAGAGACCTGCACTTCCTCACCTCCACCTGCTTCCCTTCTGCTGGCTTCTCGTCTGCACAAACATGTGCCCGAGAACCATTCATCCACACTGAAAACATCATTTCTCTGCCACACCCACCCCTTAACTACTGGCCACGCTGCATTCTCCACTCACAGGGAAGCTTCCAGAGAAACACGTGCAGCAGGAGGTTTTCATAGAGCATCTAAGGTGCTTTTCCTTCCAGTGTTCCTGTCACTGTGCTCACCCCACCCACCCAGGTGGGTTGTGTTCAGGAGCTCAGGGGAGTTTCATAAGGGGTGCCCCATCCATGTGCCCATCCTCCTACTAGACCCTCCATTGTATTTAGATCACACCCCCAAACTGAAAATAAACATTACCGGTTATTTATCTGAAACTGACATTTAACTGGCAACCATTTATTTGTGAAATGTGACAATTCTATCTGGAATGACTTGGCTGTGTCCCTGTCCTGCCCGTCTGAAGCTGACAATGCATGTTTAGACGTGCACTTGGGACCCTGACCTGCATGTGTCTTTATAGAAGAGGTTCCTGTGATGTGAACTATCGCTTCCCACCAGGGTCTCCGGTTGGCAGGTGTGGGGAACGCTGTGGTCTGTGGGGAGACGAGGTGATGCAGAGGGCGTGCTGTCCTCTGTCCTCCAGCATGTTCCTGGGGAGATGCTGGCGTGGGCCCATGAAGGACACATAAGAGGATGTTCTCTGAGCTTGTGTGTAGCAGCCAGGAGTCGGAAGCTTCCTGGGAACATGGAAGGAAATGTGGGTCCCCCACACCCCCAAGCACGATGTAGCTGAGAAAAACAATGGAGTCACTGTCACTTAGCAACATGAGCATCTGCTCAAAACATAATTATTTGTAAGAATAAAAAGTGGTGTAAACAAAATGAAATATATAACAGAAGGCCATCAGTTTATATTTAACATATATTTCCACAAAACACCAGTGGACATTTTACAAGAACCCGTTATGCACTATAAAAAGGTAGTCATTAAATACAGCTCAAAGATTCCCTAAGAAGGAAATCTTAAGAAAGAAAGAACCTCAATAAGCACACTCATATAAATAACATAAAAATTCAATAAAAATTAAATACTAGTAAACACAATTTTGTGATTTCCTAAGAGCAGAAGGGTTTTCTCAGGCGGCTCAGTGGTAAAGAATCCGCCAGCAATGCAGGAAAGCTTGGTTCGATCCCTGGGTTGGGAATATCCCCTAGAGGAGGGCATGGCAACCCACTCCAGGGTTCTTGCCTGCAGAATCCCATGGACAGAGGAGCCTGGCGGGCCACAGTCCACCGGGTTTCAAAGAGTCAGACACAACTGAGCACACAGCAGCAGCAAGAGCGGGAGAGGAATGGACTAAAGGGGAATAGAGAAATAATAAAACCAGATGGAAGCCACGTGCAGACAAATGACACAGAATCTGTGCAGTGTGATTAGTTCAACCCATTTGTCTTGTAGTCCAAGAAAGAGGGTGAAGATGGAAGTGGTGAAAGAGGGGCTGTTAGACCCATGGAGGCCCTTGGAAGTGAATATCATTCTGTCTAACCCTGTCAACACAGGAGAACACTGGGGGCCCCGCCCCTCCGGCCTGGCCCCTCCCCCATTTTCCCACCTGGGCCTTCCCCCCTTTGCCCACAGCACAGCTGCCTTGAGTGCAAATGGTCTGGCAGTGGGTGTGATGGCTTTTCCTCAGTGGGCTGCAGTCCAGAGCTCCCACAGCCCCCAGTCAGCACAGGTCTGAGCCGGGGACCAAGCCCAGTCCCTGGTGCAAACTTAGACCCTGCGGAGGTGGGTGGTGCGCAGCTCTGGGACCCTGGGCGTTTGCCCCCTTTCCACTTCCCCGGCTGTCCTGTCTCCCGCCCACACGTATGGAACCCCAGCAAGAGCAAGGTCCTCCTGTCCACCGTCCTGGGGAGACACCTACAGGGATCGGGGTCCCCAGAGTTCCCTCCCCAACCCCCGACCCCTGCTCAGACCTTCCCCAACATCCCGAGCATCGGCATTCTATACACAGAGACATTTATGTGGAAACTAAAAATGATGGATGATGGTTGACGCCAGGCCAGTGGTGTCAGCAATTTTCTGCATTTCTCATTTTGTTTCAATTTTGCCTCAAATAGTAAGAGTTTAGCCTCAGAATAATGAGTCACCATCTGCAGAGGTGTCCTTGAGAGAAGGTGTGCAGGCCCCAGGTGTGGACTGGAGCCTGCTTCAATCTCTGGGTTTCCGGGGTGGGCGATGCTGAGGGAGTGATGGTGTCTCTGAACCTCAGGCTCTCCTTTTGTACCACTGGCCTGATGGGATTCATCTCCCAGGGCTCTGGGTGTCATATCCTAACCTCTGTGGAATGTGTCCACTTCATCCTTCTGCCCTGCTACCCTCCCAACACATGTCACATTCGTCCAAGTGAAAGTGAAACTGTTAGTCACTCAGTCGTGTCCAACTCTTTGCAACCCCTTGGACTGAAGCCCGCCAGGCTCCCCTGTCCATGGAATTGTCCAGGCAAGAATACTGGAGTGGGTGCCATTCCCTTCTCCAGGGGATCTTCCTGACCCAGGGAGTGAACCCAAATCTTCTTCATTTCAGGTGGATTCTTTACCATCCACCACCAGGGCAGTCTTTGTCAGGTTACCTGTGATCTCCTAACTGCCCCCTTCCTACCCCATTCTCTGCTTGGTGGCTGGAGTCATCTTTTAAAGACTGAAATGAATAAAGTCATCTCCTCACTTAATCCCTTCAGTGGTTTCCCATCGCACCAAACCTCAAATGCGGTAAAGGCAGCATCTAGACAGAAAAGTGGAGACTGGGTCACACCTTGGGTGGCAGAGCTGAGAGGACAGAGGAGATGACTCAGGCTGGAGTCTGTGGGTCATGCAGACTGGGTGATGGCAGATGATAGCCACTGCAGGACCAGCTCTGCACACCTCCCAGGGCAAGGGAAGAGTGGGGAGCAGGGTCCAGGAGCATACTGTTCTCCAACTTTGGAAGGACCCCTTGGGGAACCATAGGACCATGGGGGAGGGTTACCAGCCAGGGTCTGGACCACTGAAGAGGGGGCTCTGCAGACAGCAAGGTTAGCTGGAGGGACACCTCTTCTTTCAAAGGCCCTTCCCACCTCGGATCCCCACCAGAGCATCTGTGGTCAGGAGCTGGCAGGGTGCTGCTCAGGGGAGCGTGTTCACAGACCCCAGGCCGCTTTACAGATCAGGGCAGGATGGGCAAGGGTCTTTGTCAGCAGGAGACCTCCATACTAAGGCTGCCAGGGCCCTTGAAGCTGCCCCCACCAGAGTACACCCCTCACTGTGGGATGTACCTCCGCACCCTCTCCAGCACAGGCTGTGGTCTGGCCTCCCTGGACCTTGTCTGTCCCCAGGTCACCCTGTCTCTCCCCCTTGGGCCCTGACCTCCTGCCCCTCTGCCCTCAAGGCTGCCCTACTGCTCTGGTCAGCCCTCCTCACCTCTCCCCCGCTCAGCTCCAGCCTCCCTCCCCAGGGAAGTGCTCCCTGCCCTGTGTCCCTGGGGTCACATTTCCTGGGCTGTCTCCTCCTCCATCATACCCAGCACAGCTGACAAGGTGACCTCTGGTCAATACTCTGCCCTCTAGACTCAGGTCCTCGTGCTCAGGGACCACCCTTCCCTGCTGCCTTGCACACAGTAGGTGCTCATTAAATACTTGTTGGGGGACTGGGTAGTGGGTTAGTGGGATCTTAGAGCTGGGAGAGGATCTGAGTCTGGCTGGACCGGGTAGTGAGTTAGTGGGATCTTAGAGCTGGGAGAGGATCTGGGTCTGGCTGGACCGGGTAGTGAGTTAGTGGGATCTTAGAGCTGGGAGAGGATCTGGGTCTGGCTGGACCATCCACACAGCCCGTGGGTCTTAGAGCTGGGAGAGGATCTGGGTCTGGCTGGACCGGGTAGTGAGTTAGTGGGATCTTAGAGCTGGGAGAGGATCTGGGTCTGGCTGGACCGGGTAGTGAGTTAGTGGGATCTTAGAGCTGGGAGAGGATCTGGGTCTGGCTGGACCGGGTAGTGAGTTAGTGGGATCTTAGAGCTGGGAGAGGATCTGGGTCTGGCTGGACCGGGTAGTGAGTTAGTGGGATCTTAGAGCTGGGAGAGGATCTGGGTCTGGCTGGACCGGGTAGTGAGTTAGTGGGATCTTAGAGCTGGGAGAGGATCTGGGTCTGGCTGGACCGGGTAGTGAGTTAGTGGGATCTTAGAGCTGGGAGAGGATCTGGGTCTGGCTGGACCATCCACACAGCCCTTGTGTCACTCTGAAAGGTTCCTGCAGGGAGCCAGCCCTGGCTACACAGAGAGGCGCTTGTGAGTGAGAAAGGAATAGACAGAGGGGCTGGGCCAGCTCAGGGGGCCAGGAAGCAATTAGGGGCCAAAGCCAGAGCAACACTACAGAGGTGCTCATACTGTAAGGAACCCCGCACTGCACTTGGGGCCAGCAGCTCAAGGGGGACTCCATCCTGGTGAGTGTGAAAGCAGACACTTCTCTTGCTGAAGAGCCTGGGGGCTGCTAGGGAAGTGGGGGACATGGAGCTGATGGCAGGAAGTGTGTGGTCCACAGAAGACAGAGGATGGAGGGAGTTATCCATAGGTTATGCTCCTTCAGTCCTGGACAGCGGGGGGAGTGATGGGCCTGGAGGGGTCGTCCCCTCACCCTTTTCCACCTCCCCATCCCATTAGGAGGTCTGAGCCACCCCAGCCTGGTCGACTCTCACCAGGTGCCCCTCTTGCATCTGGTCCAGGCAGCCGCCCTCTCCCACCTGGACAACTTCAGAGGCCTCGCTGTGTAGCATGAGACCATCACACACCCACGTCAAGTCATGTGAGTTCAGACACATGCATTTGGGAAGAAACTAAGATGCAGGCACATGTTGGGGAATCAGGAGCTGGTAGGGATGCTGCCCCCCAGGGTGAGGGAGGGAGAGCTGCTTGGGAGCCTTGTGTGTATCTTCATGCTCCTATGGAGACACGAATGTCTCCTCCCTTACATGGTGGATTCATGCACCACGTGGGCTGCATCCTGGTACAGAGAGTGCTTGGGCAAAACTGCCTTTACAAATCTCTGGAATCATCCATGAGACCCAGTGCCCATGGCTTTGCAAAGTGCATACAGAATAGATGCAAATGCATTCAGAATGCAAAAGACAGTGAAATGAACAGCGTACCATAAATAGTACACGTGTAAATTTAATTTTACAGCTCATTTTGAATTATTTCTCTTTTTTTATTGGAAAAATGCATACATTTGAATTCTTATGAATTAAATCTGGATTTGGTGAGAACACGGTCATTTAGCCTCAGAAGGGCCAGCAGAGAACAGGCTCCACTTTGCATCATTGCATCCTCAGCCCAGGCAGGTGCACATCTCACTGCAGCCCCGGGAACCAGTGATGCTCTCACCTGGCCTGGAAGCCCCTTGGGGGATGCCCCATGTGCTGCGGTCCAAGAGGCTGCAAGCTCGCTAATCTGGTGAAGGCTCAGCTGGTGAGCTGCTCTTCTGCCTGCCCATCTATGGTCAGCTCTGCTACACGTCTCCCATCCTCCTGAGAGCAGACATTGTTGTTTGTTGTTCAGTTTCTCAATTGTGTCCGACTCTTTGCAACCTCATGGACTGTAGCACACCAGCCTTCCCTGTCCTTCACCATCTCCCAGAGTTTGCTCAAACTCATATCCATCTAGTCAATGATGCCATCCAACCATCTCATCCTCTGTCACCCCCTTCTCCTCCTGACAACAGAGGTACAGGGAGCAAGTCCAATTGTACAAGCCATTTCAAGCCCATGGTAACATCTATCTGTGAACACTTCATTGGCTAAACACCTTAGATGGCCAAGTCCAAAGTACAAGGGCACAGATACTCCACCCATGAAGCTCGGGACAGAAGGGAAACAATATTTCTGAAAAGCCATCTAATCTCCAGACACAGCAATGTGTGGAGCCAGAGCTGTCCTCTGCTCCACTCACAGCCCAGACCTGCTGTGTCCTCAGCAGGATGGAGATGTTACAGCCCCCACTGCGCACTCTGCGAGCAGGTGTGTGGTGATTCCTGATTCATGTGGTCTTGTCTCTGACTTCTGTGGTGACCAAAATAAGCTTAAAGAATGTTTGTCAGTTCCTAACAATGTGCTGCAGACTCTGCCACCTCAGGGGCCCCCAAATATCCAGGTTCAGGGCTGCTTTACATGATTAGAAATCTCTTCACCAGGAATGGGATTACTTCTCACATTTCTGATGATTTGCTGGCATAATCAGACCATCCCACTGAGGACGGTTTTACAGATGTGCCTGTGCTCTGAATGTAAAAGCTTATTACAGTCTGATCGCTCCTTGTGAGTAAATGCATCACAAATTACTGTTCAGGAGGAGTTTATGGAAGGACAATTTTTCTTTCTTAGAATCCTCTGATCAGAGATATATTTTTTCATATTGGAGTCATAAAACATCCATAAGTAGTAATTCTGTGTTTGTTATATATGAGTTGTAAATTATCTGTTAAGTGTATAAAAGCATGAGAGCCTGTAGATGCCTGGCGTTTTCAGAGAATGCAATAGAGAACACATCCATTGCTTCTGCTTTCAAGATTCTCAGCGCAGTGAGGAGCCAGGGACTTGTAAGCTGGAAGACCTAGTGGTCAGCACCATTCCCTCCCAATTCAACTGATTAGAGCCAGTCACAGGCTAAAACCCAAAAGTCAAAGTGTGGGGGCCCTGCAGGGAGGGGTAAGGAACTAGGGCCATGGCTCAGTCATCTTGCACATGAGGAAGAAATGCACAGAGCCAACCCTGGTCTCAAAGGTGAGGAAGCAGGTATGACTGCAGCATAATGGTCAGGAAGACTCCCCAACCCAGGGCCAACCATACTCTTGTGTTAAAGGTCTGATCAAAAATAGAGAAATGAGAAGTTGATGATATTCACAGGGATTCCAGATAAGAACTCCCAGGAGTTGTTTAAACAGATATCAAAAGAGAGAGATTAACACCAGGGGCTCCTCACTCCTGGAAGTTCTAAGTGTATATGTGAAGAAGAAAAGTGATGTGCTGAGAAACAAATGTTGAAATACAAGAAGTGACAATGAGTACAGAAAATTATGCATTTGTTACAAGGCTGAATAACTACTGTATAACAATGATAACATCCAAAGAGGAAACACAAAATCAAATAGAGCAAAAAGGATGTGTATTAATAGCCTACAGCAATATGGTAATGATTAAAAATAATTAATAAAGGAGGTTATTAATTATCAATTTATAAAGAGGTGAAAGTATTAGTCACTCAGTCGTGTCTGACTGTGACCCCATCGACTGTAGCCTGCCAGGCTTCTCTCTCCAGGGAATTCTCCAGGCAAGAATACTGGAGTGAGGAGCCATTCCCTTCTCCAGGAGATCTTCCCAACTCACAAATTGAACCTGGATCCTCTGCATTGCAGGCAGATTCTTTACCATCTGAGCCACCAGAGAAGCCCTAATTACTGTAAAGGAAGTAGGAATACTAACTAACTGGAGTTAGTAAATGAAATACACAAGTTAAAAGTGTAGGCAACACCTAAAAGAACAGACACAGAATGCATATCTTCTTACCAGCTGAAGCTGTGCTTCTGGGACTGAAACCCAGCCCCCTTCAGCTGGGACCTGAACCCAACATCCCTGACTTAGGCGGGGACTGTAACTCCCGTCTTCTGATTGAAATTGCTCAACTGGTGTCAGGACTTATGGAGACTCAGGCTCTTTTTTCTTGGTGCAGAAAGAATTCAGTGAGAGGCAGGGCACGACAGGGCACTTGTGAGAGATACAAGCGGGCAGGCAAGGGAGTGCAGCCCCGAGAACAATCGAAGAAAAAGTGGGGAGGGGAGAAGACCACCTTCTTCCTCATTCTTGGGTAGATATCGAGGTTTATATCATTAGTTCTTCCTTTGGCTCTATATGGTCTAACTGGGACTGTCATGGGGCCATTTCAATCATGTGCATATCAGCAGAAGAGCGGTGACATATACTGAAATATGGAAATTCTTCTTAGGTTTCAGTAGAATGTCCCCTTTCTTCTAGTTTCTTTTCCCTTTCACCTATATTCCTGCCTTGACGACATGGAGAAATGTTCTTCTTCAAGGACCATTAACTCCCTGACTTCTTGTAACAAGATGTTGACCACATACCTCTTGCCTTGTACTTTATCTACATGTGTAGATTATTGCTTGGTTACTGGATTATTTTCTTGAATGGTCATTAGCTTGCAATAGCCATGCAAAACTCTCTTAAAATTCTCTATCTCTAATCTCCCAGTAAGATTTCTAAACTATTTGATTATCCTACTTTATCTTTCTCAAAACTAGTAGGAGAAGAAAATGATGGAGAAAATTCTCAAGAGTAAAAGATCACAAGGTACTAGAATTTTTTGAAGCACATACACACACACTTGCATGTTTCTGCGTGTGTTGAAAATGTCTCTGGAAATTTCACACAAAGCAGACTTGCCACTGGAGAGGGGAACTTGAAAATTCATGGCTACGTGGTAGTTGTCAGAAGACCTACAGGCATTTAAAGTCATAGCGGAGTCTTCTTGGTGAAAATTAATTTAATTTTAAAACTCTGCAGTAGTGAAATGTTTAGATAAGATTGGAGGAGAAATAGAGAACACAAGAGAGAAACAGGCTTAGGCAAGAGATTCCTATAAGGTGGGGGTCACTTAGGTCTACCTAAAGTGATGGATGGAGTGGGGCCTCTGCCCCGCAGGGCAGAGCCACGCGTCTAACAGAGGAAGCGACAGGGCCAGCATAGGCTGCAACGGGCCTGCTCATCCTTTTAGGCTGGTGCTCCTTCTGTATCAAGTTTTAAATATTTTTCATATCTTCCTGGGCACAAGAGGATCTGGGCTGCAGGTGGGATGAAGATCCAGAAGCTGGTGTAGACACATCCAGGTGCGGGTTAGGAAGAACCTACTCAGGTGTGAGAGGGACATGATGACATACCGAGTGCTGTCACTGCTGGGTCCTGAGCACAGGCGGATGCCCGTCCTGGGGACGGAGGAGGTGGGGAGAGCTGGGCCTCAGTCTCACACCTGTGAGGTGTCAGGTGGCCTCAGCAGGAAGAGTCATCACGGTGTCACCTTGTCAGCACCTGACTTCACCCTCCTTCCAGCCAAGCTGCTCCTCCCATCCCCGTGAGCCGACTCCTTCCTCCACTGGTGCTGACAGGGACGCAGCAGTTGGTGTAAAAGTGTGAGACACCCAACACACAGCAGAGAGGCCTCCGGTTAGTTGTGTAGAGTCTCCCCTGCTAAAGTCTGCTTGTCAAGCTTCTCCTGAGCCTTTGCTTTTCCCAAAGCAGAAAGAGCAGCAAATCTACCACACTAACGTGTGCAGACATGGCAGGTGTGGTTTATAGCTAGTTGATGTTGTTTTCTGGCTTTTTGTATTAATATTTGAAATTTTATTTAGTTTTTTAAAATTTAAGTCTAGTTCCCATATGTCTCTGTGGTAAAGAATCTGCCTGCCAATGTGGGAGATGCAGGAGATGCAGGTTCGATCCCTGAGTCAGAAAGATCCCTTGGAGGAGAAAATGGCAACCCACTCCAGTATTTTTGCCTGGAAAATTCCATGGACAGAGGAGCCTGGTGAGCTACAGTTCATCAGGTTGCTAAGAGTTGGATGCTGGATGCAAGCGAGCAGGAGCACTAGAGTTACTGTACAATATTACATAAGTTACAGGGATGATTCACAATTTTAAAGGTTATGCACCATCTATAGTTATTATAAAATTTGACTATATTCCCTGTATTGTACAATATATCCTTATAGCTTATTTTATACCAATAGTTTGTACCTTCCATTCTCCCACTCCTGTATTTCCCCTCCCCTCTTTCCCACTGGTAACCACTAGTTTGTACTCTGTATCTGTGACTGTGTTTCTTGTTTTATTCGTTAATTTGTTGTATTAGATCACAAATTCCATATATAAGTGATATCATACAGTATTTATCTGTCTCTGTCTGACATTTCAATTAGCATAATTCCCTCCAAGTCTACCCATGTTGCTATAAATGGCAAAATTTCATTCTTTTATGACTGATATTCCATTGTGTGTGTATGCGTATATATCACATCTTCTTTATCCATTCAAGTGTTTATGGACACTTAGGTCGCTTCCATACATTGGCTATTATAAATAATGCTGCTATGAATGTTAAGGTGCAATTATCTTTACAAACTAGTGTTTTTGTTTTCTTCAGATGTATTCCCAGGAGGGGGAATATATACCTAGAAGTGGGTCGCATGGTAGTTCGATTTTTAGTGTTTTGAGGAACGTCTATACTGTTTTCCATAGTGGCTGCACCTACTTAACATTCCCAACAACAGTGCAAGAGGGGTCCATTTTCTCCACATCTTCACTGCAGTCTATTGTAATATACAGAGGGTTAACCCCACAGAGCAATTCATCCACTGCCTCCCCCCTGACAGAGGCTCCCCTCAGCAGGAACCAGCCTTCTCAACACCCACTTCCCTGGCCCAGCCCTGGGGGAACTGGGAGCAAGGGCCCCATGAGGGCCCTGGAGCAAGCCTGGCCTAGAGGGAGGTGCCCCGTGACCATGCATCCACCTACCCTCAGACTCCTCTGTGTGTGTTTAGTGCTTCCACCTGCACTTCTTCCTACAAGAGACAACATGATGTGATTCCCATCTTTATGCCCAGTGAGAGCCCGGAGTCAGCCAGGGCTCCAGCCGTGTGTGTCCCTGCACCACTGCCATCCTATTGCCCCATCTGAGACCAGCACCTGAACAGAGCGGGGTTCCATGCCGTCAGCCTGCAGCCAGTCTGCCCTGCAGGAGGTGACCTGGGGACCAGGACAGGTGAGAGGGGCAGAGGCAGGGAAGTACCTGTACAACTTTGCCCTTCAGGGTCAAGGGTCCAGAGCCTACTCTGGTGTCCAGGGTTTCCGTGACACCATAGAACCCACTCCGTGTGAAGGACAAAGGAAAGTCATCCTCCACTCTTGGGGTTCACAGAACTGCTGGGGACCCAGAAAACAAGGCTTTCCCCAGAGACCAGGCAACAGGGACCCAACAGAAGTCACCCAGGCACCCCAGCTGGTATTCCCCACTGACCCCCATGTGACCTCGCCAACTCTGCCTCCCTCACTCCAGCCCCGGGTCCTGGAGCAAGCACCCCATTGCCCAAGCCTGGAGCATCTCCCTTCCCCCAGGTACCAGGCATGGAGATGCCTCATTTCTAAAAAGAGCCACACAGGGTCCTGTGAACAGATGAACACATGGCTTTTAACCTGCCCCAGTCCACGCACACCTCTGTGGTTGTTGGTCTTAAACATTTACAAAAAACATTCCACTAAATGTTTTATATATATATATATATAAACATATATATAAACATACACACAAATATATTTACTGAACTGACTTCTAGAAATGAAGACCCCATGGAGGAGGAGAGCAGATGGGAATGGACCAGGCTGCAGCAGGAGACACCTGCAGGCTGAGTGTAGGAAGCTCCAAGGATAACACGTCCTTCCTCTGCAGGGACTGCATCCTGGGGAGTGAGGAGAGGCCAGTCTGTGAGGGATGATGCCTCCTGCTCAGTTGGAGCTCCGAATGAGTCCGCAGCTGAACAAAAGCTAAATTGGAGTCCTGACTCTTTCTGACTTCAGGGAGCATTCTAGCAACCAGTTCCCTCCCTATTGTCCCCAGAATTTTGTAAAGGAAAACACAATTTGAAAACTGGTGACGGGCATTTGTTTCCTTCCTGTGTTGGTTGAAGGCAGGCTTTTAGTGACTTCATCCAGGGGAGATCTCATCAAACCTCAAACTCACAAGGAGAACTGATGGGAACCAAACTCATTTCCACGGTTCAGCAGGGTGAGCTGGATCTTATCACCTGCTCCCGACCAGTGCCTGGAGTCCTGCTGGGTGCTTTAGACTGGAGCCAGGAGGGCAAGCAGCCAGAAAGACTTTATTGGAGAAGAAAACCACCCCAGAGACCAGATACACAGGAGAGTGATATGGACAGGTGACTGGCATCCATCAGTCACCAAGTATTTATTGGGTCCCCATGAGGGGCAATCAAGACACAGAAATGCCCTGATGCAGACCCTCAGTCAATGCACACTACTTTTGTGGACTGGAGGGTCAGGCAGGATGTCGTGTTGTGTTGTGTTCTATTGAGTTGTATTTCAGTGATGGAGAGAGGAGAGAGAAGGTCACATACTTCCTGCCAGTCACATAGCAAACATCACAATACATGAGACACATTCTGCCTTCAGACAAATGCAGACTACATCACTTTGCTTCCATGTTAAAAAATGAGTTCTAATGTGTAAGTGATGCAATAACTCTTTCCTAACCCACCCTCTTGGGGTAGGTATGCCGGGAATCTATACATTAGTTTTTAGTTACACAGCCGCATGTGGATACCTTCTTATAAAGTAAGTGGATACCTTACTAACATGGCTTTGACACCTCCCCCATCAACCCCATCCTCAAAGGACCTCAGTAACCCTCTGGGAAGGCCTTGCTGACCTGTGCTATGCTCTCTGTCTCACACACACACATGCACACAGCACGTGCCAGTTCCACAGCTGGGGTCAGTCTCCCAGAAGTGTTGGTCCAGGACCACCATCACTTTGCCCACCTCAGAGGCCTCTGTGTCAGCTCCCTGGTTGTGATGCTGTGTGGTGGTTTCCTCAGATATTACCCCTCGGAACCGGGTAGTGGGTGCACAGTCCTTCTCTGTATCACAACAGCAAGTGACCCTACAGTTGTCTTAGAATAGACAGTTTCATTAAACATATGTGTATGGACTCTTTCATTGTTGCCTCAGATGTGTGCCTTGTCTCTCTAAGCCCGTGTCTCTGGAACATTCAGAATGTCACACCCACCCTGGTGATGGTATTTGGCTCATATAAGGACATGTGGCTCAAGCCCGCCCACCAGGAGACAAGGAAATTGAATTTTGAAGCTTTCATTGGAACTAGTGGAAATGTCATACCTTTTTGCCTTTTCATACTGTTCATGGGGTTCTCAAGGCAAGAATACTGAAGTGGTTTGCCATTCCCTTCTCCGGTGGGCCACATTTTATCAGAACTGTCCGCCCTGACCCATCCATCTTGGGTGGGCCTACACGGCAGCATGGCTCATAGTTTCACTGAGCTGGACAAGGCTGTAGTCCTTGTGATCAGTTGGGTTAGTTTTATGTGACTGTGGTTTTCATTCTGTCTGTCCTCTGAGGGATAAGGATAAGAGGCTTATGGAAGCTTCCTGATGAGAGAGACTGATTGAGGGGGAAACTGGGTCTTGTTCTGATGGGTGGGGCCATACTCAGTAAATCCTTAATCCAATTTTCTGCTGATGGGTGGGGCTGTGTTCCCTCCCTATTGCTTGATCTGAAGCCAACCTATGGTGGAGGTAATGAAGATAATGGCAACCTCTTTCAAAAGGTCCCGTGCATGCACTGCGGCATTCAGTGCTGCCAACATTACAGCAGGCCACCACCGACCCATGCCTCTGCTAGAGACTCCTGGACACTCATGGGCAAGTATGGGTCAGTTTATTTTGGGATCACTGCCCCTTTCTCCTAGTCCTGGTGAGCACGGGGTTTTGTTTGTGCCCTCCAAGAGTCTGTTTCTCCAGTCCTGTGTAAGTTCTGGTGGCTCTGTGGTGGGGTTAATGGCAACCTCCTCAAAAAGGGCTTATGCTACACCCAGGTCTGCTGCACCCAGAGCTCCTGCCCTTGCAGCAGGCCACTGCTGAACCGCACCTCTGCAGGAGACACTCAGACACCGTTCTGGCTCAGTCTCTGTGGGTTGGGCATGCATTTTGTGCCCTTTCCAGGTCTGAGCAGCTCAGGTGATCAGGTGCTTGGCGAGTGCACTGTCCCAGGTGGGCCGTGCGTCTTAATCACCTCCCCTGGTCCCAGCCACTTGGTTGAGAGTACCGTCTCAGGTTTTGCCATATAT
>NW_011494884.1:946289-960763 GCF_000754665.1 Bison bison bison
TTGGTGGAAGATGTCATCTCTGTAGCCGAGATTGCAGCAGTCCCTTGCCTTCCGGCTCTGGCTGTCACAAGCCTGCCTGCCTCTCTGCCTCCAGGCGGGGAGGGGCCGGTCCACAGCCAGCTAGCTCTCCTTTGGTATTCACTCAATCCTTTGCTCTGTGAGTGGGCCAGGCTGCACATTAGGTTGTTAGGTTAGAGCCTTTCACGGGAAAATTCTCTTTTCTGCAGTGCGGTTAGGCATGTATTCTGTGGAGTTTTCTTTTTTTTTTTCTCCCAGTTATGGTGCCTTCTGAGATTCCAAAACACCCCACAGACCCGCCTGTGAGAGGGTTTCCTACTGTGTGGAAACTTCTCCTCCTTCACAGCTCCCTCCCCAGGACAGGTCTCTGTCCCTAGCACTTTTGTCTCTCTTTTTGTCTTTTATATTTTGTCCTTCCTCCTTTTGAAGAGAACGGGCTGCCTTTCTGGGTGCCTGGTGTCCTCTGCCAGTGTTCAGTAGTTGTTTTGTGGAAGTTGCTCAGCATTCAAATACTCTTTTGCTGAATCTGTGGGGGAGAAAGTGGCCTCCCTATCTTATTCCTCCACCCAAAACCTTTGACTGTGTGGATCACAACAAACCATGGAACATTCTTCAAGAGATGGGAATGCCAGATGACCTGACCTGCCTCCTGAGAAATCTGTATGCAGGTCAAGAAGCAACAGTTAGAACTGGACATGGAACAACAGACTGGTTCCAAATCAGAAAAGGAGTACGTCAAGGCTGTATGGTACATAATGTGAAATCCTGGGCTGGATGAAGCACAAGCTGGAATCAAGATTTCTGGAAGAAATATCAATAACCTCAGATTGCAGAGGACACCACCCTTGTGGCAGAAGGCAAAGAGGAGCTGAAGAGCCTCTTGATGAAAGTGAAAGAGGAGAGTAAAAAAGTTGGCTTAAAACTCAACATTCAGAAAACTAAAATCATGGCATCTTGTTCCATCACTTCATGGCAAATAGATAGGGAAACAGTGGGAACAGTGGCTGACTTTATTTTCCTGGGCTCCAAAATCACTGCAGATGGTGACTGCAGCCATGAAATTAAAAGATGCTTGCTCCTTGGAAGAAAAGATATGACCAACATAGACAGTATATTAAAAAGCAGAGACATTACTTTACCCACAAAAGTCCGTCTAGTCAAGGCTATGGTTTTTCCAGTAGTCACATATGGATGTGAGAGTTGGGCTATAAAGAAAGCTGAGTGTCGAAGAATTGATGCTTTTGAACTGTGGTGTTGGAGAAGACTCTTGAGAGCCCCTTGGACTGCAAGGAGATCCAACCAGTCCATCCTAAAGGAGATCAGTCCTGAATATTCATTGGAAGGACTGATGCTGAAGCTGAAACTCCAATACTTTGGTCACCTGATGTGAAGAACCAACTCATTTGAAAAGACCCTGATGCTGGAAAAGATTGAAGGCGGGAGGAGAAGGGGATGACAGAGGATGAGATGGTTGTGATAGCTTATGGTGAATGGTGTCGGATTCGTGATCTCTGAAGAAGATTTAACTTCGGGACCAGGGAGGCTTGATCACTCAAGAGCTTTTGTGTAGTAGAGTTTTATTAAAGTATGAAAAGGGGCAGAGAAAGCTTCTGACATCAGAAGGGGGATGGAGAGTGCCCCCCTCGCTAGTGTTAGCAAGGAAGTTATATACTTTTTAATTAGTTATTACAATAAATCAAACGAATGTCTGGAGGTTGTAAAGATCTTACTAGACCCACTCCCATAATTTATATTTTAACTTAACAGGATTAGCCAGAAGGTTTTCAGGAAGGAGAAACTGTCCTCAAGCAGGTTACATTGTTGTTATATAATCCTTAGTACAGAGTTTAAACTGAGTTTTTTGTCGTGTAATCATCAGTTCTGGGCTTAAAGAAAAAATGTGTTTTATGTGACTAAGACTAAGGAATGTAGAGAAAAAAAAAGATGTTTGTCCTTCCCTCCTCCTTGAGAGTCCCAGACCCCTTTCTCCTCCTCGGGGACCCCAGACTTCTTATCAACCTGCCTAGGAATTGACTCTCTCAGTTGAATGGGATCACCAACACAATGGAAATGAGTTTGAGTAGGCTCTGGGAGTTGGTGATGAACAGGGAAGCCTGACATGCTGCAGTCCATGGGGTCGCAAAGAGTTGGACATGACCGAGCGACTGAACTGAGTGGAAAATATCAAGTACTTTCTCTGGCATTCCCAAGAGCCTAAGATGAGAGTGTCATGAGTTTAGAAGATGCTTTGACTCCACACGAGGGATGGCTGTCTACGAATGCAGATAACACAGGAAAGCAGAGGACTGTGTGAAGAGAGAAGATCCTGAAGGTTCCCTAGATCCAGCTATGCCTGAAGCTAATTACCCACAGATGGTTATGTGCATCAACAAATAGTCTGGTTGTTTAAGGCAATGATAACTAAAGTTTCTGTCACTTATAACCGAACATAAATTCTCATTGCACTGTTGTATCTCCAGTACGCACACAGAGGACAGTAGAGCCAAGAGGGGTAAAGAGACAGCATTCTGAGGATGTAAGTTGGTCACCTAGATCCAGCCATACCTGAAACTAACATACCTAGGGATTGCTATCTTATGTGAGTCAACAATCTTCCTTCCTTACTTGAGCCAGAATGACTTGCAATCTCTGTCACGTATAACTGAGAAAGTCCTGATGGTCCTGCACTTATATAATGGTTAATACCTCACTGGCATCAATGAACACTTGGTGAGTAACTGGTGAATAAAAGAATGAATGAAACTGAACATGTGTGACAATCCCATGGTGGGTTCTCGCCAAGCACCCCAGAGGTGACAGAGAAGGGCTCTGGGAGGACCCAGCAGAGCCCATCACTGCAGGTGGGAGGCTCAGGATGGTGACCTGAGGGGATGACACTGGAGTTGGGAATTCAAAGATGGGTTGGGTCTGTGCTCAGGACTCCAGACAAGCAGGCAGTGCCAGCAATGGCCTTGGGGCTGGTGTGGAGGATGGCAGGGAGCCTGCAGGTGCTGGAGTAGAGGGGACATAGGGATGAACGATGAGTGGGGACAGGGTAGAGGCCTGAGTCCTGGCGAGAAGCATGTCTGCACAGGGTCCACCCAGGGGAACAGGGATCACCATGGGTGCTCCAACCCAGGAAGTGTTAACCCAGGAATCAGCCCGGGGAAAGTGGAGAAGCAACAGAGGTTCTAAGACAAGGGTCTGCCTGTAGAGCAACCTGCAAGCACCCTGGGGTTAGAGTGACAGAGAGACCGCAGAGCTCGGCCCACAGACGGGGCTGGAGCCACTGCAGAGACAAGTCCAGAGGGAGCGGTGCCATCCTCTGGGCTACCTTCCCCCACCCTCCACCATTGCCTCTCCTGGGTTAATCCAGGCAGAGATCAGCCTACTCCAGGGCTTTGACCCAGGACACAGAGAATCTGGGGGAAAATAGGGATCTGAGAGCAAACAGGTCAGGATGAGCATAATATCCATCCCGGAGGATCCTTCAGGGCAAACTCTGAGACTCCCAGGGACTCCTAGGGACTCCTGAGGGTGCTGCTCTGAAAACAGTATTCTCAATGAATGAGCCAGATGGTCTTTAGAAAACAGCATTCCCCCTACGAGCAACAAGAAATGTAGTTAAATAATCAAATTCAATTTCTTTATGTCTAGACATACTGAGATTTCATAGCATTATAATTTTAAGTACAACATACAGCACTGCGCCTCTCTCAAATGTGATTTTCTTCCCTTGTAATTGATAGGTGGGATGGACTTGGACTGGGAATAAATAGTATTCACTGCTGATCATGGGCAGTGGCTGATGTCCTCAATGTCTGTACGTCAGAGCACCCCGGTAGTGGTGGTGGTGGTTTAGTTGTTAAATTGTGTCTGACTCTTATAACACCATGGACTATAGCCCACCAGGCTTCTCTGTCCATGGAATTCTCCAGGCAAGAATACTGGAGTAAGAACACCCTGCTGATGCACAAATGATACATACCACATCACCAACCCAGAGTAACCACCCTTGGCTGACCCTGTGAAGGGCACATGTGCCCACTGCCAGCACACACTGCCTGGGATTCAATGCTGGCCCCACCTGCCCAGCCACAGAGCATTTGGTCTGTACTGATGTGCAGCCATGGGGAGCTGAGCTGAGTGATCCTCTGTGATGGAGGCAGGACCATGGGCATCTCATCTGGCCTGGAGCTGGGAGGGCTCGTTACAGGGCCCCATCTCCCAAACTGGATACTATGGCTTAAGGATGTTCAACTTCAGCTGAAAGCTCAGGGGAGCTCCAAGTTCCCCTGGAGAAGGGATAGGCGATCCACTCCAGTATTCTTGGGCTTCCCTGGTGGTTTGGATGATAAAGAATCTGCCTGCAGTGAGGGAGACCTGGGTTCGATCCCTGGGTTGGGAAGATCCCCTAGAGGACAACCTACTCCAGTATTCTTGCCTGGAGAATTCCATGGACAGAGGAGCCTGGAGGGCTAGAGTCTATGGGGTCGAAAAGAGTTGGACACAACTGAAGTAACTTAGCACTCATGCACACATGATGGGTCAACACTGAACTTTCACATACCTGGCATCTTTCCAGGGCCTGACCCTCAGTCAGCAAGGATTCTGGAGGTGATGCAGGCATCAGGAGGATGCCCCAGGGTTCAGATCTGTCTATCTGTCTGTCTGTTTCTCAAGTTAGAAGATGGGGCTATTTTTGGATGAACCCTGGAGAAAGGGTTACGGGATTGTGAGGGAAATATCACTCTGCATTTTCACAGGACTCATCTCCCCAGCCTCCAGGTCTGAGCTCAGCTCTGCAGAGCAGGAGCAGGGAGTAGACTGTGGTCTGAGAGGCTTGCAGAGTTCCAGCTGGCAGATGGAAGGCCAGCCTGCAGCCACTCCCAGGAGTAAGAGAGTTACCCTCCTGAGTCTGCTGGGTGAATCACCCCAATTGAGCTGGGTTGTCTCCAGAAAGGACCCCAGGGCTCTAGTGGGATGGTCCAGTGGGCGTGGAGCCTACTCCCTCCCTTGTGTGGGATGAAAGGATGGAGGTGGAGCATGGAGAGAGGACAAAGGTTTGCCCGCGGGCCCTGGGCTCTGGGAACATCTGGGGTCCCGCCTACACACCTGTATCCGTCCACTTGCTCCCTCACTTGGGAGGTTTAATGTGGCCGTGGAGGATGGAAGGAGGAGCAGGAGGGAGGGCAGAGCTGTCGGGTGATATAAGAGTTAGAGGTCACCCAGGGTTGAGCTTGGGGAAGCTGGACATCAAAGCATAAATCTCAGTTCCCAAATGCCAGGCTTTCCTCTATTTCATTAAAAGGATTCTAAGGCTTTGGATTTAAGTTTTGCAAAAGTAACAATGATCCACTGGCTTAAGAGGGTTTATTGAAGCAACTGAATCCAAGTACGGGTCTGGAGTTGGCAGGTTTGGGATCAGACACACAGACTCCTGTTCGGCCAGCATTGTCCAGGGCAGGAGCCTGAGAAGGGCTGTCCTGGCACGTGTGCCCTGCACTAGTCCAGGGGTGCAGGAGGGGGAGGCCAATGTGGGGTTCACTCCATTGATCAAAGAACCCTCTAGTAAGCTCTGGGGCACACAGTGAGATTCCTGCACATGCTCTTCTGGCTATTAACACCAAATGTATACACTCAGCAAGGGAACTGGAGGGGTGCGGGATGAAAGACCAACATTTAAACCATCGGGGTCAGTTTGGGTCTAGGAGTTGGTGCCTCAGATGCAGAGGGGATGGGATACGAGAACCTGCTGTCCCTCCGCTGTCCCCCCTTGGGTAAACATCTCATCACCTCCAGGTGAGCCCAGGGTTTAAAACTTCAAGGTTTTTCTTTCAGCATAGCCTCACAAAGAAGGCATGGACTTCACCTGATGCTCGACAGATAACCAAAACAAAAACAGCGATGTCTTCCATGATGGTTTACAAAGAATATTAAAAAAGAAGGTATATATGTGTTTAACTGAGTCACTTTTGCTGTACATCAAACGAAAAAGAAAAAACTGACACAACAATGTAAATCAACTGTACTTCAGTTAAAAATAAATTGAAAAAAAAAAGTGATCTCTGTCCGCGATGGGCAATTTAAGTGATATTTAAGGAACTGAATACAATATTATTTAATACTTATTATTAAGTATTTAATATTACTGTGTTGGCCAAAAAGTTCATTCAAGTTTTTGGTAATACCTTACAGAAAAACCTGAATGAACTTTTTGGCCAACCCAATACTTGCATGGCCCCTGTGTATGGTCCGGCTCCCCAACACCAAGCTCTGTCCCAGGTGCGCACAGCCCAGCTTGGAGTACATGTGTGGAAGCTCTCTGTGACTCAGCTTCCTCATTGGTAAGGGCGGATGATAGAAGAATATACCTTACCGGGAGAGGATGCAATGAGCTGATACATCTAAGCCCCTTAGCACAAGGTATGCCACTCAGGAGATACTCTGCAAATTCAGTGGTTGGTAACTTCACACTCACAAGATGGACTTTGCAACAAAAGGTGCAGAGAAAATTTGTCACACTATGTTTCAGGGCTTTTTCCACATCCTTTCCCAATTTTCTCAGAAATAGCACCCTGGACTGAATTAAAAATTGCACGTTCAATGTGTATTTTTGTTCCTCACCTGACTCCCTTGACCCATATTTCTTATCCCCTCAGTCCTAACGCATCAGCCCAGACTTAGAAAGCTAACAGGAACTGGGCATAGCAAAAGAATAATAATATAAACATAAGACAACTGTATTTTTTTCCCTCTTAGATTAAAATTGATTTTCTGATTCCCTCTAATCTCTCCTTTCACACATGCCTGTGGGCTATTAACATTGAGTCAGAACATGCCTTTCATTTCTTCCCATCTCGTTCCTCCTGTCTGTCATCTGGAAGGAGAGAGTCTCCCTGAGTTGAGTCCACTCACTTGATATGAGTTTTAATTTATACCCAAGGGAGGGCTGATGATACTCAACCTTGTCAGCGTGCCCTCTACATCCTTGTCAAGCCAGAATCACCTCTCCCCTTCTCTCTCTCCTTCTCTCTGTCTCTCTCTCTCCCTTATTTCTCTCTCCTATTGTCACTCACATGAAGCAAACTACGTAACCGACCCCAGATGCAGTGGGCCATCCCTCTAGGAATCCTCTGGCCTTACTGCAGGGCATCTCCCCTTCCCCAGTTTCTGGGTGCACTTCACCCTCTACTCTCTCCCCTCCCACCATCCAGGATGCCCTGCTCCCTGAGATCCCAGATCTCTCAGGAAGGTCCATCCCCTCCAGCACACAGGACAGTGCTGCTGCTTCTCCCAGACTCAGGGAGAGGCTGGGGTGAGGCCCGTGGCTACAGGACACAGCAGAGGTTTGTCACATTGATGAGAACTCAGCCAGTCTCCTGGGAATCCTACTGATAATGTCTGGGGTGAAGTCACAATGACCTCCCTCCTGGAGTCCACATGGTGCAGACTTCTTCCCTCTGCCTTTCCTTGTCTCCACCTCCCGGAATCTCTGACCCATGGGTTCATCTGCTGGACTTGATCTTTGCTGTGCTGCTCACACCCAGCACCCAGGGAGGACCTGGTCCACAATACACAGTCAGCAGTGCCAGTAGAAGAACGTCAGGGAAGTTGGGGAGGGGCCAAGGTCCTGGGTGTACCGTCCACATCCTGGTTATGTCCATGTCTAGGACACAGGCTTAGCATCATCCTAAGAACTAGTTGTGTTCTTAAGAGGGCAGTAATCCTGTTACAAGTCATAGAGGATGTTCTGGGATTAATACCAATGAGACGTCATATTTTAAGAATCGATGGATTATATTGGGCCCATCTGGCTAACCCAGAATGTACACTGTATTTCAAGATCTGAATCCCTAAACATATCTGCAAGACCCCCTTTCCTACGTAAGTTAACACAGTCACAGATCCTGGGGATCAGGGTGTGGACACCTTTGGGGCCATTATCCTCCCAGTCACACCATCATGGACTTGAGTCAAGGTTCTCCTTGATTCAAGCTCCATTTCCCCAATGTGATGCTGTGTTGTGATGTGATGAACTGCTTATCTGTCCCCATCCTCTGACTTGAGGGTCAAACCTTCTCAAGTTCAAGAAGGGTCTCAAATTTCCAAGAGTCCATTCAGTGAATATGAGCTGATGCAAAGGTGAGCCCTCAGGATACCCTCAGGCAGGTGGTGACAGGAAACTGTGGACCAGGTGGGGCTGGGGCAGTGGTGAGTGTGCGCCCACTGGGCTGGGGGTCCACTGTTTGGTCCCAGCCACAGCTGCCATGTGGCATGGGGCTCGGGGATCTGCTACACAGGATCTGAGCCCTGACTCCTCAGCAACATACAGAAATGCCCATTTTAGGCAAAAGTTCTTAATATTTAAGCACTGGACACTAACTCAAATTGTTCCAGCACTGACCAGGTTAAGCACTTGGAAGTCACCTAGCCTGTGTGACCTCCATGCTTTACAACCTCTGCTCTGGGAAATTTCCTGCTTGACATATCAGCGCAGAGACCCCCAACCAGGCCTCCAGATGATATTTTTAACATCAGATCTGGTGTTGGCCACTCATGCCACACCCTTCAGAGGCTCTCCCTTGTCTCCTCTGAGTCTCATCTGCTGCCCCAGCCCTTCCTTCCACCTCCTGCTGCCCTAGAGTGGTCCTCAGTCACTCACTGTGTTCACTCTCTGAGCCCTGGTCCCCATGCTTCCCAATGTCCTCTCCCCTCATCAGCCTGGAAAATCACCCTTCAAGGAGCTCCCTCCTCCAGGAAACCTTCCTTGGCTTCACCAGAGGATTTGGAGCACCTTCTCTGGGCCATCATGTTCCCCATAAGAGATGTATCACCATGCACAGTAACTGCCCAGAGAGGTGGCCAAGACATATTTATCCCCTGCCATATCCCTTCTAGGTCCTGAGGATGCAGCCTTGGGCAGGCTCACCAGGCTCAACCTCACAGAGACAGTGATGCCAGCCTGGAGGGAACCAAGTGAGAGGAAGTGGTGGCAGGTGTTCAGTGCAGTGGACCAGCACATTTACCTGGGGAAACAGTGCAGAGACCAAGAGTGAAGGGTACGGAGGGAGGGGAGGGTCTGTAGGCTGATTCCAGTTTCCAACCTTCCGATCTCTTATACACTGACTCTGATGCTTCTTAAGCTCTCATCACATCTGTCACACTTTTTAGAGTAAGGATCACAGTATTCCAATGTCTATTCAGGGGCCTGCTATTCATGCGGCTGCTTCACTTGAGGCTCCATAGGCTTGTCAGAGCAAGATCAGAGGTCAGCCCTCCATCCCAAAGGAAAGTTAGGGCTGGCAGAGGGCCCAAAGTCCCTTCTGTCTCACGGTTCTGCTTTCCCTGAGACATCACCCTAGTCCACGTTTGGGACCCCATCCTCATATCTGCAACTCAGCTTGCAGGAGGGGAAACATACAGGAAGCAGAGGGCGGTCAGCTTCCTTATAAGTAGGTGAGAGCATCACACCTGCTGACATGTCATTGGCCAGCACTTAGTCACATGACCACAACTCACTGCAAAGGAGCCTGGGGAATGCAGTCTCCAGCTCAGAGGAGATTATTAGATACTAGACTAGGGAAATTAGAGGGAGAACACATATTAGAGCCTACATTTTAGTCTTTCCATCAGACTACAAGTTTAGAAGGGAATGGCTGTGTAGTTATCTTTCTTTCAGTAGCACTAGCACAAGTCCAGATGCACAATAGTTTCTTGGTAAACATTAGATGACTGTAGGAATGTATGATAATAAAGGAAAAAATATCTTAACAATTTTTTCTTTATAAAACAAACAAAAATCTTACAGGATGTAGGGCTGCCTCAGTGGAGTGGTGTAACCTTCAAGTACCTTGGATGTGTAAGAACAATACATGAACTTTGAGTAATAATCTATCGGACAAGATCTCCAAAGAACAAGGTTTTGCCCAAAGAATAAGTTTTGACCTCTTGTTTCCTATGGCACATGCATTTGGGGGAAAAATGTTAAAGTTTTTTAAAAAGAAAATTTGTTCAAGGCTTTCCAGTGGTAGAGTGGTTAAGAATCTACCTTGCAATGCAGGGGACATTGGTTTGATACCTGGTCCGGAAAGATCCCATATGCCTCAGGGCAACTAAGCCTGTGTGCCACAATTAATGAGCCCATTTGTCACAATTACTGAAGTCAACGTGTCTTAGAGCCCACTCTCCACAAGAGAAGCCACCACAATGAGAAGCCTATGCAATGCAACTAGAGAGTGTCCCCTGCTCTCCACATTAGAGAAAGCCCATGCACAGCAATGAAGACCCAGCAGCCAAAAATAAGTAAATAAATAAATATTTAAAAAAAATTGTTCACCAGTGGGGCAAGGGAAGGAGGGAAGGGCAAGATAGGAGTATAGGATTAAGGGATAAAAACTATTATTTATAAAATAGACAATCAACAAAGATGTTCAGCACAGGTAATCACAGCCATTGTGCTAAGTGGCTTCAGTCATGTCCTACTCTGTGCAATGCTATGGACTGCAGCCTGCCAGGCTCCTCTGTCCATGGGGGTTCTCTGGGCAAGAGTACTGGAATGGGTTGCCATGCCCTCCTCCAGGGGATCTTCCCCACCCAGGGATCGAACCTGCACCTCTTGCTTCTCTTGAATTGGTAGGCAGGTTCTTTACCAGTAGTGCCACCTGGGAAGCCCCAATACAGCCATTCCCTTGTGATAACTTTTAATGGAGTATAATCTGTACAAATACTGAATCACTCTGCTGTAGCCTGAATCTATTGTAGTATTGTAAATCAAATATACTTCGGTTTAAAAAAGTTTCCCAACCAGAATACCATCGACAAACCTGAAGTTTACAAAATCCATTTGCCAGTTAGATGCACACACACATTTCATTACCTTACAAAAGACTAAAAAATAAATTTAACTAAACCTTGAAATGAAATACAGACCAAGCATGGGAATTTAATTCCTAGGAGGAACCTTAATAAAGCCACTTGTGGCTGAAAATGAGGCCACTAATGAAATAATTTCCAGGAGTGTCTGGACATATTACACAGAAATGAAGAGTGCTCACTGGTAGCTACTTGAACAATCCATTGCTAGTAGATGATAAAAAGAGGAATTCTCTAAAGCTCTCAGGCAGACTTGAAGAGACCCACTGGGGATCTGGAGCTTGGGGCTATGGAAATTCCAGAAATATTCACAGCCCTGTATCCTGGGGCTGCTGACGAAATGTCCAGACCATGTGACCATCAGGATTTTATTGGCACGTCTCCCACCTGGGACGTTTCTCTTTCACATAACCCACTTCTCGACAGTATAGCTGCCTTCATGTTCAGGGCAGAGGTTCGGGCTTCATCCATGATTTCCCCCTTTGCTTCATCCCACATCCAGTATCTTATAAATCCTGGAGGGTTGACCTCAAATGCATAGTGACTTAGTTTATTTCCCCCTAAAAGCTGGCCTGGAGCACAGATTCAAGGTCACGTTGTGTATTTGGGAAGGGATCTCAGCAAACACTATAGGGAGACGGGGGAACAAGGTCATAGAAGGTCTGTTATGAAGTCAGTTACCTCTGTGTGCAATTAGAGCTTGGTCCCATGGGGGAATCACATTCAGTGTGGACACTCCTGTAGTTCCTCCCCCTCCTAAGGGGCAAAGGAGTAGGGATGCTGATACACTGAATCTTGTCATTCATCAGCTGGGGGCTGTGCTTGCAGACACGCTCTGTCTACCAGCAGACAGTGAGCATTAGGGGATATGCCTGAAGGACACTTTGGGGAAGAATGGAACATATTCACTATCTTGATCATGATGTTTTCACCGGGATACAGGTACATCAAAACTCATCAAAGTGCACATTTTAAATGTGAGCAGATTGTTGTATGTCCATTTTTTCTCAACAAAGCTTTTTATAAAAGTTCTAAGGACTTCTTACAAGAATTAAATTAAAAATCCAAACTCCTTCCTTTTGCCTGAAACTCCATATAGGTGGCCTCGCCCACTTTGTCTCCCACACCTCCTCCCAAGAAGCTGCTCCTCTCTCTCTCCTGGCCCGCCCCAGTCCCCACCCAGCTCCTCTGCTCTTTCTGTTCCTTCTTTTCTGGATCACTTTTCCCCAAGATCAATCTCAGCTATCAACTTTCAGAGGGGCTCTTTTCTGACTGCTCACTCTAAATTAGAAAGTGTGCATGCACACACACACTTATAGATTTATGCACTAACACCTCCACCCACACATACCATAACACACCTGCACTTCTACACCTCCACACACACCTCCACACTTATATACGTGTGCACACACACCTATACATGCACGCGCACACACAGACACACATCTATCTATCACATCACTCCTGCGTCATTGTCCTCAGCACACACATCAACACCTGGAGTCACAAATCCATGATTGTGTCCATGATCACTGCGGGGCTCCTCCCACCTCTAGACTATCAACTCCAACAGGGCAAGAACTTATGTGACCTGTTCAATGTCTCCTTCACAGCTTCTGAAACCTTCCTTACCGTGTGGGAGGTACTCGATGCACATTTGCTGGGTGATGGAGGAGGTTTTGTCATCAGCAAGGTTGAAGTTGTAGCAGTGACCCCATCCCCTGGGTGGGGGCTGTGTCACACCCACTGAACACCATCCTCAGTGTCCCTACCTTGTGGGCCCCTTCTGTCTCCCCCTCCTCCAATTCTGCACATATCACACTGATCACAGTCCCTTGTGATGTGTGTTAGTACAGACCTGTCCTAGCCGCCCCATTAAATACAAGACCAGAGCCAATTCTTGAACTCAGTTTCCTCATAGAGATGAAGGATGACACCATACCTGTCCCATATGCTGGTATGAAGATGAAGGTCACACATGTGAGCTCCTGGTGGTCCTGACACCCAGCCAGCTCTTACCAATGCTGCTTATTCCCACATACCAACCTCTAGCCTGCTCCCAGGGTCTGCAGGGTGAATTTGTGCATGATCACTCCAGGTGGGGCATGTGCCCCATTCCAAGTGGTCATGGAAAACACTTGTATTAATTTGTAAACCTGGACACTGACCAGTGGCAGATGTGGAGCGGTTCTGTCTGAATGCAAATATGAATATTTATTCTACTTAACCTTTTCTAAACTGATTTCTACAGTGTATCTCTTTAAATATGTATTTGTTGTTGTTCAGTTGCTCAGTCCTGTTTGACTCTTTGCCACCCCATCGACTGCAGCACACCAGGCTTCTCTGTCCTTCACTATCTCCCAGAGTTTGCTTAAACATGTATATCTTCTCTTAAATTTATAATGTCAACAACCGCATAAATATGTCAATATGTATGTGTTTCTGAGCATGTCACTTGAGCAGTTGCATACACCTCCCCACATCTTACTGACTTGAGTGCTTAGCAACACAATTTCAAGCACCTTGTTTACAAATAGTGAGCTCTCCACTTAGAGGTGAGCCCACTTAACAGAAACCCTCTAAACCATGTTCATTAGCTGTGAAAAACCATAGAAGAAAAGTGTCTGAGAGCCCAGAGGAGAGATTAAATGGATGCCAAGATCAGAATGAAATTCCCCATCTCTGAAACAGAGGAAGAACACTGAAACACAAATAAATAAATGAATACTTTTGAAAAAGACTGATTGGAATTGATGTAAAAGGTAAACACATCAGAACTAATAAAAACAGATGTACCTGAAGCAAATAAGAAACAAACCCTAATCCTTGCAGAAGAGGATGTTCTAAGAAACATGGGTTCCAGTACTTAGCCCTGGGACAGAAGATAACAGGGCGATAGCTAAATATGGTTATGAAGGAAAATTTGCCTGCTGCCCAAGACTCCCAGTCTTATTATAAAATTTGCTTTCGATGGATGCACACAGAGGTTTGCAGCAGTCACATAGAACCCCCATGTCTCAGTGCTAAAAATAACAGTCCATTTCTCACCCAAGCTTTGTGTCAATCAGGGACTGACAGGGGTACTTTGCTCGCCACAGTCACCACAAGACCCAGGCTGCTGCTGCCAGTCACCATGTCAGAAGCTGGAAGAGCTCGACAAGGATGTCAGATGCTTTGGGTTAAAAGGAACTCATGACCTCCATAACAGCAATAATGGGATAAAAGCAATCCTGTTATTCCAGGTGGGTGAGACCAACTCCAAGACATGGGAATGAGATGAGTGCTCTTCTATGGGGCTCTGTTGCCGGGGACCAGCCCCGGCTGATCCAGGGAATTCGAAGCGGGGACGGCGTCGGCGAGGATCAGGAAACAATTGCTTAATTAAACATTAATTAAGGATATAAAGAGTAATAGAATGAGGATAGCTCAGTAGGAAAATTCAATGGAGAAAAGAGGCTGAAATAAGGATAGCTCAGTGAGGAAATTCAGTGTAGAAAAGAGGCTGAATAATTCAGCCAGAAGGTAAGAGAAAGAACGACATGGTGAGACCAAGTTTCGGTGAACAAGGCCCGCACTTT